>NC_142927.1:20522354-20834854 GCF_054131065.1 Drosophila arizonae
TTTTGTTCACCGTCCCCAAATAATGGAATTGAAGCATGCACACAAAAAATTAAGGAATAGAAATGAATAAAAATGAACGTAATTCAAGTGTAGCTAAATATCGAATAAAATTCACAGTGTTGAAAATTCCTTGATAATTATTGACGTACTAACTATCGATGGGTTGTAGTTTCGATAAGTGGTCAGTGATGGCGGGAAAAATTATAATTTTGAATCGTATTATGTTGGATAGTTTTAGTAGTTAATTAAAAGACATATATTTATAGATTATATTAAAATGTAAATATTCATAAAATACCTATAATAATAATAAAAAAAAAAAATAAATAAAATAAAAAAATATTTTTATTTTCGTCATTTAAATAAATGACGCGCTTGAATCTTTTATATTATTTAAAGTAGTAGTAGTAATATTTATTAAAGTAGTATTCTAATTAAAACAAATAATAGGATAATCCTCATTCAAGTGCCTGAGTGAAAGAAAGACTTGATTAGGGTGCCACTGATTCATTTATACATAAATCAATTTACAAGAAATCTGCCGCATGCTCTCAATTAACTTCCCCTTTGGGGTGGCCCGCACCTGCTGTTGACTATATCTCAAAATGTTGCTTTGTAATCATCGCCCCATAACATTTTGATGAACTTGCAGCAGCTTAACGCGTATTGCTTTCGAAAATGCGTTAATGCCCTCATATATACATATGTACATGCATACATACATACACACACCGTACATACATATATAATTACATTTTGGGATATTATGAAAAGTGGTGGGTAGCACTAGCACCATCAACAGCACCAGCAGGGCAGACAAATGGCAAATGGGTGCTCGATTCCACGTCCCAAAACAATTTCACACCCACCCCCCCAGAGAAAAAGGAAAAGAAACGAAACGAAACGCGATGCGATGCGACGGCAGGCGATGCGACGTGTGCGCCGTGATAGATGTATCACGTACATGAATTCCACATCTGAATAGAGAAGGGCCGCATTAATCGCAACATGATGATGATAATGGCAATATAAGCGACTATACAATGAGCTGACCATATGCGCACATAGACAATAAAATGTGAAGCGGCTACAACTGGTGCAACAAGCACCAGCCTCAGCAGCATCAGGAGCAGCAGCAGCAGCAGGACCAGACGGGTGGGCGCACAGTCAGTTCGCATTTAATGAACACAACGGTGACATGAGTTATGGGCCATTTTTTTTTTTTTTTTTTTTTTTTTTTTGACAACGAAAAATTGCGAATCAGCACAGCTGTTGGCTCTGCGGTGAGGCTGCGCCTAGGCCAGCGGAGAAGAAGGGGGACAGCAGCAGCAGCAGCGGCATGAATGCAAATGCTATTTTGCATTAACATTTCGAATGAACATGGGGCAAAGCCGTCGTGCTCAACCAAACTCAAAAGTCCTTCCGTCCGTCCGTCCGTCCGTTCGTTCGTCCGTTCGTTCGTCCGTGCGTTTGCCCGCCACGCTGATGAAGATGAGCGCATTCCGATTACAGTTAACACAGACAGAGGGAAGACAGTGACACCCCTTTAAATACCTAGCCGTAATTCGTGTTCGAATTCGGTCTACGATGTGTGTGATATGTGCGCATAATATGTTCCTTTAGACAAAGTGGCAGACCTAGACATATCGCATGATGATCGTGCTCTCTATGGAGTATACTCAAATAAATGCATTCAGTTTGCTTAGTTCTGTATATGATTATAATAATTCGATTATTTGTGGAGAATTTATAAAAATTCCCATGAGACTTAGCATTAACATCAAACAACAAATTTTGTTAGTTTTAAATAGGCTTAAAGCCCTTTCGAGCTATTTCTGTACTTAAAATTAAGAGAAAGATGTGCGATAAATTTTGTGAAAATTGAAAATTGGAAAACAAAAAAAATTAAATTAATTCTGTTGAAAATAATCAATAATTGATAGCTTTATCCATAATATTATAAATAATATATAAATATTGCATTTGTTGCTAAACTAAATTGTTATTTAGAATTCATTCTCTGTAACAATTAAATAAATAAATAAATATAAATATACTATATAGATTTAAAAATCTAAGTTACAAAGGAAGAATTTTGAGGAGCTTAAATATGAGGCTATACTGAATTTATGCTGATTCGATTTCGTAGACCAAACTGAAGCCCAAGCCGAATCGTGGAGCTTTTCATGAAAAAGAAACAGTGCAAGTTTTTATTTAAATATCTTTTAGACTAACTTTATATATAAAAAAGGTATTTTATTATAAGTTATATTTAAAAAAATATATATATTATTTTCTATTATTTTATATATATTTTTTTAATATATAAATTTTTTAAATATGTTCATAGAATATTTTTTTATAAATTAAAAATTTTCACTTAATTTAATTTAAAATTTTATTTTTAATTTTTATTTAATTATATTTGTTATATACTTTGTTTTTATTTAAATTATTATTTTCAACATATTTTATACATTAGAAATAAATATTTTTAATTAAAAATTTTAATTTAATTTTAATTCAAAAATTTTAGAGAACGAGTTCCAGAAAAGTAAACTTTCTTAGGAATATAATAAAATAAAAAAATATAATAAAATAAAAATATATTTCTGTATATTTATATACGTATAAATATTATATATGATAAAAAAATATGATATATGAAAATTTGATAAAGATTTGGCAGTTACGCGATGCAAACAGCCGATTGCATCCCATTCGGTCTACAGGGTATTCCCATGTCATGAATGCAATTGATGCAATTGTTGCTTTGCTGTAAGTTTTTTTTTTGTATCTGAGCTGTTATTGTTGCTGCTGCTCTTTCTTTTGTGTGTGTGTGTGTGTGTGTGTGTGTGTGTGTGTGTGTGTGTGTGTGTGCAATGTTTCGATAGACATTTCTTGGCAAGTTGTGCGCAATTCATTAAGCGAATTCTGCTCGAATGCGAATAATGCAAATTGCTCTATTTCGGGCTAACTGCAAAAACGCCAACAACGACGACGACAAATTTATTTTTTGCTGCCCATGTGGCATGTGGCAACTGGCACTGTGGCAAGTCGAAGGAGCGAAACTTCCATCAATGAAACCAAATGAAAAGAAATGAAATGAAATGAATGCCGTGTGTTATGCAGACTGAAGAAGCGTTTGCACTAAAAGTTCAAAAATTCCATTAATTACTCTTCCTTTCTCTCTCCCTTTATGCCCTGTATAAACCTCTTCATCTGGCTCTGCTTCTTCCATTCTTATTTGTCGAGTGCTAATTTTTAAGAATTTGAAATGTTCTTAATGGATTCGCTGTGTTGCCTGCCGCACGGATTGTGAAATAGTTTTGCCTTTTGGCTTGGGAATCAAGAGTTTTTGACTTTCGTTCAGCTTCTTCCTCTTCTACTTCTCTCTCTGTGTGTGTGTGTTTGTGTGCCATTTTTTTTTTTTTTGTTTAACCCTAAATTGTGTCTGCTTTACATACACATTATTCCCACCCCTCGCTGGGCCGGATGTGCTCATTGTGCATCATCATCAACAACTACTTATCACCCAGGGGAATATGCAGCTTGCCCAGCTGCAGCTGCTGTTGATGCTGATGCTGCTGGTGTTGCTGCTCTCGTTCCCAATCCCAATCCCAATCCCAAAGTCCAACTACAACTCCAACTCCCAGTTGAAGTCCGAGTTCCAACTTTTGTCGCATGCCTTCAAAAATGCGTAAATCAAACGAAAAACAAACGGGCAACGGCTTGCCCATGAATTAGTATTAGTGTAAAACGGCTTTTAATAAGCCGGACGGACGAGCGGACGAGCGGGCGAGCGTACAGACGGACAGGCGGACGGACGGCCTAAGGCCCGCATCTCTATCCGCAGCCATTGCATGTTGGGCGCCATTAAGTGGACCAGGATGGTGTAATGGCCGGCAGGGGGGTGGGTCAGCAGCAGCGAGTAACGGGGCTTCGGCATCCGGCATCCAACGACAAAGTCAATTGCGGTAGCCGCAAAATGGAATTTTGTTTTAAAAAGTTCTGCACTGCAAAATGGCTCGCAATGGGCGCATAAATTTCAAAAGCCCTTCTACACTGCTTGCTTTCTACCCTAACGGGCATTACGAGTGTGTCGTAAATTATGTAACAGAATGCTTAAAATGTAAATGTATATGAAAAGTTATAGATGCTATACATATCCATCATAGTACCTAGTGTCTATAATACTATGTATTACTATCCTATTATATTATACAATTATATTATACAATTACTATATCTTACTATACTATTATTAGGCAGTTAATCATACGATTGTGACATAGTATGAATAACTGATTGATTGATTGAATTAAGTTCTTACATGAAACACTTATATAAAATATGCATTACTAAAATAGGGTAGTAGATATGGTATCCAGATTTGAATACTATGTGAACAATATAGAGCATTATATAGTATAACATTTCGATCGTAGTACAAATATAATATAGACGCCTTGACTTTACATATTTTTTTTTTTTTTTTTTAAGTCAACCCCAAGAGCAATTGATAGGTCCCAAGATATGTTTAAAACTGCTAAAGCAATCAGAGCACATAAATCAAGTTTCTCATTGTCTCACTTATACAGATATTATAACTATATCGTGAATTTCTATTCTGTATTGAATTTTATGATTATCTATCTTATTATCGCCTTTACTATATCCTATCCTTATCTCATTATATTATTGAAGTACAACGCACAAAATATGAGCCAATAGATTGCTATAACATATATATGACATAGCTTTGTACTCACATATCAAACATATAAGTATATAAAAACAAAGCCATATCAAATGATCATATATACATATAAGTTAATAGAATATTTAGCTCAATTCGAAAAGTGAACGTGCAACTGCTTATTGCTGGAGAGTATTATAAAACATATATGTAGTATAATATGCTATATACATATGTATAAGATATAGTGTTCTATATCTGAAATTTACAAACAAAAGTCAGCAAGTGTATCTAATATTCGTAGCTCTGTCATCTAGAGCTTGCTTTTCTATATTTGTTTTTTTTTTCTCTTTGGTTTTTAGTTATAGCCATAATCTTTGTGTAGTGGGGAATCCCATAACTTTTGCAACAAGCTGGCAACGCTGTTCGGAAACTATTAATTTGAAATAAATACAGTATATATCATTTCAAATGGCTCAAAGGTGGCTTTTACACACACATGTGTGTGTGTGTGCCTCCCCCCTCTAGTCATAATTTAGAACGTATTTAAAACCACATTTTGGAATAGTAGCGAAAAGAATGTAGAGAGAGAGGGATACAGCGAGAGAGAGAGAGAGAGAGAGAGAGAGAGAGAGATCCCAAGCTAACTTTAAGCACAGATGTGTTAGCCATCCCTGTGATATACGGCCATAAGACAGCAATATCAATGTATTATTATTAGCGCATAAAAGTTGGGAAAAACAAATTATGCGCCTTATGCTGGCAAAATGGAGGAAACCCGAAAAGTTTCATAAGTATTAACGAGTGTGTCGGACATCGGGTCCGCTGCATGCTTAGATAACTGATCTATGTATTTTGTTGTTTCTTTACTTTTCATTCCTTTTGGCAATTTCAAACATGCAACATGTTGCAATGGAGTTATAAACCAGCCCCAAATTTCAAACTTTGCAGACGACTTATATAAGGAGTGTACATAGACGTACAGAAGATGGCAGAGGGGGTGGGGTAGGGGGGCTGGGTCGGGTCGGAGGGGTTGGCGCGTGTAAGGCAGCATGCCAAATGGAAAAAAAAAACTTTTTTTTGCCTTAATTTTTGGCGTTTTTATATTTTTCGCTTTTTTTTCGTTTTTTCTGTTTTGTATACTCTGCCGCTTTATTAACGTTGCCCTGTTTTAGTAGGGGTGACCTGTGTTGGGTGGCACGTCGAGAGGGGCGGCTATGGAGGGGCTGTTTGTTTGCTGGCAGCAGCGCAGTAAGTAATATTTTTGCCGCATAAAAGTCAAAATATGCAAATAAAGCTGCTGTCGCTGTTGCTGTTAGGGGTGGGGGGATGGGGCCGTTCGGGGGGCACACAAGTAGCACGTAAGAGGAGGGAGGGCTAATATAGCAGCAGTCAGACACAGAGACACAAACCGAATGGCTAGAACAATGTGCATATAGATCAGAGAGTGAGCGGGAGAGAGAGAGAGAGTGGGGTAGAAGGAGCGAGCGAAAGAGAGAGTGAGAACGGCGTGGCTTAAATAATAAATGTAGTACACGCTTTGAAAGAATTTACTATGCTTTGGCAAATGGAAGTTATAAAAACCAAATACAAGCACACATACACAGACACACTTACATTCACTCAAACACATTTGCACACACACACAGGCACATGTGCATGGCATATAAATAAACAATGCCCCTATATAACCCGAGGCAAACCGAAGTAGTGGAGAGGTAGCGGCATTTCCATATTGTTGCTATAATCAGCGGCTGCTTTGATTCATCTGCATGCACGCGCGATGCCGGGACATTGAAGCCATTGGCTGTGGAATGGGCCAGAGAGATCGGGCGGGGAATACTACCACCACCAAGTCAAAGCCAGAGCCATAGTCATAGCCATAGAGCTGTAGCCGTAGCTGTGCTGTAGCTGTAGCTAAAGCTAAGTCCAAAGCCTTAGCCCTTGTGCCAGCCACCCCATCATCATCATCATCGTCATCGTCATCGTCATCATGATCATCATCGTCATCAAAGTCAACCCAGCACTGGGCGAAGCAACCACAAAACAGTCACACAGACTCCGCTGATTCCGTTGGCCCAACTTCAACTCCGACTTTTGGCTGTGTCGTGCAATTTAGTGCTGCCCACATTATAAAGCACGATACAATACAAAACGAAATTTATAATAGAAAATTTTACAAAAATGCTGTATAATAAAAGAATTTTCTAATAATTTCTATAAGCATATAATTTCGTATTGCCAGCTCATTATTATGCGAGCTTTTTAATTATTTTATATAACGAATCAAATAATTTGGTTTGTTTATTGGTTCAGTCGCGAGCGATAAATAATCACGACCCGCTCGCATTACTAATGTCGTTCAAATATCGTTTCGAACATGTTCGTGTTCGGTGTTGGAAATCGTGTTCGAACAACAACCACTGACTGACGCCCCTTTTCAGTATGTGCGGCAAGTGTTGGAAAGCCTGGCCGTGGCCTTGCCCATAAAACTAGCCAGAAAAATGCTAAGTTCCACAAAAAGGCAGCTAAAAATAAGTATTAAAGTGATTTAGCCATAATATTATAAATTTAATTTAAATGAAATTGATTTTTTTTATTTTTAAAATTATTTATTTTTGTTTTTAGAACACAGTCTGATTTCTGCGAGTCATTAATATTAACATTAAATAAAATAAATAAAGTTAATTTTACATGCTTTTTCATACATAGAACTATATTAAAAAATAATATATTAACTAAGATTATATTTTATTATATATAATATTTATCATATTAGCAACCATGACAGAAAACTGTGAAAAGGTAAACAAATAAAATATTCTATTTGCTCGTTGTGGAAGAAAAAGAGCCAAAAGTAGCCATTTTATGGCTGAAGCAGCTGTGTGCTTAGCAGCCCTTTCTTTACTCTGCTCTCTGGGACTCGCTGTGTGTGTTCGTGTGTGAGTGTGCTGAGTGTCTCTGTGTGCGATTGTGTGTGTGCTTCTCTGTGTATGTGTGTGCGTGTGTACTTGTGTGTTATCTCGCAGCCTGGTTCTGGTTCAGTTTTCGTTTTCCGTTAGTGCAGCATTTATCCTCGACGACGTTGGTTGGCCTCGCCTTCGCCCTCAGCCATTGTCACTGTCGCTGTCGCAGTCGCCGTCGAATTCGAAGTCGCAGTCGTTTGTCGCCTTGTCGCTAGTGTTGTTATTTATTTGTGTGTGCATTTTTTTTTTGTTTTTTGCTGCTTCTGCTGCTCTGCTCTGCTCTCGTTGTGTGTGCACGTTTTATTTATTGTTGTCGTGTGTTGTTTGTTTGTGTTTTTGTTATGGTGCCAGTGCCAACTTACCTGATATAAAAAAACAACACACACACACACACACACACAGAAAAAAAAAACAAACTCAAACAAGGTGCGCAGACCTGGAGTCAGGGCCACGGCACATGTTGTTAGTTAAACCAGCGCCCCAGAACGCTTGCCTCACATCCCCCAGCCCCTTCAAGAAGCCCGGGACACTAACCAATAAGTAAACCCCAAAAGGCAGCAGCAACAACAGGAGCAACAACAACAACATTAACAACAACAGCTACAACAAGACGCAAAGTAAATTCAAAACGAAACTAAACGACACAGACGAAAGTCCACAGTTCACCGCAATAGTTACAGTTACTCTCACGCCGCGTGGTTTCAATCGCAGCATGCTTTCAGCTGAGGCACAGTTATTGCTGTTGTTCGTGTTGTTGTTGGCGCAGCCAAAGCTCTGAGCAATCGCCAAATCACAAACACAAAACGGCAAACAGTAACAACAACAATAACAGGAAGCAGGAGAAGAAGAACAAAACAAATAGAAATACACAAAACGCGCTGCGTCCGTTGCTTCACTAAATGCAGTCGACGTCAATGTTGACGTCGCTGTCGTCACAGTCGTCGCGTATTATGGGCCTAACCAAACAGCAACAACAACAACAGCAGCAGCAGCAACAACAACGCCAACTTCAACAGCACTTGATACAAAAATAAACAAACAAAATCAATCAATTAATCAATCTGTGAACGCCCCAGGCGTACGCCCTCGCTCTTGTATACCCACGCCCACGCCCACGTCGACGCCCACGCCCACGCTCGCTTTAAACTGCAACTGCAACAGCAACAACAACAAAAACAACAACATCAATAACAAGAGGAAGGACAAATATAGCAACAGCAACAACAATGTTCCAGTCAATTGCATTAGTGCTCGTCCTGGTTGCCGCCCAGTCTGTGGCCCAGGCTCCGAAGAATGCGAATAGAAACGCTGCCGCTGCCTCTGGCTCTGGCGCGCCTGCTGTCCAGCTGCAGGCAACGGAGACACAAGCGGCGACAGCAGCAGCAGCAGCGGCGGCGGCAGCAGCAGCGACGCCATTCAGCAGCAAACAGCTCACCAGATGCCGCCAAAGCTGCTATCAGCAGGTAAGCCCGGCTCAGGCCACTAAAGATAAGACGCACTTGATGGACACTTGTATGTAGGACTCGCCTGCTCGCCTGCTCGCCCGCTCACTCCCTTGCTCTCTCTCTCTCTCTCTCTCTCTCTCACCCTCTCGCTCCCTCTTACGGTCTTACGGTCGACTGCGACGAAAGACGCTCGAGTGCGACTTCAAGGTTAGAGGCTCTCTCAGTGACTCTAGCTGCAGCCCCTTCCCCTCCACCTGGTCCAGTTGGGCAATGACAATGGGTCCGACAAGGGCAACGCCGGCACTGGGAAAACAGTTCGATACTCTGTTCAGAAACTGAAGTGGGGTATATGTGATGGTGATGGATTGATGGTACGGGAGTTACGGCATTGAAGTAGGCGCAGGCAAATACTCATGTTCATGTCACGTCATGTTTGTCTAAACTTGTTTAATTATGTCAGCCACGCCCTCCCCCATCAGTGGGTAGGCAGCACACAGGTTAACACGGGTGAAAAGTTTGAGTAAACAACAGATATGCTGGTGGTTGGACAATCACCCATGGGTTTGAGAGCCATTGCAGTAGACTGGGGCTGTAGAGTTTTTGCGAGATTTTGTATTAGCAAAAAGGACGATTGCGTGACACGATCTGCTCACGAGTTTGACATGTTAAGTATTACAGTTTTGGAGTCTTCAGTAGATCTTAAAGATAGCAGCGTCTAGTCTTAGAGTCATTATAATGCCTCGTCAATAGCTTGCCCTTCAGTCATCATAGATGCTAATGCAAAATGCGGGCATTAGTATCAATGATGACATCGTGACACGCCCTACACTTTGCAAGCTATTATCCGCCTTCAGTATAAGTTAAGCACTGGGCCTACTACAGTCGACGATTCACTGTTAGATCTTTGTATTAGTATACAGCAAATTGCAGCAGGACACGCCCCATAAATTAATGTTCTTTTTCTTAAGCTAACAGTTTTCAAGTCAATGACTAGGCATTACGGTCTTGAAAGCAATAGGAGAACAGTTTTAGGGTTATCGTAGGCCCTTCATTAGTATAGAGATGACAGTGTGACACGCTTTTCTCACGCCTTGCAAATAATTTATTTTCTTCTGTAAAGTTGACGCTTACTGATAGGTGATTAGATTCGATTTAGTTTACATTAGAACAATCATCGTAACAATTATCGCATACAAAAACAGACAACGTGTCACGATTTACTCACGACATACATATGTATTCGATCTTTACAGTTTGAAAGTGACTGCCTAGGCATTATAGTTTCTACTGAAGAGAGAGAGAGAGAGAGAGAGAGAGTGGCGATTCTTCAGTCATCGTAGGCTCCTTAATGAGTATCAAGAGATGACAGCGTGACACGCTCCGTTCACGAAGTTCCCAGTCTCAGCCTCGCCTGGGCGGGCTTCCTCTCAGCTCGAGCAAAACAGGGTATGACGCAGTCGTTTCTACGCGGCTGCAATGCTCTCACTGGTTTCTTATTTTCATTTTTTTTTTTTTTTATGTGGCTGCCCGCCTTTATCTGCTCGCTGACATCGCTGTCGCTGTCGCTGTCGGTGCTGCTGCTGGTGCTCCTCAGGTAGCTGCCTCTGTCAGTTGACAATGTCAGCTGGGTGGTCCACGCCAGTCATAGCGCTACTAATAGAGATTAGGCAACTGAGAACTGAGAACTGAAAACTGAAAGCTGGGAGGGCGATCAAGAAAGGAGCCACAATGCCGCAAGGGCAATTGGGTGTGTTTTGTCAAGCGTCGGGCAAGGGCAAGGGCGAGGGAGCGCGCTCCGCTCGAGGGTTGGGCACAAAAACCTATTTCATTCAATGACTGTGAAAACTAGTATTCAAATGTACTTAACATTGAGTAAGAGAGAGATAGAGAGCGAGAGAAAGAAAAGCGGTAAGACAAAAAACAATAACATAAACGAGTCCAAAATTATAAAGTGAAAACAGGAAATGGTCTGAGCAGAGAGACACACAGTAGCTAGATCTCTTCGTATGTCTCGCAGATAAAGCAGGGTTCACTGAAGGTAATTTCAGGATCACAATTGTCGTATATCATTTGGAAACAGAAGAATACTAATAATACTTCTATGGCAGCCATATGCAATGGGAAGTTATCTGATTTAGGGAGCTTACAAAAGAAGTGCCAGACTGAGGGCAGTCCCCTCTAGGAGTTAAACTGAACCCTGCGCTGATATTTCAAAGTCCAAGAAAATATGATAAACCCGTAGTGGTATACAGAAATATGTACATATATAAGTAAAAATTCCAAGTTTTTAACTTTTATGGGCAACGAGATTGCTGTGTTCAGACGAACGAATGCACAGATATTCAAAGGGAAGTACAAACGACTACGCCTATATCGACTCAGTTCGTCGCCCTGACCAAGATTATGTATATACTAAATAGAATCTGCCACGCCTCCTGCTGCCTCTAAAAACCAACGGAAATGCACTCTCTTCCTATATGATTTAATTTCCAGCTTAACTATCTAATTATATGTACGCAGAGCCCACTTCAGATAATCCTTATTCAAGTGCAGAGCGTAGACTGAAATTCCAGATAAGTTGCAAAAACAAGTTTGTCACACAGAAACTCTATTTAATAATGCTTTAACTGTTAATTTCGAGAACTGTCGAAAGCTCTGCTCTGACTGTGATATGAGCAGACAAATGTTGACACATTACGTGATTGAAACAAATATGAGTGCATTCGCTCCGTGCGGCAGTGCTCGACTGGCCAAATATCCTGGCGTGTGTGGAGAAAGTCCTTTACTTGAAGTAATCAGAATTCCATCAGAGCTAAGTCGACTTGTCTAGAATTTGGATGAATTTGAATTTCAATTGTACTTCTATAAATGAAATTGTCTGATAGAACTTGCGACAAATTTCTTAAAATCTATATATCATTCCATTTGAGTATGACAAATGACTATTTTAGGTAAAAATTATAGTTAGGTTACTATTATTATTGAATGGTAATTTTTCTTTAAATGAACCAAATTTACAATAGTGAAAATTCCGAGTCGCTTGTTTAGAATTTTAGAATCTAGCTTAAACTGAATCGATTATTGTGAATGATATCAATTGCGCTAGTTCTAATAATGCTGAAACTTGATGAAGGCAAAGAGAAGGCAGACATTAAAAGAGTTAAAGCTTCTAAGTACCTCAACTAAAATCGTTAATCTATAGATCTTATGCCAAATGAAATCCTACGTATCGAAATTCCTATCAAAAGCGATTTTTATCGATAGCTTATTAAAAGAATATGAGTACATATATTGTATGAATACCCACTGTAATTGATATAGCTTACATTATTATAGCTTCCATCTGTTACACACCCAAACCCAATATACCCCATTGGAGCCAGCGCCAATGAGTGCTCAGGGCCTTTGTGTGTGCATCTAATGGAAGAGGCAAATTTCTGCTGATTGCCATTGCGTTAATTAATGCAATTTATTATTATGAAATGTGAAATAATGTAACTTTGAATGCATTATTGTCGGCATGTGTGTGCGTGGGTGTATGTATGTGCGTGTGTGTGTGAGTGTGCGATGTTGAATGGAAGTCAATGCATTATTTGTTTGTCGCATCATTTATTAAATTATTAAGCATTATTATGTAGGTTAACCAATTCAATCGGTTTGGCTTTCTCTATTTGCATTTTGTTGCTGAACGTCCATTTAGCATTCAGCAAAAAAATTTATATTTATATTAAATATTTTTTGCTGCTGATTAATTCTGCATCATTTCCTTAATAAGAAGTCGCTTTGATGGGCTTAACTTTAACATTTGAATTGAATTTTTACCTGTATCCAAAGTTTCTTTAAATCTATTGAAGATGGAGAGAGAGAGAGAGAGAGAGAGAGAGAGAGAGAGAGAGAGAGTGAGAGAGAGAGAGAGAGAGAGAGAGAGAGGGAGGCTAGAAAGAAGCGTGCATACCCCATAAAGAATTCTTGATCAGGACGACAAACTGAGTTGATATGGTTATATTCTTTCATCTGTATATGTATGATATATATGAGCATCTTAATCTCAGAACCTACAAGAATTGAAGACTTACAATTGTTCCTTCAGAGTTTATTTCAAATAATCGATAGCTCTTTCTGTTATTGATTTAAATATTATCGAACTTCAATAAATAAATTTGGTATGTTTTAATTTATAAAATTTTGTTGTTGTGCTTTACATTTTTCACTTAAGATTACGGAAGATCTTAGTTAAGTGATATCTCGCGCTCTCTCCCTCTCCCTTTCTCCCTCTCGCTTGCATTTTGAGTTGGGTCTTTCATTACTCACTTAATTTGAAAACTGTGTCTAATCGATCGATTTACCTTTGATGTGGTAAATGCATTCGAATTAGTTCCAAGTCATCCCAGATTGAGCATAGTAAAAAACCGTGAATCTTTTCGTTGTCAAACTGGAACCGAAGGGATTCGATATTCGCTTTTCGGGCATCGATTGGGCTAATCTCACGTTCCAGTTTTTGGGGGTTCACATTGATGCAATTGCGTTGACCTTTAAGGGTTGCAAAGCACTGCACGGCCGTGTGCATTGCGGGCTAATTTCACGCCTGTCCGGCTCTAATCCCCGGCCCAGTACGAACGTCGCTCAATCAGCGCCAAATTAACACCATAAAACTTGGCAGCCACCAAAAGACTTTGTGCCATTGCAATTTGCCTGACTACTTTTTGGGGGTGCTGTGTGAGAGCGAGAGAGAGAGAGAGAGAGAGAGAGAGTAAGAGAAAGAGAGAGAGTGTGTGTGTGTGTATTAAGAAATTCAGTCAGTCTCATTGTCTGTTGTCTCCGAGTCAGCGTGAGCTTGTGACCCAGACTCCAGGCTCGGATGCGATTCGTAATGCCAGCTGCGTATGCCGAGCACGTAGCCTTTGGCTGGTGGTGGAATCTGTTCCGACGGGGCTTCAATAATTGACAAGCGCAGCATTTGGCGACTACGTGCCACAACCAAAAAAAAAAAAAAAAACTAAAAAAAAAGTGGTCAACGGGCATTTGCAATAGGCATTGGCAGCGACAGAAGCGACAGCACCAGCTACAGCTCATAAAACTGCCTCAAAACTGACCTGGATGGGTAATTTATGTGGCCTGGGTGTGAAGCGATGTCCAATTCCGTGGGCAATTGCATGTAAAAGTTGTTCGTTGCCTGCGTTTAATTTATATCGCCCAATAACAACAACAACTATGCCAGGTAGCCCACAAGACGCTCGAACGGGCAAGGCCGGTGAACGGCTAAGGGCGAAGAGCGAAGGGCGCAGGGGGAACGCAACGGTATATGGCCTACGGTACGGAACGGACGCTCTATGTGTGTCTTGAGTTTGCCTGCTCAGCGTTTTCATTGAGAAGTGTGTGGTGCCTTTGCTTCATTCATGGCCCGACTAGAGAAGAGAGCGTGACACGCTAGACTCACGAGTGCCGAAGAACAACTTTCGATATATGTATAAATATAGAAATGATGGTTCGTAACTCTATAGAACTGTTTTTTATTTTTGACTTTACATGGTTGAAAGAGTGAAAAGCGTAACGGAATAATTTAAATTTTTATAAAAAAAAAAAAAATAATAATAATAAAAAAATAAACCACATATAATTATTCATAGCACTATATAAATGCATACCAAAATTAATTATAATTAGAATTATATTGCTAACTGTCTATGATAGAACGAGATGCGCATAGAATAATATGAAATACAAATGAGAAAAGAAAATAAAAAGATAGGAATATAAAGAGAAGATGAAAAAAGAAGAAGATATGAAAAGTAAAAGGCGAGAAACGATGGAATTATAAGAGAATAAAGATATACAAAAAGAAGAGAGAAGAGAGGATAAGAAGATAAAAAACGAGATGAAAAATGACAAAGATCATAAATGATGATGATGATAAGGAAAAATATAATAAAACAAGAAATAAGGTGAGGTGAAAAGAAAGTTAGAAAGAAAAAGTAAAAGATCGGAAAGGAAAATATGAAGATAGGAAGGAGAATGGAAAAAGATGACTACAAACGATATAAGATAAAGAATAATAGTCAAATATGAAGATAACGGCAAGACAATGAATAATATGACATGAAGAAGAAGATAAAATTATGAAAAGATGCATAGAACAGAAATAGAAAGAGTTTTGGATAGTACAAAAATCAGTATTTGAATTAAGCATCAGTTTGAGAAGATAATTGTTTTATATTGTGTGGCAATTAGAGCCAATAGAAGAGCTAAATATGTCCAATCAATCTTACTCAATGTGTTTCTAGATAGATACATACATATGTATGTATGTATGTGTATGTGGATATAGATTTGTGAATATATAAAAATTGTCAATTACAATTAGGCTAACGATGTTGATGGGCAATCAAATCACGTTGCCATCTCTAATTGATATTGCCAAAGCCATTCATTCAGTCAGTCGCTCATTCATTTGCCGCCTTATTGTTGTTACTTATCGCCCAAGTTGTTTCGCAAAGGCCAAAAATTCAATTGAGCGGAAAATATGTTGTCTTTGCGATTTTCCTTTTGGCATGCTCGTTTATCTGGCCGCCTTATTGTGTAATGATGACAAAGTGGTGCTGCTGCCGCTGCTGCCGCTGCTGCTGCTGCTGCTGCTGTTGATGGCAATGATGCCGAAGTCGATCCGGAATGCTGCTGGTTGCCAGTTCCTTTGTGCTAGCCTGATGTCCGCCATCTCGTTCCAGTCAGAGTCACAGTCACAGTTAAAGTCGATGTTCCTCTGTCTCTCTCTCTGTCTCTGTCTCTGTCTTTGTCTTCGTCTCATTCTCATTCTCAGTTCGCATCAGCACATTCATTCATTTGTCTGCGTGCTCATTCATAAACTAAACGGACAGGCACCGAGATCCGGGCTGTGGGCCTTTTTGCACTCATTGCTTTAGTGCCCAGGACGTTGTCCAGCTGTCGCTGCTGCGTAGCTAAAGCGACAGTTGACAAAGGCTAAGCAGGCAGAGCCAGCTATTCACTGCTTAACACACAGCAGTCGCCGTTGCCGTTGCCGTCGCAGTCGCCGTCGCAGTCGGCGTCGCAGTTGCCGTCACATTTGCCATGTCCAGTTAGTTCACAGTTTCATCTCCTGCCGACAGCGTAAAAATTTCAATTCGCCATACAACTTTGCGGTCATTTATACAAACAGACACACGCGCACGAATGCACACACACATACATACATACACTCTATCATTTCTTTTTTCATATTACACACACACACAGTGGGAGTTCTATCTCTGTGTTCTTTTCTTTTTTTGCGTTTAGCCAAGCCAGGCCTTTCATATTACAGTTACAAATTTGCGTCTATTGTTGGTAATGGCGATGCTGTGGCGTTGTCCTCGACCAGAGCCAGAGCCAGAGCCAGAGCCGTAGCCAGAGTCGGAGCCAGTTCCAGTTGCCAGTTGCCTGCGGCGCTGTGCCTGATTACTTTTTCTAGCTTACTTAAAATTCGATTAGGCCACGCCCACTAACTAACTTTTTTGTTTGTGTTGTTCTGGTTTTTGCCATACGTCTGTTCGGCTCCCTCTCATTTTCTCTTTCACTCTCTCACTCTCCTCACTCTGCCTCACTCTCTAAACATGCTTCTTCTTTTATTTTGCAGTTTGCGAGGGATTGGAATTATTGCACGGATTTCGTTGATTGCAGAAGCGTAAGTACATGCCCCGCCTCCAGCTCAAACAGCAGCAGCATCAGTAAAAGCTCTCTACACGCGCTCACGCCCCCACCGCTCCATAGTCCCACCGTCTCACTCCATTTAATGATAAGTACAAAGACAGCGGTTAGATGCGATAACAACAGCCTGAATAGCCTTAAGCCATGGCTTCCTAAACCATCCAGCAACAGTTCATAATTATTATGATCCCTTAACCCATTAATGTGCCCGATGAGTAAATGCTTTTGCCGCTCCAACTAAATACTTCGCTAACAACTATGAAATATTAATGCAATGCTAATATACTTTGCTTCAAATTAAGTGCTATCTGGAGGCCAATTTCTAGAGAGTTTTATGTATCTATAAATTTATTCTATGAAAGTTATTAAGCCGGAACTTAATTTGTTAAAATATCGCACTTGTTTTTAAAGCACACATTGTTTCCTTTGTTTTGCTACGGCAGTCTAGCGATAATTAAGATATGCAATCCGCTGTATTCACATTTTTGAAAGCCCTCAAATCACTTGAAATTGAAAAGTTTCACATAACCAATTTTGATTGCATGGCGCAAACATTTTCTCCAAATATGTAACGTTTTCAATTTGAAGAGCATTCCATTTCAGTTGTTAGCCAAGGCTAAAACGGACATTTACAAAGCTAAAAAAACTAAACAACAAAAATAGAATAGAATGAAAATGCCAGAGCTGCAATGCCAATAAAAAAAGCAAGAGGAAAAACAAAAACCAACGTAAAATCGAAAAAGCAATTTAAAACTAAACAGAAAAAAGCTTTTGTAAAATGAATGCAACAAAAAAAAGGAATTCTTCAATACTAGCGCAACTAATGCCTGTAAAACTTATCGATAGTTTTGCAAACTCAATTAACTCGCTAATCAATGCAAAAAAAAAGTACATCGAAATTTTTCAATACTGGCGCAGCAATGGTCAGTCCTGTAAACATATCGATAGCTATGTTTTTAAGCTACCTCGATAGAGGAGCTTATCGATAGCAGCACATTCACAGAGATCCTCATTTCGAATGCAAACAAACATTCAAAATGAAATTCGCCAGAAATCTGGCGCACAGATTGCACGGGAAACGGTTATTTGTGTGCGTATTTAAGTACGTGGGCGCATTAATGGGTTAAATCTCGTTGCTTTCGATTGCTGCGGGCGGCTGGCAAAATTGCGTTGGCAATTTGCGACTTTTTCATCCGCCCCACCACATCCTGCAGCGATATATACATGCATCAGTATGTATATATGAATGTATGTGTATCTATACATATATCTGCTACTACCGTTATGCTTTTGCTTTTGCTATTGCTGTTTGCGCTTAGCTTTGGCTTTGGCTCTGCCATTTTCCTAATGTCGAAACCATCCACAGTGTTGGCAAAACTGCCACAGGCAATTGGCGCCCTTTGAGCTGCGCGTCCACCATGCCCAACGACAGGGTGCCCTGGTGCTGACCGACATCGGATGGGACGAGATGATTGCGAACGCATCGCGTCAATGCCTGATCACCTGGGAGGTATCTGGCGGCGGTCTCATGGGCAACCTGCTCACAGACACAGCACGCGCCGAGCTGTCACTCTGGCCGGATACAGTGTACAACATACAGGTGACCTGCAAGCATAAGGTAAGCCAGTTCAAGTCCACAGCCTTTGACCACAGTGTGTGACAGGATAGAAATTGTCAAACCATTTTGTTTGTAGCTAACGGGTCTGATGCGGCGTTCACTGAAGCTCAATGTGGACACACATCGGCTGCTGTCAGCGGCAGCGGCAGCGGCAGCCAATCGTTGGACAAATCCCAGCCTGTTGCCCCTAAATGTGGATATGCTGCCAGCGGCAACAACAACAACAACGGCAGCAAATGCAATAGCCACAGCAACGGCAGCAACATCAGCAGCAGCCTCACCCCCACCACCACCACCACCATCACCACCAACAGCAACAGCAACTACAAAAACAGCAGCAACAGCAACAACAATTTTGCAGCGCACTCGACCCACAGACCGTGTGTACATCATCAGTGCATTGCCAACGGCCAGCCAGCTGAGCGGCGTTGTGTATCCGGCCTTTGGTGCGTTGGCTTTCTTCCTGGCATTGCTCGTTATGTTCCTGTTTCTGCGTCCGCAACGCAAGCGGACCTCTGATGGGGATGCGGACACCGCATCTCTCCTAAGCGGACGTCGCTCGCGGCTCTCCATGGACAACTCAACGCTGCATGTGTAGGCGCTTAAAAGGCGAACCGAGTTAAATGACAAAATAACAGCAATATCAGCAGCAGCAGCAACAACAACAACAACAACAAAAAGAGAGAGAACTTGTAGTCGTTTATGTCTGACTATGTGATATTCTGCACCCAAATTGTACATAACATAGATACACACAAATACACACACACACATACACACAATACAGACACATTCACACACACACGCATACACACACCTACTATATATGTAGCCTACATATACTATACTATGCATACTATACATAAACGTGCGTATTAAAACATATATAGTTATCAAATCAAATATCTCACATGAAGTCCAAAAAAACAAAAAAAAAAAAAAAAACAACAACAAAAAAAAACAAATGAGAAAAAAAAGTTCGCTCAATCGTACGATTAAGTTTTACCTTTTTTTAGTATTTAGGGCCAAACAAAACAAAACAGTCATAAATTATATAGAATATTATATATATATATATACATACATACATATACATATTAACTATACACATTAACGCGTACACTATATACATACATACATATATATGGTATATATAGATATATATATACCATATTCTAGTTATACATCTATAGACATAATTTAGGGGCTGCGGCCAATCAACTACATACACCAAACTAAATGCAACAAATTGCTACAAATTTTTATGCAACATACAATTTTTTTCTCGTCGCGTCGCTTTTTTCAAAACTAAACTAAACAAACTAAAACTAAATAATAATACAAAAAAAAAAAAAAAAACATACAAATATACATATATAAACAAAAACAAAATGGAAATCTTAAAGATCGCATGTCGTTTTCAAATTTGTCGTCTATATAATAATATGAATTAAAAAAAACAAAAAACAAAAATACAAAAATACATAAACTCAAATTAAATCATACCAAAAAAACAAAACAAATTAAACTAAAATCAAAATGGAATATTTTTCAAAATTTTTAAATGTTTATATACCTAGCTAAAATGAAAACAATTACAAATTCAAAACAACAACTAAAACTAAACTATATAAATCTAATGCAAATTATGTACTTGAGCAAGTCAAAAGAGCAAAAAAAGAAAAATGAAGAGAAAAACCAAGAAAAGAAAAAGCCAAAAAAAAAAAGCTTCGCTACGCAAAATGCCTGTAAATATCTAAGCGTCATTCAGATAAGATAAAACTTTTTTTTTTTTATAAATATATATATATATATATACATATATATGACTATTATCTAAATCTAGCTCTTTTCCAGGTCAAAGTATCCTAAATAGTTTAAGCAGCAGCAGCAGATGAGGCTAAAGCAAAGTCAACTGGATTCATGAAATGTAAAATCTGTTTGTCTGACATACATACATATATGCATATACGATACATACCTATATACATACATACATACATATATACCTAATCTAATGATAATCAACTACAGATTTGTAGTACTCAATATATATATACATATATATGTATATATATATTTACATGTGTATATATTCTCAAAGACTAACAAACTGTTTGCTTTTGCCCCCAGATCGGACCAAGTTTGATTCGATTCAGTTTTTGAATGTTTTTGGACTAACTTCTAGTCAAATGCAAAACACATATACATACATGCATTCATACATACAAACATATGTAGCTAGTTTTCTATTGTAGCATGCCCGATCCCAGAAGAAACCAAGATAGGCGCCAAATCGAAAAGCGCAATACGCTCGTACATACATACATATACATATGTATATGTGTGGCTATCTAGATAGGTGACAGCAATAAAGTTCAGCCTAGAGACTAAACAAACGCAAATCAACCAAAACTACATAACTCTCTCTTTCTCTATATATAGAGAAATATACTATATACTTTATAGATACACATATAACCAGGCTGATGAGGAGAACATTTGTGCAGAGTCTGAAATATATATATATATATATATACATATATAGATATTAGTTAAATAACTTGTCAATCAACTTGCCGGAAAAGAGCATACAAGATGCGGTGCGCACCGATCGATACACTATAAACAACAACAACAACAACAACAACAACAACAAATGAAACAAAAATCATAAATAATACAAGAATATAAATTGTATCAATATATGTATTCATATAACTATATATATGCATATATATGTGTGTGTATATTTGAATAATTCTAGTTTAAGTTTAGTGTTTTTTTTTTTTTCATTATTGTTTTACTCCTATTTTTTTTTAGTTTCTGCATTTAGCATTATTATTTTTATTTGATTATGTAAATATAATTTGATTTGTTATTGCAGCGCATTTCGGGTTTTATTTGTGCTGTTGGGCTTGGATTTGGATATGGGTCTGGGTTTGGGTTTGGGCTTGGGCCTGTTGGCATGGGAATATCATTTACCATGGGTGGCGTGGAGGGTTTGGGGGGTTTGGGGGATTGGGGGGTCGCGCTTGTTGCCAAACTAACCCATCGATTTTTTCTCTCTTTCTCATTTCATTTGTGCGCTGCGCTGCGCTGCCGCATGGATGTTGGTTGATAAAAACAACAAAATGGATAACCACTTACCATATAAATTGGAGCCGCAAAATATGCCAACGATAAAAAAAAAAAAACACACACACACACACACAACAACAGAAAACAAAACAAAAATAACAACAGCTACAAAATAGAAGCAGCTTTTGTTGCGGGGGTGTGTCCGCAGCTCCCCCCGCCACCGTCAGCCGCCCCCAGCGTTCATGATGGAGGCGTGTGTTGTCCTTTATCCAATTGGTATGCGCTCTGGCTTGGTTTACCTAGTTATGGAGCTGGGAGGCATTTTTTTGTTGTTATTATTATTATTTTTCTTTTTTGCTTTTTGATTATTTTGTTGCAACATTTACATTTATACATTTATGTATTTGTATGGGTTTTACCTTGTTTCTTAACTGTTTGCCATAAATATCTATCTCTCCTGCTCTCCCTCTCTCTCCCTCGCTCACTCTCTTGGCATGCATAATTCTGCCCTACTTTGACTTTTACGATTTTCGTTTACTTAGCCCCCTCCCCCCAACAATGGCCTAGGAGATGCATTCCATATATACTAAATGTAATCAATGGCAACATTGACAACATCTCTTTAATTGGTTTATAATAGTTTACTTTGCCTCTTCCTGTTCCTTTGCTGCTGTTCTTTATTATTATTATTTCATTTCATTATTTTTTTTCAGATTCCTAATGGATTTATTGGTTGTTTTGACAGTTGTCTACGCTGACATCTAAATGGATCACTCTATTTATCCAAGCAACAGTTCGCACGCTCTCCCTCTCTCCCACTCTGGCTCCCTCTATCTGTCTCGCTCTTTGATAATTTGAGCTGTTGTGCAAACATTTGAAATTCCTTAAGCTCAAATATAGGAGTAGAAGAGCTCTTCTAGACGCAATTACATGATTTGTTTTACAATGTAACACTTTTCCCTCTTCTCATCTCTAACCCTGCGTATGTGTGTGTGTGTGTTATCTCTTGAGTTGCCGTTAGCTAAGTCCAACATCGTTACAGATTTTTCCACTTGAGGATTTGTTTTGAATTTCAATACAAAAAAAAGAATGACAACAACAACATGAAGAAGCAGCATCTTGTTGAGGCTTTAGGTAACCCAAAAGGGCGTGCACCCACACTAAAGAAGAAAAATCTCAAGTTGCATTATCTCAAGTTCCATTTGGAGTTGAGTGAGGCTGAAGGGGTTCGGGCTGTGGCTTCACCTAGCCGAGCCAGCTGCTCCAATCTGAATGGCGGATGGGGGCACTTGGCTGGCATTTGTTGGTCGGCTTGACGGGGGGCTGAATTGGACTGAATGGGGCGGGGCTGCGATGGGCTGTGCAATGCTATGCTGGCTGGCCACTTGGCTTTCAGCTTTCAGCTCTGCTCTACACTCGCCATTCTACTTGTTCTCAAGCACTTTTTATAAACCAAATTAAATTTATATGGGCCTCCGGCAGTCAACAACGCTCGCTCGCCTGCCAAAACTCATACAATACCCCATTCCCATTCCCATTCCCCATTCCCATTCCAATTTCCATTTCCATTCTCATTCCCATTTCAAATCCCATGCTATTTCATCTTTCTCTCTCTCTCTCTCTCTCTCTCTGTCTCTCTCTCTCTTTCGCTCGCTCTGTGGGCGCTGTCAACTGCCAATTAGCTGAGCATTTTTCAACATTTTAAATTGTCTTGCCGAGTGCGTGGCCCCAGCTCTGGGGCAACACTTGAGTGAGTCGTTTTATGCGACACAGCCTTCAGATTTTTACCCCTGCTTTCTTTCGCTTTTTTTTATTGTAGTTGCTGTTGTTGTTGTTGCTATTGTTTGTGTTTGTTTTTTGCTGTTGTTGTTGTTGTTGCTGTTGTTGCTGTTGTTGCTGTTGCTGCTGTCAGCTGTGCAGCGCGTGCTTCATTTATCAAAAAGCAATTACAATGTTATAGGCAATTCGATGCTTGATTCAGCAAGAGCCCCATGGGCTATAGACACACTGGCTGCTGCTGCTGCTGCTTCATCATCAACAGCAGCAGCAACAACAACAACAACACCAACAGCATCCTCAGCCCACCTGCTAAAACAAAGGCAAGAGCAGAGTCAACCCAGCTTTATTTCGTTTATTGTTGTTCTACTTATATTTTTTGCTCATTTTCACAAATATATACATATGTACATACATATGTATATATACATATAAAAATATATATAGATAAATTGAAAAGAACATTCAAGTTGAAAAATAATAAAAATGAAAAACCAAAAAGCATATAGCGCGTACCTACAAACATATTGTATTACAAAAACAACACAAATTATTAACTTTAAGTAGACGAAAGGAAAAAAGAAAAAGGAAAAAAAAAGCCGCAAGCAAAAAATACAAATGAAGATGCAGAAAAAGCAACATGAAAAAAATAAAATTAGACTACAAAACTCAAAACAAGCGAAATACTAGAAACCACTAGAGATGGGAGAAGAGGTGGGGGAGCAGAGAGAAGAAGCACGCTAGCGGTGGGCAGCAGAGCTAGAGAGGAGACAATAGCAGCAGCAGCAGCAGCAGCAGCAGCAGCAGTGGCAATGCCGGCGCTCACTAGAGAGGAGAGTGCAGAGCGTAGACGAGGCAATGGCAGCGGATGAGCAAGAGCAAGCAGAAGAAGACAAAAAGCGAGCATGTGTTTGTGCTATAAAAGGTTTCTCATTACAATTTTTGGCCAAGGGTCGCATCGTTGCACAAAATTACTTTTTGTTGTCGTTGTTGTTGTTGTTGTTTTTGGTGCTTCAAATGCTGCTGCTGCTGCTGCTGCTACTGCGTCGCGCTCTCAACGCCAGCGGCGCTTTTAGAGAATGTGGTGGTGGTGCCTGAGGAGGGGGGTGGGGGCTGGCGGCGGCGTCCTTAGTAGGTGTTCGGCTGACTGAAGTAGCGGGGCGGCAACGGCTAAGAGGCAGCGGGCACAGGACAGGGCGATTGATATACAACACACAGCCGCGCTGTGATACACACACACACACACACACACACACCCACACACATATACCTAAATATATACGTATGTATACATTTATATATAGTATATATGGTACACATAGAGATGCTTATGCTGTTTATAGCTAACAGTTGCTGTTCCACAAACAAACACACCCACACACACACACACATGCACACATAGAGAGACAGCACTATAGCCAGGGCGGTTGCACGTGACACGACCAAACATGTTCGAGGCTGGCAGCAAGCGCTTGGTTCGATGCAAAGGATAAAACGTATCCCGCATCCCAAATGGCAGCCAAACGAAGCGCCAGTGCGTCGGCGCCTTGCCACAGCTCGCTCACACATACAGGCGCACACACTGGCAGCCACACATACACGCACACCGATACACACAGACACAATGGGCAGGAAGCAGGCAACGAGCACAACACAATGAAGCCTTGCCTTTATGCCTTGCTCTTGATGCTGTTGCTGCTGTTGCTGCTGCTGCTGCTGCTGCTGCTGCTGCTCTTGGCGTGGCACAATTCGCGGGCGCAGCGCTCACATTTAACCTTAGCAAAGGTTACGCGCGGAGTAGGCGCGAGCCCCAACGATGTTAGCCGACGACAGCTGCCAGGCCGAAGAGCTGTTGAAGTTTTGCCCCGTCACAGCTGTCTCTGCAGATATAGAGATGAGGATGAGCTGATACTTGGCTTTATGCTCGCCGCCCGCTGACTGTTGGCCCGTTGGCCCATTGGCTGCTGAATGCTGCTGCCACTGCTGCCGCTGCTGCTGCCGTTGCTTCCACTGCTGCCGTTGCAATTGACAGCTGTGACGGGCGGTAACATGTTGATACGGGGCGCTTTGTTGTTTCTCAGAGATTTCATCTAATTCGCTTTGCGTTACACTTGATTTTCGGCTTGTCTTATTAAAAGACAATCAGATTGGAGTTCTCCTTATATTAAGGGCATGTGTCACTGTTAATCTTCTCAAGCATTTCTCAGCGGCTTCCACTGACGGCACTTAAGCCCAAATGAGTGATTTTTTACACTCTATCTTGCTCTCGCCGTCTACAATTTATCAACTATGCAGTCACTGGCTGACAATATCGAATCACAGTGACTAATCACATCAATGTGGATTAGTGATATGGTAAGTAGACGTAAGTATGACGGAGTATATCTGCATATGTATGTCTGCGTGTACACATGCTTGTCATTCAATGGGGATTCCAGATGAAACCTACATATGGATGTAGTAAATAATCGAGATGAAGAAAACTTGTTACGAGCTTTGACTAAAATTGTACAAGAATTTATAAAACATTTTTTTTTTTAAATATAGTCCAGCTTTGTGTGCTCATTATAGAAAATAAAATGGGTATATTGGTTTTGTGCAATGTCCGTATTGCTGTCTGTCCATATTGCAGCTAGCTATTTGATATTTATATAACCTCAAAATATAAAGTGCCAAACTTTTCACAGTCCACCCACTAGGGGAAAATGCATATTCCGGTATCTTAGAAGCCATTATAGTTGAAGTGCTAGAGAGTCGAAATTTTAAATGGTATTGCTGATATATCTACGTCCATTGGGGGTGTGGCAAACCGGAAAGGACTGTATTTTCAACAGCTTAAGAGCAAAAACTCAAAATTTTACGACCAATTTGGGGCGTGGCGAAATGCAAAATGGAGCTGCCAGGCCGTGAATGAATAATACGAGATCGACTGCGAGGTTTTTTACTTTTTATACTGATTCACGAAAGTCAATTAATATATTGGTATTGTGTAACGTCCGTCTTGCTGTCCGTCCGTCTGTTTGTCTGTCCGTATGAACGCAGTTTATTTCGGCACTATAGAAGCTAGAGACTTGAAATTTGGAACACACTCTCGGGTATATCTCCCATTTATAAATCCGCCCAGTAGGGGCGTGGCAAATCAGAAAATACATTTTCCGACTGCAACGTTCTTACTTGTTTAAAATGGATGTAGTAAATGGCGGAGATTAAGAAATGTTTATTATGTTTCTCTCAAATTTTGACCAACCTTTATTTCAACTACAAATTCAGACTCAAATTTATGACAGCTAGAAAATGTACAAACATTTCATTTGCAGCTTTGTCATTTTAGGAAGGCATGATTTAGTTGCCAAAAGCTTTACATTTTCATTTAGTTGCTCACAGCGTAATAGTAAACATATCACAGAACATGGTAGAAAATTTTGATCAAGTTATCTAAGTTTCACAAAATACAAATTCATATGTTTCATTTCACTTCAACAGTACCCCAAAAAATTATTTAAAAACACACAGAAAAAAAAGCAAAAAAAAAAAAAAAAATAATAATAAAAAAATAAATGAATAATAATAATAAATAACCACAAAAAACATTTACCACGGCTATAACCTCTATTGGACCCATTATTGTTGAAAGCTTGAACTAAATTTGGAAAACTGAAGCTTAACTTGAGACTGAAGAAACTGAAACTAATATTATTTAGTTTTTGGGTATGTATGTATGTGTATATGCAAATATATATATATATAAGACTTCTTTTATTCTCTGAATTCTTTATGGGAAGTAAAAGTACGATGGTGGCATGGCATCTGTCGTGGAATCTCATAGAAAGTACTTAGAGTAGACTCCGCTTTAGCGTCTGTACGTTTATAGCGACGAAAGTTCTGGTCCCTGGGCAAATTTTTATGAGCTAGCTTTTATGATTATAGCCTGATGGTCGTTGTAATCGGATTCGACTGTACATATACATATATATATGCTTGATCAGAAAGAGGAGCTAAGTCAATTTCTGTCCGTTTATTGATATGATATTTGTTTGTTGGATCGAGATCGAGGTTCAAATAATCAATAGCTATTCGCGTTTGTTTTGATAAGAATACAATTATATATCATAATCTTCTTATATTATATATCATAATCTTCTAAGTCTTTGGAGCTATAGCTTTTAACTTTTGCAATAGTTCCATGTATATTCTATACAATTTTATCAACTTCTTCAAATCGAAGTACAATTGCCATAATAGACAACTTGTGGAAAGTGTTTGCAGTTTTAGTTAATGTATAAATATGCTATAGAATATGTAGATTATACGCTGAAAATTGCATTGAAATCCATTAAGTAATACAGAAGTTACTGAACAAGACACGTGGCCTGCTGCGCCCAGCTTTCGCATTATTCCTAAACATGTGCACACATATGTATATCTTTATAAGTATATTGAAGAATGCACTATTTGATTCTGAAAGCTCAAACATTTTTTAATATATACCTTTCCAATACTAGAGACTTGTGCATCAGCAAATACCCTTAGCTAAGAGACATTATCACGTTTAGGAGACTTAATTAAGAAAGTCCGTCTACAAATGTTGAGGGCTTGGCCTAGTAGATCAGCCTCTGCTCGAATTTACCAAGTGTTGGGCATCGGCAGCTCAGTTTAGTAGGCACTGTTATTATTGGTCTATTTAAATCCAAATTAAGCAGTTAAATAGTCAGTGTCGTAGACCTACTGACATAAAATAGAATATAATATATATTTTGATATATCCTGATATAATAATATATTATAATCTACATTTTACAATATTGCCAATAGAAATCATATTCGCTTGTAAACCACATTGTCGGTGTTATTGCAAATGCGAAAAAACCCCAAAGAAAATCCTAGAGGGAACAAAGCAAGAGTTAAAGCCAATCAAAAAGCCACTACTGCAATGGAGAAGTTGAGCAAAGCGAAGTGGGCGGAAATCTGCAATACCTTTGCCATTTTGGATGTGGATGGAAGTGGACTGCTAACAGCCAGGGAGCTGTGTGGCATGATGCGTGTATTTGGCTATGACAACAGCGAAGAGGATGTGCAGAGGATGATCGATGCCGTCGATACCGATGGCAGCGGTAAAATGGACTGCGCCAAATTCTGTGCCGCCCTATATTGGACGCTGAAGCCCGAGGAGTCAAAGCGCAGCGAGGAGTCAGACGGCTCCACAGAGGAGCAAAGTTCATCATCCAATGATTCGTGTAGTTCACACGAGTAAAATATTTCCCAGGCAAGGACGACGGAAAAAAATTGAAAACCCAACCAAAAAAAAAAAAAACAAAAGTTTCCACGTGCTCCGGTCTCTGCGAGTCTGTGTGCATACATATATACGATATAATGATGATGTACGTACGGCATTCACTTATATCATGTGTATATATATATATGTATATATTTATATGTGTATATATATATGAAGCTATGTTTGTTAGATCACACAATGAATACTTCTCCACGCAACATTTCTGTTCACCGCAACAACTGAAAAACGAAAATAAGCCACCAAAAAAAGTTCTGGATACCGAACGGAAAAATGGGGAAAAAATTAAGTGTTGTATATAAAAAGTTAAGTGAAAAGAACTATTAAAAAAATTTGAGCGAAAAATAGTAGAAAAATAAAATGAAATTTCAATTTGTAATTACTGTTGACAGCTAGGGAAAAATTATATGATAATGGATGGGTGAAAGCTGAACCACCCTCAAATAGAGAGGTACGATTGGTCTGAAGTTGTCTCGAACTCGGTTCGAAATGTCTAGTAAGATTCCGAAGAACGTCGTTACCAATTCGCCACGCCCATAGTGGGTGGATTAGAAAAAACTTGACACTTTATAGTTCCGGGCTGACACGAGTACATACATATAAATATATATGTATGTATCTTCAAAACTTCAAGTAGAACTCATGCGGACAGACGGTCGGGCAGAATGTTTAAATATTATATATATCCAATATAATATTGAAATATAATCATTCCAAGAGTCGAGCTATATTTATATCAGAGAGGAATAGCTCTCCCGAGCAAATAGACCTTGTATAATTTCAAATTAGATTAAGCTTGTTAGCTAGTTAAATACCTGGTAATAAAAATAAGAATATATATAAAATATAGCATACCTTTTTGGGCACTAAAATTCATTTGCAAATCATGGAAATTAGCGACATAATTATCTATAATACATACATGCATACAAAAATGATAAATTATATAGCAAACACAATTTATTATATCTTTAAAGCCTTTTAATACTCACGTCTTTTTTTAATATAAAGGTTCATTAAATATATTTGATAAAACAAAATGTTGGTGTTTATTTCAGCTCAAAGGTTTGATGATTACAAAAAAAATATATATATTTATATATACATACATACATATATATATATATATATATATATATATATATATATATATATATATATATATATATATATATATATATATATATAAATACATATGTAAGATATTGTACAATATGTTAATGTTTTTCTTTTTCAGTTTTAAATATTATAATTAGTTGTTTTTTTGTTTGAATCATTCTGCTGCATGACATATTTATAATTGTATTTAAATACATACATAATAATAGTACATAAATGTTGTTTATCTGCTTTTTTTTTTTCAATTACCCCCCCGAAAAATATTTAAACATAATGCGCATTGACCCGCAACTAAGTGTTATATAGATTTTTTTTGCTGTTGAAATTTGTTTTGTTTTCCCTTTTTAGTAATATATATATTATTAAATTTGTTTATATATATATCATAATTATCTAGTTTTCCACAGTGCTGCCTGCTGTTTCAGTTTCTTATTTGCTGCTGCAGTTATCTGTTGAATCGTTTTTAAGTACGTGCGCACAGGAAATAACAATTTATCGAGTGATAGTTCGTGGAAATGTAGGCCACACGGTGTGCTGAGCTTAATGTGTCGGCTTCCAACACTGCGCTAGTGTGTATTTGTGTGTGTGTGTCTGTTTATGTTTATGTGTTCGTGTCACCGGCCATTGTGTGACGTCACAGCGCGCAGCCCAGTCCTGTGAACTGTGCCAGCACGCTGCCAGCGCCTGGAGCCTTCATTAGTTTCAATAAAAAAAAAATATTGTTTAATACATATTACATACATACATAGGTATAACAAATTAAGTTTCCTTTTTTTTTTTTTTTTGTTTTGCTTTTCTTTTTATAATAATAACTATGAGCTCTGTCCATCATCGAAAAACGTGTATAACGATCGATTGACACTATCGATAAACTGCTTCCAATTGGCAAATGCTAAGCTTCAATAAATGCGCTCCGTTTTCTTCTCTTTGTTTTCATTTGCTATACACAATTTGTCACATTTTAGTTGCTATTTTGATGTTCTTTTTTTTTTTTTTTGTTTTTTGTTTCGTTTTCTTTTTGAGTTTGTTTTGCTAACGTATCATAAAATACATTTGCTGTTTTTGTTAATTGTTTTAATTTACAATTTAGTGTAGTGGCTATATAATTTAGCTTGACGCTGTTTAATGACTTTATTGTCTTACATTAAAACTGAATGTTGTCTTTTACACAAACCAATTACACACACAATTTAAAAAAATCAAATCATAATTATTATCATAATCATGTTAATATAGTACTAATCAAGAAATGCTTACACGCAAAGCGGACATTTATCAAACTTGGTTTTTGACGCAAAAAAAAAAATAACAGAAAAAAAACAATTATAAAAAATCAAGAGCATAGGTATACATATGTATATATAAATATATATATAGATATATATGTATATATATATATCAAATATAAATTATTTTTTGCGTTTCTTTTTTAAAGCAACTGGATACTTTCGCACATGATGCCCATATGTTTTTGAAGTCTGGCAGCACTGTGCCTTGCTGATATTCTCAACGATGCTCCACGCACGCGGACTCCGCTGGGTTTCCTTTCTTTAGATGAGTGAATGAGTGTTAGTGTATTGGTATAGGTGTTTGTCTGGGTGTGTGTGTGTGTAGTTGATTTAACTTATTTTACAATATATGCGTGTGGCAACCTCTGTATTTAGCTGTGTTCGGTATGTATGTATATGTGTGTGTGTGTGTGTTTGTTTGTGTTGTCTTTAGACTTTTAGCTTAAACGCTCGCTACGCTTGCTTTAAAGCATATTTATTCATGCGATGGCTGCTGTTCCGGAAAGCCGCTAACCTCCGTCTGCTCCACGACCTGCTGACCATCGATCGTATATTGAATTCGTAGACGCATGCGTAGCACAGCCTATTATATATAGAGAAGCGGGAAAAGTTTTAGAATTTGGAAATTTATCAATCAATAAGCAAGAAGAAAGGAGAACTGATAAAGATTATTGCCTTCCCTTCACTTTTAGTTAATTTGACTAGTATAGTTAATTACACTCTTTCATATTAACATTGCCTACATACGTTTTTTCCTCTTTGATTTTTAAAATTGTAAAGTTAAAAGAATATCTTATCTAATCTGAGAATGTATAGGCTCTTGGACAGAGGCAGTTTATATCCATAATGGATATATAAACATAAAAGAGAAACCCCTTTTAGATTCTAGGATAGTCTTAGCTACACTATTTCACATTTACATCTCCCACTGAACTTCTGTGCTCTTTTTATAGCCCCGTTCATCCACTTACATTGGACGTAGCAACAACTCGCATTTCCTGCGTGATGACGCCACCTGGAGGCAGCACCGAGCCCGACGGCGTCAGCATTTGCAGTTTAAAACTCTTCTGCACGGCCGCCTGTGAAATACAATCAATTTAATATACAAAAGTCATTCATCATTCAAACAGCAAGTAGACGCACCTGCAGCAAATACTGCTCCAATGTATTGTCTGAGCTATTTGTGGTTGTCATAAATATTTTCATGCAGTCACTGCCCGGCACTGGCACCAGCTGCACCAGCAGTCCGTTCTTGTCCAGCGCCGTTAGCTTGGGATCCTTTGGAGGCTGAAATTTAAGTTAACAATAATTGAGTACAGATGCCAGCTGGATTATAGGGAATTAAAGAAGTCTCACTCACCACTGACACATTGTTAGAGGCCGTCGTGGGATTCAGTTCACCCAGCAGGCTGCCGCCAATGGACGGCATTGCGTGGGATGGCGCACTGCCTCCAACGTTAAGGCCACCCAGCATGCTCGATAGATCGTTACCGTTTGTGGGCATGCTATTGGGCATGGAGTCGATGCCACCGAAGCCGCCCAGATCGAGTCCGCCGAGCATATTGTTCATATTGGCGGCGCTGCTATGATCACTTCCCAGATTCACGCCCATGACGGGCGTTGCAGTTGGTGCTGACATGTCCAGGTCGAGCAAGTCGAGCAGATCCTGATTGTTCGACACCGGCTCATCGTTGTTTGCATTTCGCGTATTCTTTTTATGCACCGCATTCGATAGGTCTGTTGCCATGGCCAAATCGTTGGCGCCCGCCGACAGATCCGTACTCCCCAATAAGTCCAGTAGGATATTCTAAAATATCAAGACAATATAGAGAACACTCAATATGGGTGTGTATATTTTATAGTTTACCGTATTGTCCCCCATTGTGTTCATATTGCTTTCGATTATAGGATGCGTACTGTTGCCGCCAATCTCGATGCCATTCTCGATAACGTCCGGACTATTGTCATCGAAGGAGCCGCCGCTCTCGCCATTCTGTGAACTAATACGACTGATTTGCATGGCGGGCATCTTTTCCAGCAGGGGCGGACGCAGGTGCTTATAGCTGCCAAAGAGTTGCGTGAACTCTACGCCGCGTTGCTGCAGATCCACATTCAGATGGCTGCCAAAGGAGGTAATCAATGCCTGGATCTCTCTGCAATAGAAGATGTTTGATTTTTAGCATGTGAACCACTGACCAGGAGACGGTATAATATGTGTCGTCACTTACTCCACGCACTGCTGCAGGCGCGTGCTCAACTTGGCCAGAGAGACGAGCGCATATTGCTTGCTTGTTGTCGACACTTGAGCAGAGGTTAAAAACTTATGATACACAGCGATCAGATCGCTCTCCGTTGGACGCTCGAACTCTGTTCGAATAGATTTGGATGAATTGGATAAAAAAGATTCACGAATGATATGACTACTGTCCACTCACCATCCTCATTCGCGCCGTACATGAACAGATCACCGTACTCGCCTATGGCCCAGACGGCAACCTGCAGCAACGGCTGCTTGTCCTCACAGTGATTGGACACCTGCAGCGATTCCCAGAACCGATTCGTGATATATGTCTGCTCTGGCACGGGACTGCTGGACACCAGCTGTATGGTCGATGAGACAACATCGTCACGCACATAATTGCCAGCAGCTATCAAGACGCTCAACTGCGTGTCGAGATGCCAGCGTGAATTGGGCGAATAGCGTTCGGCAGCCAATATCATGCCAGAGCTGCATTGCGCCTTGAATTCAGCGTCGGCCTTCTCGAGGAACAGCAATAGCTCTTTCGTCATTGTACGTATATTTTGTGCATTGATTAGCGCAAAAGATAGCTCCATCGCACGTCGCCTGATCGACACATCTGGATCCTTGAGGCACTCCAATATGGTGGTGCGATGCCGCTGCACAGCCGACGTATCGGCGTGCACCGTTCGCAACAGTGTATTCAGCGCCACATAGCGTATATTCTTGTCCGAGTTGAGTAGAAAGCGTCCCAGGATATTCACAGCCAAGACGCGCAGGCCGCCCTCCGAACTGGAAATGATAATAATAGAATATATTAATAGTATAGTATAATACGGTATTCATATAGTATGCACTCTTACCGTATATCCATTATGGATAGCACTGTCTCATAGAGAATGGTATTGCCAACATTCTTGCTGGTCTCCGTATTGGTGGCCACCTGTGCCAATATATCGTTCATGGCTTCTGAGGCATCCGGATCATTATGGCCGAGTATGCGTAATAGACGCAGGATTTTCACCTGCAGGAACGGATCGCTGACGCCGCTGACATCGTGCTCAGGTGAGTAGCCGCCCAGGATGAGGTTCTTTAGGATCCGCACCAGATTCGGTACGATCTGTTATGAAATAGAAAGAGACAGAGCGAAAGTGAAACAGTTGCAATACCTGTGCATAAACAGAGTGAACAAAGAGAGAGAGAGAGAGAGAGAGACAGAGAGAGAGAGAGAGAGAGACAGAGAGAGAGAGAAGGAGAGAGAAGGGTGTGTGTATATTTGTGGGTTAAAGCGAGTCAGAACTAGCTACTGTATAATTTTGTGCGTGTGCAAGAGTTGGAGAAAGAGCATAAACAGGAAGTTCGCAATAAAAAGTCAACTAAGTAAACAAATGTAAACCATATCAAATATCACAGCCGGAGAGACTGTTCCAAAGAAAAGCTGTACGCAATAGCTACTTCAGAATATCGTTCGTGTTTATAGTAAGAGCTAAACAAAGGTGTTTTCAAAAATAATATACAAAATATAATATAACAAATACAACAACAAGAATATGGTGAACAGGTATACATATATAGGTATATACTTATGTATAAAAAGTTTAATTTGAGGCACAAATCACAATCATACCTCTCGATTTCCGCTATCCTGGCAAGCAAATTACAACAAATTTCATTTTGTGTTTGCGCGGTATTCGATCAAAAACAAACGAAGCGTTAATTTGTAATTACAAAATGTCGTTAGGTGTCAAAAGTAGTACGTGGCAAAGCGATAAACATTAACGATAACAGTTACAAAAAAAAAATTTATTACACTTTCTTTAGCCGAAGGCGCAAAAGCTCAAAAAATGGCAGCAAAAATAAAACAAAATTAAACAAATAAATGAGATACACAAAATAAAAGACTTTTGATATGGAAAAGAAACCACAATTACAATATACATCAAGAGGGCCGCCCAAAATGACTAAAATGCGGTTGGATCGGAACTCAACAAGTCAACAAGCCGTCCGGGGCGGTTAGTCTTTGAAGCTCTATATGTATGTATACATATATAAATATATGATCGCTTTCCACTTGAAATACCGTTAGCTGTTTGTCTGCCTGCCCGCCGTGGCGTGTCGGCCACACCCGTCCGACCGGCCAACAACTTACCTTTTTGAAATGCATCAACGTATCCGAACTGTTCTCGCACATCTCCGTGATGAGCGTGACGCCGGTAATCAGGATGCCTGCAATGATATGAGATATGAGATGATTGGGCATTGATTGTACTGGAAATGGCATCAAGCGTACCGTGATTCTTCTCGCTGAGCAGCGAACGCGTGGCCGGCAGAAAGATCTCCATCAGTTCGGGCACACGGCGAATGACTCGGAATGCACACAGTGTCGCCTTCTTGCGGATGTACGTGTTGGGCGACTTCATCAAACGCTCCACCTCGCTGGCCAGGTCACGTGCCATTTCCGGCGATGCGATGGCGCCCAGTGTGCACAGCGCTAAGCCCACCACGAACTGCGTCGAGCTGTTCAAATCGCTGCAAGTAGCAAGGTCAAACACAATTAATTAGAAATAGCTTGAAAATAAGCAAAGCTCATTACCTAATCGTAATTACCAGCTTTACGGGCAATTTACTTTCTATATCTAGTGATTACAACTATATAAAAAAATATATAAATTTATTAGTCATAAACAACTTGCTAGTGACTAATATAGTTGAGTTACGTTTATAGTACGACAAACTGGAATTCCGTATGCAAACCGGATTATTGTAATCATTATCATGCGGCTCGATTGGGCCAATTGTGATTACGCCAATTTATAGCTCTTTCTGTAGTTCTTTCATATCTAATGGCCTTCTAGGTAATTATGATATTTGCCGAATTATTTTTATTATATTAAAACTTTCAGTGGATATACATACATAGTTAGGATCAACCTCAGCAACAAATTCAGTTGACTCAGCTTAAAGTATCTACAGAGTTTATACAGATGTACGTGTATAGCTTAATTAGCTATATTATTGCTGAGCAAATCACACTGAAACGATGCTTTAGAGAGATAAATATATAGAGAGAGTGAGGGGGCCCTAAAGATGCACAAGCTGTCTTTTAAAGTCATTAAAAAATATCCTAAGCCCATTGGAAATCGAGTTTCTAAATTGTAGATTAAACCTAATATATTCTATATCAATCTGCATTCTATAAAGGTCAGTAAGCTCCCAATTTCAATAGCCTAAACAAATTGAACATGATATATATTTGATTTGCTAAACAATCTGATTTCTAGTCCCTTTATACTAACTTATCATAGCTTGATCTGAATCCCGCTTCTACAAATAGTAATACCAAGTACTAAATACGGGCTGGGAACTAGGCTAATCTTTAGATTATATTCATCTGCTGGGGATTATCCCTGTTGAACTTACTTTTTTAAACAATTCGTAATCAGCAAATGGACATCTTGACGTTCATCCAATAACAGCATAGCACCCAGATAGCCAATCCGTTTATCTGTGAAACGCGTGCTGGCCGTCAGTTTGAGGCACTCGAGTTGGCCAAAGTGCGCCGGATAGCCGAGCATGTGTATGTACAGCAGCTTGGCAATGTTGCGACAACTGCATGCAACAATCAGTGAGCGAGCGAGCGAGCGAGAATGAGATGGAAAACAGGTTAAAATGGCCTGAGAACAATTATTAATGCAATTTACTGCCCACACTCACCGCCAGACGGAGTCCTCCTCCCGGAATGTGCTGCGTATGTAGGCGCACTCTTTGTTAACCACGGCCCGCTCCTCGGCAGCGGTGCGGGCGGCGCGTATCTGTCGTATAAGATCACGCAGTCGTGTGGGCGTCGGCATTCTGACTGCACGTGGGCGAAAAAGAGAAGATACAAAGTCAGACAGAGAAGAAGCGATTGCTTAAGGGGATGGATGGAGGCTGTTTACCTCTCTACCTCTCTAACTCTTTACCCTGCTTACCTCTTTCGACGGCCTCTGTGAATGCCTGCCTTATGGTGGCCATATTGAAGGCTGGATTGAATCTATTGGGCGAAGAAAATGTATATTAAAAGAGGTTGATTAGTACATAATGTAGAGAGAAGCGAGCGTAAATATATATATTGCATTTTATGCATATATATATTAATGTATGTAAACGTATAATGTATTTATTAAAACTGCATACCCATGCTCGGAATTCATTGTGAGGCGTTGCGGCTGCTGCTTCTGCGGCTGTGAAGCACTTTGGTTGTGGCACGCAGACTAAACTGCAGTTGTTGTTGTTGATGGTTCTTTATCTTGATTTTGTTCTGCTGCTGCTGCTTCTTCTACTACTTGCCGGCCTATGCTTTTAAGTTTGCACTCAATTGTTATTGTTGGTGTTGTTGTTTGAATTATTGTTATTTCAGCTGCGTTGGCAGCGAGGTGGCAACAGCGATCATATTCGAACTAAGTCGTTCGCCGTTTCGATCAGTTTGCAACACTCGCTGCGCAGCATACGAATAACGATAACAACAACAACAATAGCAACAACAACAATATCTATGACAGCCGGCCGCTATTCAATTGCAGTTATTTCTTCACTTGTCGCTATATCTCCCTCTCTCTCTCTCTCTCTCTCTCACAGTCACTCTCCCACACACATATTTGATGCTCTCTCACTGCAAAAGTGTTAACAGTGCACATCAAACTCCAATTCACTCGCTCTCTCTCGCAGTTCCTTGATGTTGCTTTGTTTTATCATTATTAACACAAATCACAGTTCACAAACACAATTAGTAATCAACTTATTTCTGTTATGAAATGTTATACACGTACACAAATAGTGTGTGTCTGTGTGTGCGTTTGCCGAGGCTTAAACAAATATGTAGTTATGTATATGTACATGTGCATATGATCTGTCGCCCGCTCAATGCAAACAAAAAGCTTTACGCTCACTTACACATGCATACGGTCTGACATACGCATGTACACATACATACATATTGGTCATATGCATGGACATTAAAGTGCCTTTTAACTGGCATCAGTTACATACGTACAAACATACATACGGTCGTATTTATGTAGCTGGCAGTGCTAGCCAACGAAGCGCAGCGTAGCACAAGTTGAAAAAGTAGGCTAGGTGTGTAGGGTGTTAATTAAGACGACAAAAAGGTGGAGGCTCACACAAATGCAAAACCATTGACGGCTGATGCTACTGATGAAAATGAAATGATTAATTCAGTTGTGGGAATAATGCGAAAACCGCACTTGAAGCATGAGCTGAGCCGAGTCGTCGATTAGCGCGCATCGAGTTGACAGCAACACACACATACGCACGCACACACTCACACGCGCTCAAGCAAACATCAAGAGAGGCGTATTAAATCCAATTGGAATATATGAATACAAGTTCTAATTACATTCTTTCTTGAAAATTTTCTAATATGAATAACAAATAAACAATGCAATGCAAGTTCCCAAATGAATCGTTAACAACTAATTCAGCTTTTGCTCAAATGCCTGAAAGGCAGTCACAGTCACCAGTTATGGCCAAAACCAAAACAGCTGCCGTCATTGCTTCTTGGTATCGATAATTGGATATCGATATGGCACAATGGATATAGTATCGAGTGCATTGCATGCGTTGCAAAAAATATATATATATTTTTTAGCATGAAAATACACGTATGGATTGGTGCACACTCACTGCAATCTAAAACGTATTATTTTTAAATATTGTATTACTTTCCGCCGTTGTTGAATAAAGCAATTTCATTGGAAAGCTCAAGTCCACAGACATCACATACATATACACAAGCACACACACACAGAGAGATATACATGGCACACAACACACACACAAGCGCCCACTGAGTTAAGCGTATGCTTCTTTTTGGCCACACGAAAAGTAAAACATAAATTAATTTAATGTTGACCGCAAACACAGCAAGATGCTTTTCTTTGTTGTTTTATGTTTTGCTCGCACTAAATATAACCGTTTGCTTTATAGCCACCTGCCGCCTCCAACTTCCAATGCAAATTTTTACAACGCGACAAAAATGCTCGTAGAATGTTGATGATGAGCGCAACAGTAGTAGTAATAGTAGTTGTAGCAGCAGTGAGAGTGAGAGTGAGAGAGCGCTAGCAAGCGGTTGACATTTCGTTTTTGACATTAGCAGTGCTGTTATCGCCAGCTCGCTGTTATCGATAGACCTATTGGCCAAGACGACGGATTCGCGCATAACGTCATTTTTTTAAAATCACAAATCCCCCATTGCCTGTTTTTGCAACTCACCTGCGATTGTTTTCCGGTGGCAAAACACTCCAATCCTGTTCATAGTACGGATACATACTTGCAGCGTGACGTTCTCGTTTGTCCCACAAGCAAACAACAGTGGACAGTAACTAAATACACAAATGCTTACACACACTAAAACTCAGCACAGTTACTGACACTGGAATTGAGTGATAAGCGGCTACGGTGTTCCACATAGGCAGTGTGCGTACGTGTTATCTAATGTACATTTATAAGTAATTACGGTTCCAATCCCCTCTCTCCATACACACACGCACACATATAGACAAACACACGCGTGCGCGAAACGCTACTGCTCGATGCGCTTTAGGATTTACTACAGCAGGGCAATCATATTCTCTTAACGGCGTATAAAAGCTAATGGATCAGCGGATCTAGGCCAGGAGCGACAATTTGATTATGAGAGGCGGCCCGCGCAAGTCTAACTCTGGCAAAAGACTAAAATTATGAAGTTCGAATCCCTCAGTCCTCGCCGACGCTTGCTGCACAGTTCAGGTGAGCGTTTGCATTTCGCTGCGCATAGATAAACCATATGCGATAACTATCGTACTAGACGCTCGCGTTGGTGGCATGGCAGCCATGGACATGGCATGGCATTCGTTCTGAGCTCTCGATGAATACACATAAACTATACTAACTTATCTTTTAGCTGATAACAAGGTAAAAAAAACCGTGAGAACAACACTTGACACACGTACATGTCTATAATAAAAAATATTTAATGTATGGATAAGGCAAGTTGTCACCGAATGACTATGCGACTGGTGAGAAGTCAATGAAAGGTGAAAGCCGTTGCGAGCGCTATACACATATATGTCGGTATGATTATCCTTGTACTCAAATTGTGTGTTTTTTTTTTCTTTTTTTCGTTTCTTGTATTTTATACGTGCTTAGGGCTATGCTCTATCTAAAGCAAGATGCTATTGTACAACATTGTCACTGATTTCTGTTCTGTTTCGGAATTAGTTCGACCCTTTCGTTGCGTTTGAGTTTCGTATCGTAGGGAGCTCTCTCAATCGTTTTCTCGCGGCGGACGCACTAAGGAATGTCGCTTGATCGCCTCCACCAGCCATTTGATGCCCTCGTCAACGCCTTCGCCGGTGAGCGCAGAGACGGGTATCGTAAGGCAATCGCGTCGTCCGATCAGTGCACCAGCCTGTTGGAATACTGGCTTTATTTCCCGTACGCCCATCACATCGGGCAGATCCTGCTTGTTGGCCAGTATTAGCAGTGGTACGCCTGAGAGTAGCTCGTTCTTAATCATTTTGTCTGTATGATCAGGAATCAGGAATTAGATAGAGGATTCTTGAGATTAGGTGCACAATTACCAAAAATAACTTTCGACTCGTCCATTCGTTCCCGATCATTGGAATCTATCACATAAATAACGCCATGCGATTCCTGATAGTATTTGTCCCACAGCGACTGCAATTCCTGCTGGCCACCCAAATCCCAGAAATTCAATCGGACGCCGTGGACATCGATGGTGCCAATGTTGAGACCGACTGTCGTTGTGATTTTAGCCGGATTCAGCCCTTTGTAATTTTTCGTAAATTTCGTTTTGGCCGCCTCCAAATAGGTCTGTCAACAGAAAGTTGCATATTTACAGTTGCAGACGTGTCGGAGTCGAAGCCACTTACCGTTTTGCCAGCGTTGTCCAGGCCCAGAATGACGACGCAGTACTCGTCTTTCTGTGTGAGATATTTGTAGAAGCCATGCAGCAATGTGTACATCTTTGAAATGCCTTAGGGTTTTGTGCAATATTAAAATTGCATTCCAAATAAACAATGAATAAATATAAAATAAAAACACAATCAAGGGCTGTTTCTATCCGGAACGGTGCCAGCATACGTGTGAGAATTCCTAGCTGGATTTCGAGTATGCGATCACGTCTTAAGGTAACTTGCACAAATAATAAACTTTATGTTCAGTTTAAAGTTTATTTTTCATCTCATAATAAGTCGTAATTTAAATATTTTTAAATAATGTTAATTGCAATATTCTTAAGATTCGATTGGCCAGCCTATCGATAGTTGAGTTTAGAAGCTAGCTGCCTAACAAACAGCTGATAGTGGCAGCTCCATGATTTGTTTACATTTTTACTACACACTCTGGCAGCGCTGTTCAGTATTGTCAGCACTCCAGCCAAATGGAGTGTTGTAAAACAAGGTTCTGCCAGTTAACGGTTGTTTAAACGTATAATAGAAGCATATGACTGTTAATTATTTAGTATTACAAAATAATATAAGAATATGTAATATGCTAAAAGGTAAACCCCAAAAACCTTTATTTGTATACCAAATAATTACTGGTTATATTGAATTAGGTTCATAACTATTTCTCTAGTAATGGCAATATGCAAACCGGTTCTGTACTGCTGGGGTTATCCGAAAATAGTGAAAGCGTTCTGGCATTCAAATCGAATAGAGCAACACATATTGTCCTGAGAATATCAGTACATTTATCCATCCATACGTTAAAGGGGTCACCCGACACGTCTCCAAGCATATTGCGTACATCTGATCCGCTCACCGGCGGCTTGTATGATTTCATGGCTTCTTTTCGCGCCTCACTGGACTGAAGTAGCTTATCATCGGCCTCATCCAATGATAAACCCTCAAATCTATAGACAATTAGTTAAGCAGTGTCGATATTTAATATATATGTTATACTTGTTAAAATGATAATTGTAAGTGCCAACGGGAATCTCTTTAACGCATACTTTTGACTTATTCTTTCCCTGTGGGCAGGGAGCGAATTCCATATTATAGCACATTTTATGCGGATCGCTGGAAGTGGGCCTAGTTAAACTCTGATATATTTGGTATATGCCGTGCACTTACTTAAGAAATGCTAAGTTAATGGAACATGCATCGGCTGCGCCTACACCCTCATCTATTACCACTCTGAGGACATCATCCATATTGCAGGAGGCCAGTAGAGCTCGGGTTATAAAAGTTCGGGCTGCTGGCACAAGTTTCGCTCATGTGATTTTGCTTGAATAATTATATATGTACATATTTATGTGCACTTACGTGTTCTGCCGCTGCGTAGATTCTTGGCACATATCGTATTGATGGTAAAAACGAGACCATGATGATTTTCGCTAAACGTATACCCTGGCAGGAGGCCAGCATAGCAGAGTGACATGAAACGCTCCTCTTTCACTTTATACTTTCCCTGAGGCTTGTCACTAATGATGTGTGCTACCACAAAATAATACTGGTTCATAGTCTCTATCAGAGCATCTTCCGTATGGCCCATCACACGCTGAGTAGTAATCATATATAGGGTCTGATCGCGTGAATGTAGAGTCAAGTTTCTCACTTACGCAATGCTTCTGGTTTAATACGATTGAGGAGCAGCCGCAGGATGCCTTGGCTGCGGGACATAACATGTTCTGCGGTAAAATGGCGTCCATTTGTCTCAAAAATAACTGTAAATGGAAAAAGTGTCTCATATTGTTATCGATACGATAGCATCGCGCGGTCACTTTGAAGTCAGATTAGAGAGCAAGAAATTCGAGCTTGTCATTCCCTCGGCTTGCTTCCATACGGCATAAGCCGATGATAAGCTGACACCGTCAGGGGGCCAAGGCTAGTGCAAATTTGCGTGCATTTAATTGGTCAACACATTATCGGCAGCTGCGCCACAGCTTAGAACTCAGCTCACTCACTCAGTCACTCGGCCGAATGATAAACAAGCAATAATAATAAAATATCGAAATTGAAGTCGAATAAGCAGCATTCAGAGAGACGGTGAAGCTAAAGGAAACCCTTGCACCTGAGCTAGCGCTGGACTTGGGGAAAGTCCAGTTACAATAAATACTCAGCACACACACGCACACACACACACACACACACACACAAACACACACACACACACACACACACACACACGCACACACACACACACACACACACACACACACACACACTCACACATACATGTATGCATGTGTGCATTTAGGCATATTGGCCAAAAGCGAATTCGCGAAATAAACAAATAACAGCAACAGTGTCAAGAAAACGGAACTAGTTCAATGACTGTGCGCTGCACGGCCAATGTGTTTTTACAGTTGTAATTGCCTAAAGAAGCTAGTTACAGTTCGAATTAGTTTTGTTTTGAAATAAAATTGCCACCAACTGCCACAAATTAAACTAAACAAAAATGAAGCTAAAAACATAGCTGTGGGGCATGACCGACTGCATGATGCTCGTTCACGGAAATGAATTAAAAAGCAAAGCTTAAGCTAAGATTAACACTAATCCAGTTGCTAATTTAGATAGTCCCAGAAGACTTAAAAGATTACTTTTTATTTCTGTTCTGTTAAATTTGAAATATATCACAAAAGCTGGGAAAGATATCATCTTTCCACAATTCCGAAATTCACTTGGTCAGTTGTGCTTAGCTATGGTTGGACTTTTATAAATATAATCAAATGAGAATTCCTTGTCTTCATATGGACAGACGAACGGATATGCACAAACAAACGAATGTACCCTGCTCAGATCTTGAACGAGTATTACAAAGCCAATTGATAATTGTTAATTTCGTTATTAGCGAGTGACTGCTGTTGGTACTGCTACACTTGCAGAAATGCACAATTATGTGTGAATATATTTGCGTGAATCGTATTTGGCGTTTGTCATTGAGCATTGACAACTTGCAGCGAGTGCGAGCCATACGAAAAGAATCTAATAAATTCGACACGCAACGACCTCATCGTTAGTGTGCTGCTGACACAGACCTCACAACAAAATTATATTAAAAGTAAATATATATAATTGCATCTTGGTTTCTGCTCATGATAATCATTAACAATTCGCTGTCAGTCGATGCCAAACGCATAACGTTGTCATTAGCCTCACAGCAGATTGCATATAAATTTGACTCACATGTTCGAATTCCACCTCGGCGCCGTCAGCCACGCCCTGCAGTTCAAGTATGTACTGAGGAAAACTGGCTTTTACTGATGCCAAAGTTTCGTCATAGATTTGTTCTGTTTAAGTTCGATTAGAGGAGCGAAAATTCAATTGGATATCGCACAGGTACTCACTGCCCTTGGGGGTGTTGTAGAGCGGTAATAGGCTTTGGTTCAGAATCTGACATTGAGTCTGAAGATTTCTTATCATCGAGCCAAATGTACGACCCTAAATAGCAAAGAAATGAGTAACAGCTCTCTGGGTGTGATACGATTATCCAAATTCTACTCACCATATCAAAACCGACCTCGTAGTGGGAGCCACGGGTGTAGAGTATGGGTATCGCTTGGCGACGAACGTGCGGCTCGGCCGAGCATTTCTTGCATTTTTTAGCCGGATCGTCCATTCTTATATTAAAAGGGTTATTTTCTTAAAATCTACAATTTTGAACAATACTAATGAATTTTGAACAATACCAAACAAGCCAAAATTTAACTAAAATTCTAATTTTAAGCCTGAAATTGAGCTAAATAAAAATGGCTACTGAGCGAATAATAAAGATTATTAAATAAAATAAATGTTTAATTGTTTTTGCTTATTTCAAATATTACTCATATAAATTAAAATTTGCATTAATGGGTAGGAATTTATTGATAACTCTGCAAGGCTTTCCCAATGTCGATAAGACCAGTTGCTTTCAATTTTAAGCTTATCTTATATAATCTATTTACAGAAATTGCTAATTATGGTCGCCCAGCGAAACAATATTCATAATACATTTTCCTTTCTAGATTTGATGTTTACATTGAATAAAACTTCTGACGTGGAGCACTGCACGACAAGCATAAAAATAAATTTGTATAATTGCATAATATTCTAATTTTAATCATGGTCTCGTTACTTGATATACATATCTAGTAACAGGAATGACTGCAAATTCGAATCAGTAAGTGCTGCCCATAGCCGTTTGTAATTTGAATACTGCTATCGTATATATTATATCAGTATTGGTACGATAGTGCTTTACTTTATATCGATTAATCGAAAGGATGCCAGTGGCAGTTATTGCAACTGACAGTTCGCTATCGTTTATTTTATATCAGTATTAGTACGATAGTGCGTTATTTTATATCGATTAATCGAAAGGATGTCAGTGGCAGTTAAATATTGCAACGGTCATTTCGCGTGCCGTTGATCGCTGACAAAGTGATTCATTTATTGTTCGCTAATGATTAATTGCCATGATCATTGAGATGTTTTTTTTATTTTTGGAAAAGTAAAGACTATTGAGGCCAGTAATGTAGCCAAAATAAGGGGAACAAAAATGATTAATGGCAATTTCTGTTGTGTTCTTTGTTCTTCGTTAAAGTAAAAAAATAAAAAAACAAATGTTTGATATATAAATAAATAATATATATGATCAATTATTATGAATCACGCGTACAGATTGTGCTCTTTATAGAATTGATATATTCATTTATAGTATATGGATATACACATGTTATTTGCTGGCATTCTGTGGGAAATCAATTATGGAATCAATTTATGAATGTGAATTCAAATTAGCTAATGTGATAACTGCCGACACAGCCAATCAAGACTCTTAATTTGCTCAACTATTTAAGTGTAATAATTATAACAAGTGTAATAATTATAACATGTCAGCCATGAGTGCATCGAGCCAGCATTAAACGTTTACAGCGATCGTCCAATCAGAGATGCTAATGAACAGATAAGCCAAAGCAAACCATTACACCTGACTAATTCCCTGGCTGCATTAGATAATTTGTTATTTTACGGCTTCTTTCATTTCACGTTGACAGTTTTTGCAAGTGCAAACTGATGTAAACCTGAACCGCAACAATGTCAAGAAAAACGGAACTAGTTCAATGACAAGTTCATTTCATGGCAAGTGCGTATGTTTTTCTAAATAACTCGTATTCGCGTTTTAATTACCAAACTGCGTCGGCTAATTTTCTACAGATATTTAGCCGACGCAGTTTGGTAATTAAAACGTGAATACGAGACTCTTCTAGATTCTAGACTCTTCTAGATTCGTGTAATGTGTTCAAAAAATGTGAAGGGTTCCACAAGGCGAATATATACGAGGGTAACATATTGTATTTCAAGTATTAATTTTCAAGCGACGATATGCTTTTCGGTCAGATGGACAGACGAACGGATATGCACAAACAAGCGAATGTACTCTGTTCAGATCTTGAACGAGTATTATAAAGCCAGGCGCTAAGTTTAATTGATAATTGTTAATTGCGTTATTAGCGAGTGATTGCTGTTGGCACTGCAACACTTGCAGAAATGCACAATTATGTGTGAATATATTTGCGTGAATCGTATTTGGTGTTTGTCATTCGAAGAATCGAGCTCACATATCAAGTGTGCTGCTGACATAGACACAACAATCAAATTATATTTAAAGTAAATATATCTAATTGCATCTTGGTTTCTGCTCACAATAATCATTAACAGTCGATGCCAAACGCATAAGCTCTTAATCTAACTGGCCAGTCTATAATAATGTTCACCTCGGCACCGTCAGTCACGTCCTGCTAGAGTTTCCTCAAAGACTTTCTTTTCTTAATCAGCGGCTGAGAGTGTGCATCAATTCTTGATAGATCACATTTGGCATGATATTCTTAAGACTAAATATGCAGACAGACCAGTTAGGCCTAAGCCAAAAGCTTAAATTTCAAATATAAAAACTAAATGCAGCTTGAAATTGATTGAGCTATAAAATGTATTAATATAGTTGAAAAAACTAAAAAAAAAAAAAAAAAAAAACTGCCATGTTTGGTTTTAGTTGGTTTAAGCTGGTTTAAAATTATCATATTAATAGAAAAGATCAAGGTGCTATCGATAACATTTCAAGGCTCTGCCTGACACTGACATTGACAGTCTGGCAATGCTGCAAAAAAAAAAAGCAAAAACCGTTTTAAATTTAGAACACATTTAAAATCAACTTCTGAAGCTGAAGCTTTATTTATGCATATATAAACTATTGCTTACAGCGAACAATTCTTTAAATACTTGCTAAATATTTGCTGATTACCAATTTTAGACATTTATTAAAAAAAAAAAAGTAATAATAAAATATTGGTTATATTTCACAATGAGTAAGTACTGAGCTATTTGCAAAGCATGGGCAATGTGCAATGGGGCTCGGTTAGGCTGGGATTGTCCGAGTAGAGCGCAAAGGTCTTGGCATTCAAATCGAATAGGCCCATAGCAATAGTCTTCACTTCTTCATCGGTTCTGCCATTATCGCGCCACACGCAGAAGCAGCCGCCAGTGACGTCGCCCAGCATGTTACGGACATCCTGCTCGCTGGCCGGCGGCTTGTACTTGCTGAAGGCGCTCATGCGCGAGACGCTTGACTGAATCATCGGCTCATTGGCCTGATCCAAGAGGATGCGCTCGAATCTGTTTGAATAAACCGAATTGAATATGCTTCCAGCTATGGGCACGGTTACTGTACATACTGATTGGTGTGGTAATTATGACCGCCCAGCGATATCTCCTTGATGCTCAAGTGTGATTCGTTCTTTTTGTCCGGGTTCGGTGCCATTTCGATGTTGTAGAACATCTGACGTGGATCGCTGCAAGCCAAACAGAGCGAGTTAATTGATAGACTTGCATAATCCCATAGCACACTTACGATATAAATGATAAATTAATGGAACAGGCGTCGGCGGCGCCTACGCCGGCATCTGCCAGCACCCTGAAGGCGTCGTCTACGTTGCTTGTAGCGAGCAGAGCTCGGGTTAGGAAATGACGAGCTGTAAGTGGTCAGTAATTCAAGAATATATATGTATGATCGTATACGTAATTAATAATCGTATTTCGACTCTTACGCGTCTTGCCGCTGCGCAGCAGCTCGGCGCTAATTGTGTTGATACTGAAGACGAGCCCATGATGATTGTGACTCATGGTGTAGCCAGGCAGGTGTCCGGCATAGCAGAGGGACATAAAGTGTTCCTCCTTCACATTGTACTTGCCCTGCGGCTTGTCGCTAATGATGTGGGCGACCACAAAGTAATAATGATTCAGCGTCGCTGTGAGAGCATCCTCGGTGTGGCCCAGCAGGCGCTGAGGATAAAAACTCGATCATGACAGAGTCTTGAATATTTATTATAGCCTATTTTATGCTTACACAATGCTTATGATTAACAATAATCGTGGAGCAGCCCGTGGGTTGATTTTTGTTGCGCGGTTGATGCTTCATGGCCTGCGGCAGAATTTCGTCCAGATGCAACAAGAATAACTGCAAAATAGTTTCGTCGAGAGTTGCCCATAGCCGTTAATAATACATATCATAATATCGATGAGGCTTCATACGATAGCTAATGCGATGAGCTGTGTTTAGTGCACTAATATCGATAGCATTGTATCATATCAGTGGCTTTGTATCGATTAATTGAAAGGATGCGACTGGCAGTTATTTCAATTGTCATTTCAAAGCCGTTGAACGCTGACAAAATGATTAATTTATTATTAATGATTCATTGTCAAAACCAGATTTATTTTTTTCTTGCGGTGTCGTTTGAAGCCTAATAATGTAGCTAAAAATATTGCCAAAAATGATTAATGGCAATTTCTATTGTGTTTTTCTTTCAGTAGAGCCCAAAATACATTATTTTGAAAAAAGATAAATGATGAATAAATGATCAATTATTATGAGTCGCACGTACACCTGTAATTTGTTTGTCTTTTATTGTCGAAATTGTATTCATAATATAAATTTGTACACCAAATTCTGTATACAAAGTACATTGGAAATGTCAGAGAAAAGAAAAGGCAAATATTGTTAAATGGCCATCAAATTAAAACTGGTGCATTGACATCAGTCAATGAGCCAGCTGCCGACAGAGTCGATCAAGGCCATTAATTTGACCAACTGCATAAGAACAAGAATTATATAGAGCTTTTGACAGCTGCGAATTCCTTAAACCACATTAAAACGTCTAATCGTTTAGCTAATTAGAGATGCTAATGAGTGGATAAGCCAAAGCTAAACCATTACACCTGACTAATTTCCTAGCTGCATTAGATAAGTCTCTGTTCTAAGGCTTCCTACTTTGTCTAAGTGCGAATCGATGTAAACCAGAACCAGAACTGCATGGCCCATGCGTTATATTCTGCTGCATAAATACCTTGACGAAGTAACTGTAAGAAAATACACTAACTGCAGGTATTACGCAGTCGACTATACCCGACTGCAACTGTATTTGTTGTTTTTTTTTTTTGTTTTTTTTTTTTTTTTTTTTTTTTGTCTCGTTAATATGTGTGAGAAATAGTTATAAGCAGCTCAAATATTTACTTTTAATTAATATGCAATTGAAAACAATTGCATTATTGCATGGCATTATCATAGCCCAGTGATAATTATGTTTGCAGTCGTTCGTTATAGTTGACTGCTAACTGTAATTATTATTAAATAAATGTTATAGACAATTATGTGTGAATACTTAGTTGTTTGATTGTCATTGAACATTGACAACTTGCAACACATGCAACATGCAACATGCAACGTGGATCACGCAACAGCGCGCAACGACTTTGGCATTAGCTTCACCGTTAGAATCGCTCAAGTTGAAGTGCGCTGCCAACGTTCCGTCCGCGAGCCAATAATTATTAATTAAACGTTTACTTTAAACGAGGCTTTCAGAGTACATCGGCTTTGCTAGTATATATGTGACAGGGTAATGGCTGGGTGGCTGATCTTATAGAGAAATACATATACATATATGTATGTATATTCTTGATCTTGATTTTTGGTGTAGCTATTCCATGGTCTATTCTATTCTATGGTCCACTATAAGAGAGGAGAACCTATACGAGTCTGGGATTGGCTGATATAGCAACTCGTAAAGATAGACTTTATTTCACATAATCGATAACAAAAAAAAAAAAAACGATTAAAATCGAGCCATAGCTGACAAAGCAACTCGTAAAGATCGACTTTATTTCAAATAATCGATAACCAAAAATCGATTAAAATCGAAATAAAATTTCTATACTTTCTAAACGAACTCATTCTTCAATTATTAATTAAATTAATGAATTAAAATTTTATTTATTTCAAATAATCGATAACATTTTGAGTTTTTCAGAAATCGAGTAAAATCGAATTCACCATTTCTGTTTTTTCTTGTTAGCAAACTTTTTGATTTAGATACTTGAAATGGAATTCCAAAGCGGGATCACAGTCATTGTACTGCAGTCAGGGTATCTTCTAGTCAGGAATGCCCAACTGAAAGCGTACTTGCTATTCGATAACTGTAATAAATACATATTTGTATTTACGGCCAGTTAATATTTAGCGACTGCCAATGTGCTAATTATGCCAGTTAACAAGCGATCTGTATAATTGTGTCATGGGATCTGGATCTGGAGCTGGATATGGATATGGATTTGGATTTGATTAATTAGTTACCTTATGGAACTCTACTTCGGCGCCATCGGCCACGCCCTCCAATTCACGTATATATTGCGGAAAGCTGCATTTAACCGATTCCAGCGTTTCATTATATATTTGCCCTGAAACAAAAGAAGATCACAAGAAACGAAAAACGAAGAGAATGAAAGAAAACATATATAAAAAATATAAAAAAACAATGAGATAATGGAAAAGTTGAAGCGTTTTGTTGATGGAGTACTACTCACGGCCTTTTGCGGTGCTGTAGAGGGGTAAGTAGGTCTCGTTCAGTGGCTGCGATAAGATCAAAAAGTTCTTGATCATCGAGCCGAAAGTGCGACCCTGTAAAGCAATTAGGTATGTGTTCGCTTCATTATTATTATTATAATTATAATTATGATGATGTGTATGATGATGAATGTCGAATGGAAACTTTCTAAATACTTCATACTTTTTATGCTAATGGACAGTCTAGTTTAAAATTAAAAAACAAAAACAAAATAACAAAAAATTGTATATAATAAATTGAAAATACAAAAAAAAAAAGGCATAATCGATCACGACTGATCGCAAATAGCAACAACAACAACAGCAACAACAATTTGAATAAATAGTTATTGTTAGTCGCTATTGTTGCCAGGTTGTAAGTTTTGGTCCATACGCTCGCTGTCTTGGCTGGAACACCTCACGGCCCCTCGCCCATTTGACAACCTCGAGTCGCAGGCGAAGCGTCTGACAGCGTCTGAATTCCGGGCCTGCATGCTAATTGCGGTGCGCCCTTGATATTGGCCATTTGTGTGCAATTCCGGTTCAAAGCCAATTCAATGGCTGAGCAAGAGTGTGTGTGTGTGTGTGTGTGTGTGTGTGTGTGTGTGTGTGTGTGTGTGTGTGTTGGAGTTTAGTGAAGGCTAAACAGGAACTGGGTCACGAATTGGCATAGCCAACGCCTACACAAGCAGCTAACCCTGACTACCAGCAGGCTAAATCGGCTTGGCTGCAGCTACTATACCTGCATATATATATGTATATATATATAGAGAGATTGACTTTAATCTATATAGCATTTCCCTCAAGGGTTAGACGACAAAGAAAAAGCTGCATTACTACAGTCAACTAGTCAACAACCGATTGTCGCCCTGCTTATCAAAATCAGCGTTTTATCTTTATGTGTCACATACAATATAGAGAGGGAGTATATATGTATATAGAAATATTTACATATATATGTATGTAATTGCATGAACTGATAAGCTAGAGCAGATAGACTCTAGTACTCAACTCAGCTGGAATCCAGCGCTAATTAAAGCAACAGCTCATAGAGATCTTATGGTATCACTATAGATATACATTTAGGTATATAGATATAATACAGAGCAGATTAGCTGGAGAGTTATTAGTATATATATAGATATTTAGGTATATAGATATAATACAGAGCAGATTAGCTGAAGAGTTATTAGTAGAGCTTAGAAATCTCAAAAGACTTTCAAATAATGTTTAACAATATAAAACGTTGTTCATTTGCCATCTACTATATTCCTTTTTCTTTAGCTAAATTGCACTTGGTATCAAATCTTATGGAAGGGCTTATATGAAATGCTCCACGTCTAGATACTCTGCCTGGCTAATTTTGTATTTAATATATAAATTTCCTCTCAATTCTATCAATAGATTTATAGGTGATAGATGATAATGTGAAATAATGTGCTCAATTACGAGCAATATTATTCTAAATTTGATTAACAGATTATATAACTACATTATATACTACAATTATAGGAAAATCGCTCTAAAGCAAGCTACAACTACACAATTCTAAAGAAGTTAGTTAGATCATTAGTCGAATATATGTGCATATATATAGCGTAAATTTTCAGTTTGAATTGACAATTTCGAATGCATTCGGAATTCGATAATCATGAAGAAAAAAAAAAAAAAAAACGTTTCCCTTGCTTTTTCTATTATTTTTGTACCCTGAACCCTTGGGAAAGCAGAGTAAAAAGGTATTATTAAGACATGTATATGCAACAGGTCAGAAGGAGGTGAAGTAGACCCCTTAATATATATATATATATATATATATATATATATATATATATATATATATAGATAGATATATATAGATATATATATATATAGATAGTCAGTCTATCTGTCCGTTTTTTGAGCTCATCGATCTCAGAACTTTAAAAGCTAGACAAAAAAATCGATAGCTATGCTCATTTAAGTGCTATCGATTGAAAACCTCATACAAAATCAGTTATTATTTTATATCTGGCGTAGCTTTAGAGCCAATTCTCTGTAGCTTTCATTTGAAATGTTCAATAATTTGATTTGTATTGAAATTATGATGAAATCAGTCTTTAATTAGGCGCATTAATTATTCATAATCATTCACTCATTTATCGCAGTAGCCGTGCCAAAGCAATCCATTTGAGCTAATGACAGCTCGAAGTTTCCCCGTTCTAGGCATAAGCAATCTAAAAATTGTACTGTTTGGATCAATTGAAAGTTTAACTTAACTTAAAAATTTAGCTAGCTCAAGTAGCTCAAGTGTGTGCTCGAGGTCTCTCCCAGCCCATCCAGCTGCACCCTCCTCCTCCTCCTGATACGTTTCTAATTAAGCTTTGCGTGACTTTTCGACTCCAAGGCAAGACTGCGTGTGCCTCTGTATGTGTATGTGTGTACGTATGCACTATTATAAGGGTGCAAAGGCGAACAGGTGAACCGGTGGACAGGTGGACAGGTGGACAGGTGCAAGAGTGCGATTGCTGTGTGCTGCTTACCATATCGAAGCCGACCTCATAGTGTGTGCCGCGCGTATAGAGAACGGGTATCGCCTGGCGACGGGGCAATATCCTGCCGGACGACATGCTCGATGACATTTGGTGGGCTACCGGTGAGGTGCACATGGCTTCCTGGTCGTTCGTACTCGTCTATGTGCTCTGGATCGTTTATCGCTTTACGCGCTATTTGGCTATGAAATGCGAGCAAGATGATCAATAAAGACTTACATTACTATTTGTGTGCGTGTGTGTGTGTACTGTGCCATTCGCTGACCAGTGCATGGGACTCACTCTCTCTCTCTCTCCCTCTGCTCTATTTTGTTTGATATATATTTTATATTTTATATTTCTTCTCTCATTTCAATGCATTTCATTTTCGCGAGCCCCACGAAACGTGAATGAAATGACAAAAATCACAGCAGAAAAAAAAAATAAATAAACATTCTATAAATAATAATTCCGTGGGAAATTTAAATTGCAAATGCAATTCGCGAAAGATGAGACTACCGACAACAAACAGATGATGGGGCAGAAAGAGAAAGAGAGAGAGAAATAAGTATGAAACAAAATAAAACAAAATTGAATAATAAATACATTTCACAAAATAAACGGCGAACGTTTAAACAACGGAGTTAATAATTTCTTTAAACACGGACACGCACGCACACACTCACGCCAACAGGCAGATGCTCGCAATGTAAACAAATAGTACGAAAACAACAACAACAACAACAATAAAAAACAAACAGAGTTTAAGATCGGATTCAAGCCAAGCTTTTTAAAATAATGTTCTAAAGCGCTTGAACGCAGAATTCAAACTGAATTGGCTATGTTTTGGCGGCGGCATTACGAACTGCCGAACAACCACCCAGCAGCAACAACAACAACAACAACAGCAATAGCAATGGCAACAACAACAAGCAAGCGATACGAAGACAGCGGACGAAGCGTCGCGAGGCGTCGACAAGCGGCAATCGCTGCGATAACGGAGCAATAAGCAGCGGCCGCACAGACAGCAACAACAGCAGCAGCAACATCAACAACAACAACAACAACTACAACAGCTAGAGCAGCCCCACTAAGGCTGCGACGCCAGCAGCGCTGCCAACGCTTATCCAGAGATGGAAACCAAACAAATTCGTTTCGTTTCTACATCGAATGGGAATTCGCGTTCGAATTGGCATTCGAATTCGAATTCGAATTCGAATTCGTATTGGAATTAAAGTTGATATTGAAATTCAAATTCAAATGGCAATTCGAATTCAATAACTGTTGCGCTTCGATACACAATCTTATTTATTTAATATATGTTAATCATATTTCGATATCGACAAATTTATAGCAAACTTATTGAATATGTATGATATATGTAGCTTAATTAGTTTCGATACTGTGAAAATGTATCCACTCTATAAAGAGAGACAATCGATCATTATAATTTGTGAGTTTTTATTAGCCTATTATGGTATCATTAACGTATTATTGTATGTGTATGCCTGGGCGCAGTATTACGTATGACAGCAAGTAGACATTGTTTTTCTGCTCTCCTTAAGTCGATTACGACTAATAGGGTTTCCCTTTGACAAAGAGACGGTCTGCACTATTTATAGATCTATTGACGTTTGCCTCCTTCCTTTTTTGTTTAACCTTAAACTTTTCAGACCCATTGTATTTTTTTTTTTTTAAGTATTTTTGTATATCAACCTGTTAAAGAATTTTAAATATACTATTTGATACAAAGATACCAGTTCCTGATTCTGTGTGTGTGTTTTTTTTTTACCAAACCTAAACATCATTTGAATAACCTGTATGAATGGGGAAACCCTAAAACTGTTGATAGCTTGAGTTAGGTAAGTAACGCACATGAAACAGTTAACAGGTAGACAAAAAAAAAAAAAAATATATATATATATATATATATATATATATATATATATATATATATATATATATATATATATATATATATATATATATATATATATATATATACATACTAATTTATATATATGTATTATTAATCATAAAAAATTTGAAAGTAAAAGTAAAATTCGCTTTATTCGCTTGAAACTTAGATTTACTAGAGTAAATTTTTTTTATATCATTAAAAACTTTTTTTGTTAATTTATTTTTTCCTTTTTCTTGATGTTCTTGTAATGTTACGTATACGTAATTAGAGTCTATGCCAAGCCGTAATACACACACATACACACGTGCATGTCTAGGCATAGTTGCTGTTGTGGTTGTTTTATTTTATTTCAACAACTGACCTTGAAAAAAAAAAAAAAATTGATTTGTGTTGGTGCTTTCCATGGCAACACGTTTCTTGCTGCCGCACGCCGTGGCTGCCACACATTTCGCTTCTTTATTTTTCATATTCAATTTACTCTTTTCATTATTACATACATTATTAATATATAAGTGTATGCGCATATATTGTATAACATTATTGAAATGGGCTCGGTTTTGCATACACACATCTAGCAGGTGGGCCACGCTGTGAATGATCGCAGTCAGTGTCAAGGATAGCCGGTTGATACATATCTGAGTCGAAACATACCAAATGATTAATTTCTAAAAATTGGCTCATCTCGTGTATTGAAACAAGAACGATTAGTTCTAGCATCAAGTCAGTGATACAATGTTGATAATTTAGTTTGTACTATTCAAGTTTTTAATATCCACAGTCTAAGCGTTATGTTCTCTCTAAGTTCTAGCATAGATCTATCTATTATAATAATTAATGTTAGTCTCAGAATAATAAAAGACCATAGTCGATTTATATCCAGCTCGTTGTATTAGCTTTATAGTTATTTTGTATTTTTTTCTTCAAAAGTATTATTATGTTCTAGCAGAGATAAGTATTATAATAATTTTGACATATCCAAGTATGACCAACTAGCCTTTGTCAGTTTTACAATTAAAAGGTCTTTAATAATGTTGCTAATGATTTTAAAATTTTTCATACGTTAATTTTGTTCTTCGCCCAATTGAATTTAAGCAGCGCGCGCAACTTACCCGCCATTTGGGCATTGTTCAACACAGCTAATTGCTATCGATATATATGGGCAGGCGATAGCTCGAATGTGGCGTTATCGTTGAATTATTCTCTGCGCGCAATACTCTTAGACGCAAACCGCAAAGTAGCAAACGGGACTTTTGTTGGCAGTCAGCTTCATTTAATCCAATATTCGAATACCATGTGTTGATTTACAATATTCGTATATATTCTCTCCATTCCGGGCGTCACGGAGCAGCAGTCTCATGCGTGGCTCAATTGACAACCGGGCAGCATGACATTAGGAATCGCACGTTTATGTGTTTACTTGTTTCTTTTATTTCGCTCTTATTTCTATTGTTGTTTGATCAAGCGACGCGATTTGTTGGCGCGGTGTACTTAACATATTGTAATTGTTGTATATAACCAACTATTGAAATGCCAGCTACATCGACTCCAAAAGTTGCGAATGCTGAATCAAATCCGTTGAAAATTTTGGGTAAGCAGCTCCATAATATTGCCGATGCACGGTATATAACTGTCATATTTACAGACGATGACGAAGAGAAGCCAACACTGGTTCTCAACGAAGACACCGGGGAGTTTGTCATAAGTCCCGCAACAATGAGAACGCCGAGCAACAGCGTCGACACCTCTTCTAGCGAAACGTTCGCCTATAATCTGGAAACATATCTGGCGGAGCGACGCCTCATTCGGTTGGTGAGAAAGAGATCGGCGCTCTATAACCGACACCATCGGCGCTTCAGAGATGATGTGTTCAAGGAGCAGCTGTGGCAGGACATTGCACGGAAGATGTCAGTGGAGATTAACAAATGCATCAGTACTTGGGCAGAGTTGCGCTACAAATATCAGCGGCATGTGCGCCGTCTGCGCAGCTATCGCCGGCAGGTGCAGACGTGTCGCAGTCGGGCGCGTGCACGTCCCATCATGCTGCACGAGGAGGAACTGATCTTTCTGTACACGCATGTGGCCCAGTTTCCGCTGCAGTCCAACAGGCGCAACAGTCGACCCCCATTGGATGTGTCGAGTGGGACCGACGATGTCACCATCGTGAATACACAGCCACCCATCATAGACGTAGACGCGGAATATTCGGATCAGTATAACATAAGCCCGGATCAGCAGCGTCTAATTGAAGCCGTGCGCGCCTATCCCCAGCTCTACGACACTGAGCACGACGATTACGAGAACTATCATCATCGCGGCCTCATTTGGAGTGCCATCTCCAATGAGCTGCGCGAGAAGGCGACCAAGCTGATGAAGATCTGGCTGCACCTACAGACGCGCTACGAGTGGGAGCTGCTGCAAGCCAATAACAGCAGCAGCGATAGCTCCCACTTGTTGACGCAGCTCAACTTTCTCGAGCCGCACATTCGGCAAACACCCAACACGGTATGCAAGCTGTCGCTGTATTTGAAGGACGGCTGGTTCGATTCCATCGATCACTTTCGCACTATTGTCAATCTGATAAATGTGCTCAAAACGGTGCCGGAATTCCCACAATTGCTAGAGGATAAGCAGGACATGGCCGTACAGGACACGAGCAGCTACAAGGAGCTCTGGTCGCGTGTTGCGGCCCAAGTGAAGTGCAGCAGTCAGCGCTGCGAGGTCACCTGGCTGGTGCTGCGCAAGTTCTACCTGGAGCTGGCCGAGATGCGCAAAGTTGGCTATCAGCTGCAGGACAAATGGTTCTTTGAGAACATCATTGGCTGCCTCTACAAGCTGCTGACTTCGCGCTCGGTGCGTTATGCCCAAAAGCATGCCGTCAATAATGTGCCCAAAGTCGCATCGCAAACCAAGCCAAACCCACCGCAAGACAAGACCCCAGTGACGGTGCGTGATGTGCGTACCACTGAGACGACCCCGGCGGTGGCACCGCTGGTGACACCACTGCCCCTGGGCATTAACTACCCGCCTACTATGCGACAGCCAAACATCACCATCTCTGCTATACCCAAGAACAGCAGCAGCAGCAGCCAATCCACCAACACTGTCTTCAGCGCCATCAGCAGCACTTCCAGCAACAGCACCATCAGCACCACTGGCACCACCAGGGCTACCAGCACCATTACCACTGCCAGCAACACCAGCATCAGTGCCAACAGCAGCAGTGGTGCAGTTGGCACCACCGGCTATACCTTGCCCTACATTTCGGCAGCCATTACTGTGATTCCTAAGACACGGCCGACTGCCGCAACGACTGCAGCGCCGCCTGTGGTAACTGTTACCAAGTCCACATACATGGACGCGCTGCCCAATCCTCTGGCATTGCCCATACTGGCCACTGTACAGCTGGCCACACGGCCCAGCGTACCCAGCGTGCCCAGTGCGCGATTTATTCCAGCACGCAGTGGTCTGCAGGTGACGGTTAGATCCAAAACGAGTCTACCTCTGTCGCCGTCCGTTATTGGCAGCACCAGCACAAACAATCCCACCGGCAATAGCATTGGTGGCGCCACCATAATTCGCGCTGTCCCAGCTGCTTCATCTGCATCAGCTGTCCCAGCAGCTCCAATTGTTCTAGCTGCTCCAACTGCTCCAGCGACACGAACTCTTCTAGCTGCTCCAATTGCTCCAGCGGTTCGAACCATTCTAGCTGCTCCAACTGCTCCAGCGACTTTTACTTCTCCAGCTGCTCCAACGGTCTTAGCTGCTTCAGCAGCTCGAGCTGCTCTAGCTTCTCCAACTGCATCAGCTGTCTTAACTGCTCCAGCTGTTCCGACTGTTTTAGTTGCTCCAACTGCTCTAGCTGCTCCAGCTGCTAGTGCCAGGATGCCGCCCATAACCGCCCAGGAGCCGGTGTCCATTGCAGAGGTGACGCCGCCTTTGCCCAAGCTACGGCCGATGGACGTGCTCAGGAACAAGACGATGTTGTCGTCGAAGGGCGCCGCATCGATGCCAATGCCCAAGCTGACACCAACAACGTTTGCCAAGATGCCACCCAATGAAATTGGCGGAAATCCGGCATCATCCGGAAACATCAGCAGCAACAGCAGCCTGACCAAGTCGGTTGCCCCTTCGTCGACTTTGATGGCCAGCATAGGCATCAGCAGCAGTGCATCAAGAGTGAGCGGCCGTATGGAACCAGCTTGGGTTCCCCCCTTGGTGCCCAGCAACGCACCCAAAATACCCTGTACTCCATTAGGAGTGAGCGTCAGTATGGCCAATTCAATGCCGCCGTCGACTTCATCCATGCTCACCAATGCCGTCAGCATATCCAGCAGAGGGAGAACAGAACGATCTGGTGTTCCCCCCTTGGTGCCCAGCAACGCCCCAAAAATTCCTCCCAACCCAAAAGTGGGCGTCAGTATGGGCAAGACAGTGCCGCCATCGCAGTCATCGATGCTCAGTTTATTAAGTGCGAGAACAGAACCATCTGGTGTTCCCCTCTTGGTGCCCAGCAACGCGCCCAAAATTCCCACAAATACAAAAGTGGCCAAGACAATTCCGCCGTGCCCTTCAACGATGCTTAGCAATGCCATCAGATCTGGTGTTCGACCCAGCGATCCCTCCAACAATCCCAGTAAATCATCAAGTGTGAGCACCATCAGCATGGCTAAGGGGGCTAAGGTGACTGCATGCCCATCAAATTTGACGCCGTCGGAAGCCGAAATGAAAGTTGAGATACGCAACCATCCGACCATGGGACCCGTCATCTATGCCGAGGGCCCCGCCGTACCCTTTTTACCGAATCTGACCATGGCACGCACTGCATTCTTTATCCGCGAGGTGATGGCCATACCGCAACTCCACAGCACGGATCCCGATGTGATGCTCAAAAGTTCCCGGTACTGGCAGCATCTATCCAGAAAGTTTCACATGCCAGGCAAGTGCTAATAATGGGTATACATTAGTCGAGGATTCTTCAACTAAAGCTATTCTCATACCCATTGAATCCAGAGAAAATGGGAAGAAGCTTTTGTGTAAATGTATACGTGACAGGCAGAAAAAGGCGTGGCAAATCCTATTATGTATTTTTTTGAAAGCAACGAACTAATTTTAGTAATTTCCACCTGTCCATCCGTAGATCTCGTGATCTACAAAAGCTACAAATTTTATATTTCGAAGCTGTACTCTTATTTAGCATACGCAACACGGGATGATTATGTTTTTTCGATAATTCATCCCATTTCCTAGTTATCGATAAAACTCGATAGTTTTACTTCGTCATTTAAGCTTGTATGGGATCTAGAGGCTTCAGATTTGCTTAAGAATACAAACTTGGCTCTATGCTAGGATATATGGATATGATACATTACCGATAGGAGCCCTCTAATGAATTTGTGTGTCCTTTGCAGAGCAAATGTGTCGCGGCATATGGCGCTTCTTGGCGGCGAACATTAGTCTGTTCCCGGAGATAGCGCCCATGTCGAATCTGATGAGTCCATTCAAAGGGAGCTTGAAGACGTGGGAGAGGTCGAATCGATTGTTTAGTAAATTTGATGGGATCGCACGCAAATATGAATGGATGCAGTACAAAGACAAGCTGCCGGCCCTGATGCAGTTCTTCGGCGGGTATGAGCATCTGTACTGGGATCTGCGACGACCGCGGCCGGGAGAGGACAGTCAGGCGGTACAGCAGCCGCCACGTTCACTTACCGAACAGGAGCGGCAGGAGGTGTGGCAATTGGCACGCGAACGTTTTCCACACAGTGAGTGGCACGCAGATTGACCAAGCCTGGCCAGGATTGACTTGAATTCGTATTATTATTATAATTGTTGTCTTCTTTGTTCAGTAAATCATCGCGACGTTTGGGCCATGTTTAAATTTGCCTTCAAAACGTATATGGAGGACTTGGAGCGTGGCATTGAGAATCCCTGGCCGCAGAACTGGTGGCATGCCTTGGAGCAGCTGAAATATCTAGTGAATATGCGCTATCATCCCTTGGAGCCCTTCTACTACATTGTGCACAACAAGTTCATGGAGGAGGTGAAGCGCTGCAGCATGTACGAAGCGTTAATGCAATCAAATTCTTCCGGCAGTGTGATTAGTTCATTGGCCAACATTTCGCCCATGCCGTGGGAGACGGCCGAGGCTAAGGAGCTGTTTGCTATGCAGGTGAAGCTAACTAGAGAATTTTAGAAGATTCGGCCGTTTCCTATAATGAAGATTAAACTCAAATGCAGAAACAACAAAGGCAGCAAAAACAGCAGCAGCAGGAGCAGGAGCAGAAGCAGCAGCATCAGAAGTCGAAGCAGCAGGAGCAGGAGCAAGTAAAGAAGACACTTCCCCAGCTCCAGCCGCTGGAAGTGACTGAAGTGTGCACGGTCAGCCAGAGCTTGCCCAGCATCGATGTGTTTCAGCTGAGCCGCCTGATGCTCTGTTATCCGCATACCTATAGCCAATCCAGCACCATAGAGAAGCGAAGAGCCTGGCTGAAAGTTGCCAATGAACTCAACACCTCAGGTAAGCGAGCTCTGTCACGCTGTCAAATATATCTCTAAATTGATCTGATCTGATCTGTTGCAGTTACCGAGTGCCGACTGTGCCTGCAGCATGCGGTGCGAGATATGCGGCTGGTAAAGCTGGGTGATCCGAAATATCGCTGCTTGCTGTCGCATAAGTATTATCGTCACTTGGACGAGATTTACAACCAGGTCAAGGCGGGCGGCCCACAGATGAAGATGCCGATACCAAAAACCATAAGCCGAATTGTATTGGAGTCCACCGACAGAGTATATCCGACGCGCTTTCTGCCCGAGATCAATATAGCTGTGTGCAAGCCCAGTCTGGTGGTCAAGAACTGGGCATATGCGGCCATCAATTTGCCATACGCCAATCAGAGCTCATTGCGCACACGTCTGAAGCATATCTTTGAAAAATATGCAAATTTGGCGGGCATCAAGTGGCCAGTCCAGTGCAGCAATGGTGCACCAAAGCTCCGGCAAAAGCAGCAGAACGCGCAGCAGGAGCAGGAACAGGAGAAGAGGTCCCTGCTAGAGCAGCCCAACCCGAAAAGACCTAGGCTGAAGTGAAATATATAGACTACTATTAATGCTAAGCATAGTTATATAAGATATGTATGTGAATATAGAAGCTTGGGCATCATGTTCCAGCTGTTCCAGCTGGAATACAATCCTCGCCCAACCTAAGAAACTATCAGGCATCACGAAAGCCACTTGCAATCTCTGTGAATTATAGATGTACTATAAGTAAGGAATAATATTTACGAGGGAAGATATCCAATATGTGCATATATGTACATATATAAAAAGAAATGGAGATATATATGTATATAAAGAGAGAAAATAAGAGAGAGAGAGAGCGCGATTATGATTTTTTTTTTTTTTTTTTTTTTTTTTGGAATGACTCATTGAATTTTACTAAATACTATTATTTCCGAGAGAAGATATCAAATATGTATATACAAATATTTTTAGATATATATAAAGAGAGAGACGTTATAAATTGTTTAACAATTTTAAATTGGAATGACTCATTAAATATTTTTAACTACTTTTATTGGATTACAATGAAATATTTGATGTGAAATAAACGGTAAATGTTTTTGTGACATAGTTTTGCTGATTCGATGTCGTTGATGGCCGACTTTAACGACCTTTGGGGGCGGGGCACATCAAAGTAAGCCCCAACAAATTGTTGCCCAAATATGACAAGGGCGAGATTGCCCTTATAGTGTGTGTGTGCCTGTATGTATGCGTGTGTGTGTGTGTCCAGCTTAACTAAATGTGCGACATGCAATTGCAAAGCCTTAACAAAATGCCATAACTTGAGCTTAGCAGCGGAATTTTGTTTCTCGAGCAACTGCAGCCGTGTCCTAAATGGAAAGTAATCCGGGCATTCGATTTCTTTACAAATATGTGTCAAATATCTTGACGGTGAGCTGGGCAAAGCCCCCACAGGAGTTTGTAATGGAGCGATATACTCCTCCTGCTGTATACCAGATCGACTTGTACAGTCTGTGTTCCACGATTTCTGTGGATTTATGTGTCTGTGAGTGTCAGTGTTCTTCGACGAAGCTTTCGAGTCGTCACATGACTTTTTGATACATGGACATCATCTCTATATATGTGGAACAATAATATTAATTGTTATATAATAATAATTTATATATTTCAATTTTGCATATTTGTCTAGGCTATACAATTATATTTTTTAGTTTATTCCAAGCTTTTCCAAGTTTTACTCTAGTTTTGTCTTCTTTTTTAAATAAGTAAATAAAAGATATTTGAAATGGGCTTTAGAAGATGATGGATGATATGATATGAGATATACATATGTTAGATCCTAATACATCCACATATAGCGTATGTACGGTTATAGCGATGAAAATTCTGGTCCCCAGACAAATTTTTATGAGCAAACTTATACGTAGCCGCCTTCCGGCTATAACGACGATCCCTTGAGTGTCGTTATAACTGGATTCTACTGTATTAGAAGCTAGCATATAAGTTATTTTTCGACCTCTGCTAGGGCTTAGGGTATTTCCTAGTTGATTTCCTTCGGCTAGAGCACGAGTAGTAGCTCTGGTAGGGCTTAGGGTATCTTCTAGTCGGGCAACATCGATTAAAGTTTCGTTTGAGTAACTAAATGAACTACTTCTACCCGTCTCTCTATTACCATTTGCTTCCTCTGATCTCCTTGGCTGTCGAGGCCTCTGCTACAGGGTATCTTCTAGTAGGGCAATCTCGATTAGAGCACTCTTTCTTGTTTACTTTCAGTTTCGTTTGAGTAACTTAATGAACTTACTTTTCCTCCAGACTCCTACTTCTACTCATCTCTTACTTACCATTTGCCTACTCTGGTCTCCCTGGCCCTCTCGAGCTCTCTTCTCTTCTACAATGTAAGCTAGCCCAAATAAAAATGCAAATAGTTGCATTTGTAAGTGAGATATTAAGCTCGTGGCTAATGACCCCCGGAGATACTTTGGCCCAGCTGCGCATCAAGACACATCAAATTAACATTCTAATGTGCAGCGCTTAAGCTAAGCGACTGGTCGAGGTACTACTTCCCTCCCAGTGCCCTTCGTTCCCTTCGTTCCCTTAGTTACTTCGGTCGTCACCTTTAAGGTCCATTGCACATCATCATGCGGAGCAGCATGGCAAATAATGTTTGCTCCCGGTGATTAACGCAATTAAACAGGTGCTCAAAATGATGTTTCCAGTGGATTAGCCAGCGACAAGGACAGGAACGACTGCGCGTTGAGGATATTCAACTGTTCTCGCTCGCACGCCCGCTAATAAGCGCCACATTAGCAGCATGCGCCGCTTCCTCGCAGTCACAGCCCCTCCCCCACCACAGCCTCATCCACATCCACATCCACATTCGCATTCACATCCCCAGCTCTATCCTTAGCCAACGCCACATTCGCATTAATTCAATGTGGATTTTGAGCATCAGCCAGCATCCATGACATGGAGGGTGCCGCAGCCAATTGGAATGGGCATACAGCGTGGACGAGGCTGGGGCTGTGGATGGGGTCGTGGGTCGTGGGTCGATTGTCCGCGACGTCTGACGTTAAAATTCCATTAGCCAAACAATGGACTACAGTTAGAGGATGCTGCCACCGCTGCTCTAAACTTGCTGTCCAAGAGCTGCGCCCTTTTATGATTTGTAGGTGTTGCTGCCGTGTGATAATACCTGTAATTATACCGCCTCTAGCCAGGAGATATTTAAGTGCTCAGCTCAGCGACTCAGCTGTGCCAAAGATGCTCGAGTTCCCAGCATCGTCAACTTTTCCACCAATTAAGCCAAGTTTTTTTGTGTTTTGGGAAACATTTCCGTAACTAATTTCAAATGTAAACTGAACTTTTACACTTCGGCCCATTAAATAACGAGCGGAACAAAGGCGGTATGCACACAATATAAGCAGGCTCTATAAGATAACTTTTACATAGTAGTCTGGTGCTATATACTTGGTTCATAACTGAAATCGTACAACTACATATTTTATATTTTATATTTTATATTTTATATTTTATATTTATATTTATATTTTATATTTATATTTTATATTTATATTTATTATATTTTATATTTTATCTTTTATATTTTATATTTTATATTTATATTTTATATTTTATATTTATATTTTATATTTTATATTTTATCTTTTATATTTTATATTTTATATTTTATATTTTATATTTATATTTTATCTTTATATTTTATATTTTATAATTTATATTTTCTATTTTATATTTATATTTTATAGTTTATATTTTATCTTTTATATTTATATTTTATATTTTATATTTATCTATTTATATTTTATATTTTATATTTACATTTTATATTTTATCTTTTTAATTTTATATTTATATCTTATATTTTTTATTCTATTTTTAAATATTCTACTTTATATTTTATATTCTATTTTTTATGGTTTATTTTGTATATTTTATATATTCTATTTTATATTCTATACATTATATTTATATATTCCCACTGTTATATTATATACATAATTACTATATAAGCAGTTGATTCTGAGTAAATCAACAGCTTTGTCTCAGCTTTGTCACTTCTCCGGCCTCCAAGATTCGGCATCCAATTGCAGGTAACTGTGACAATTCAATGTGTGTGCTGGAGAGACGATACTCGCGGCAATTGTGTTTGTCCAACTGGTTCACATGACCTCCATGGATGCGGGCATAATGAGACGCAGGTTTTTCATGATTGGGCGGCGTCTGTTTCACATGGCATCTGGGCTGCGAGAGACCAGAGCTAGCTGGCTCGCTGGCTATTGTAAGATGATTTTTGTTTTTACATTTCAAATCAACAAAAAACGAAAAAAGCTCAAACTTTTTATTGTGTTTTTTTTTTTTTGCTTAGCTGCTAATTGAACACTTTTTGTTTTTGTTTTTGTGATTTAGCCGTGTTTTATTGTTAAAATAATAAAAAAAAAAAAAATACAGTGTAAAAGAGAAATGAGGCAAACGAACTATTTAATGACAGTCGAATAAGCCAGAGCTGTGACGGCGCTTGAGGGCGGCGGGGGAAGCGTGGGGGCGTGAGGGCGAGGTAACCGGAATCCAGACTCAGCTTGTTTCAATGTTCAGCTTCTGGAAGCAAAACAAAGTACACGCCCCACACAACGCTACACAAAAAAAAAAAAAAAAAAAAAAAAAAAAAAAATTAAATAAACACTCGGTGAACAGAAAAAATCACTTATTTTTATTGTTTTTAATGTTTTTTTTCTGTTGTGCATGAGAAACAATTAGAATTTTGCAAGCAGAGATAATTTGCACATGAGATCGACGATACAATGGAATGACGACTGCAGCCACAATGACGCCGACAATGGACGCCCGACGCGGGACACATCAAGATCGAGGAGGAATTCAAGTGAAGCTGGTACATATTTACCTGTCAGCAGGTATTTCCAGACGAAAGAAGCCGCATGAACTGAATTAACTATTAGCCTAATCAAAGCTGAGAAGAAATTTGGGATAGTCTCAGCTTGGTAGAGATACGGGGGAAGGGAATGGGGGAGTTGTGAAATTCACTGCACAAGCAAACCATGTTTAAAATTAAAATAAAAAACGAAAGCAAAAAAAAAAAAAAATCACACCGAAATTATTTTATTTTATTTATTTAGTTCATTTCTATCGCAAAATGTAAAGGTATAATATTGTATACAATTAATTAAATTTTTAATTTGTATTATATATCTTAATATTTAATACTTTTTTATGTTAGCAAAGAAAATAAAAAAATATAAAATAATTATTTTGAATTTCTATAATTGCTTTACAATTCTATTAATTTTTATACTTAATTATCTTTCTTAATGTTTTTGATTTTTTAATAATAACTTAACTCAAAACAAAAGAAATCAAACATATTTTCTAGTAGTTTATTTATATGTTAATTTTATTGTGTTTAATTAATTGTATACCACAAAGAGGAAAAAACTCAAAGAATCTCTCTTAATCGATTTAATCGAGTCTTCCAATTCTTTTTTTTTTTTTCTATATATATATATATATATATATATATATATATATATATATATATATATATATATATTATGATGATCCATTAAGCATTGTATTGTGCAGCCTTCCCGCTGACCCATAAAATATAATCGTGCGTAGTCCACACAGCAGCAGCAACAGCAACAACAACAACAGCAAAGCGAACACAACAAAATCTGGCTTACGACGTGAATTGTTTATTACGCCTAACGAACTTTCTATGCTGGGGCACTTGGCACTTGCATAATCGGGCCCCCAATCCCTGCTACCATCGATGACGCTGCATTTAGCGGGCCGCGAGGTAATCAATGTGGAATCTGCTCTGATTGCATCGGGGAAAGCACGACAACAACAAGAAAAACAAAACAACATCAAAAGTCTTCTGCTGATTGTCTCATGCAAGCTGTCCTCAAGGTGACATTAAAAAAGAAAGTGTTTCATTAATTTTATTTACTCAACATTAACATTAACTTAAGTCTAAGTTTTTATTAATCTTTAAAACATTTAATGTCAAAAAAAAAAAACACTTTCCCTACCATTTTGTTCTTAGCTTTTTTGAACTAAGCGCCACAATTAAATGTGTGACTGGCAAAAAAATATCGATAGGTTATGATCGTGCTTCGTTTACGATGTTCTTGCTGGCAAGTTTAACGCACTTCTTCCTGGCAAATTAGATTAAAGACCACGGCCATTTTATTAAACTTTAAGCGGCATTTTATGAATCTTTTTTAATAACATAACTATAAATATGAACTTCTTTACTTGCATATCTGACATATTATATATTAAAAATTAATATATTCATGCTTGCTATATGTGTTAGCAGTCTGGTGGAAACGTCAACGCGTCTCGTGGCGAATGCAATGGCAAGATGTTTGACTATCGATAGCAGCAAGCACGATGTGGTGATATCGATAATGGCATCGATTGCTGCCACAAGATTAGTCTGTTTGGCGCAATTGTAACGCGAAGATCGTGTGTCTCTCTTTCAGTGTGCCAGAGAAACGGTCGCGAGTTCAAGTTCTCCGGCTAAAAGGCAGCTTAATACATTTGATTGCGATTGTTAATCACGCTCATACGATTAAGTACGAAATTATTTTGGCTAATCTAGTACTACACCAGTAATTGTTGGCATTGTTATTGTTGTGGCCGGTGCCGGGGCAACAGAATCGTTACAGCACGGCTGTTCCTTCTAAATTTATTTATTTATTTTTTGTTGTTGTTTTATATTTTGTTTAGTTTGAGATGTGTCGCAATTAAATAATCTACATACAAACATAATTATTATTTAATTGTAAAAAAAAATAAAAATAAAATACAAAATAAACAGCAAGAGCCACAGCGTCGGCTGCCAGCAGAGTGAAGTGCGCGAACATAAAGTAAAGCGCGATACGCGAATTAATGTAAAGTGTGTGTGGAGTGTGTGCGTGCAATTCGGAATTGGAGCAATAGCCGCAACGGCAACGGCAGCGGCCAACGCCACCAATTTTCCAACTCGTCGCGATATTTGCGCTGTAAGTGTTCCTATTGTTGTTGCTCTTATTGTCCCTATTACTGTTCATTTTACTGTCCTTGCTGCGGTTCCTTTTTGCTTCAACCGTTTTGTCTTCTTTGGGCTGTCTTTCTGTGAGTGTTTCGTCCACGTTGCGTACAAGTTCAAGTTCAGCTGTTGCTTGCGGCTACTTAACCGGCGAAAATTAGCAACTTCGTCGTTGCCTGCAGTCGGCATTGACTTTTTCGCCCACCACTTGAACTTACAAGCAGCAGGCGTGCTCTCACTCTTTTTACATGCACACGCATTTCTCTTCGGCGGACGCTCTCTTTGGTTGGTCGGTCGGTCGGTCGACCGGCCGGCTCTCCTGCATTTCGTTGCGTGCATTGCACCTTTGCCTGTGTGCTTCCTTGAGGCTTGTCTTCTTGTCTTGCTTTTTCGCTTTCGATGCGTTTTGACAGCGAATTGCTAATCGCCGCGGTATTTCGCACTCACACGCACACACACACAAATACTCCAACACATACGCGTATGCCCCTGCGCCACCCACTCACGGTTGCGCTCACTAAACCAATACACAGAAAGATCTCGTCTTCGTTCTTTTACCTCTCGCCGCCTGTGAGAGGCTCTGCGGTTCATCACTGTTTGCTCTCGCCGCGCTCGCCCTGGCGCTCGCATTCTTTGCGTTTTTGTCATTTGCTTCGCCGCAGCAGCAGCAGCAACAAATTTCTTAGATAAATAACGTTTGATAAGTATTCGTGTATGTTCTTTACTTTTATAATTTTTTGTTTTTTGCCAATTCGACTATTGGCTGCGTTTGGCTTGTCGCCCGCGTGGCTTGCTTTTACCTTTTACCTTTTTATTTATTCATTTACTTTTTTTTTTTTTTTTTTTTGCATTGTTCCCTGTGCGTTAGATAAGCCCCGCGGGCTAAGTCAACGATTTTTGCTTATCGCTCTTCCTTTCGTCATGACAAAAAGGTAACCAAATGCTACTCTTGTTACTATTTTTGTTGTTGCTGTATAGAGCGCATTACCTCATAGTTCCAGATATTCCAAAGCGTTTACCTACATATGAGATATCTGCTTGAGGTATACATATGTATGTATATCTATATCTATATGTATATATATGTATTATTATTTTTTTGTTTCTAATGACCATTCACACGCAATTTACCATCGTCTAGTTCTTTTTAGACGGGCCACAGTCTTATCAGCGCAGATCCTTATTCAATGCACTCAACGTTGGTCAATCAGGTACAATTCCCACTGTGTGTGTGTGTGCGTGTGTGTGCATTGTTTGCTTAGAGATTTGTGGCTTAAATGAAAATTGAACTGGTCTAGCAAAACACTGGACAACATGTTTGCTAATGTTGTACAAGCAATATATAACATATATGTATATGTATGTATATATATTGTAAAAGTATAAATTAGTCAGTTCGAACAACTTTTTTAATGTTTCAGATAATCAAAAGATTTATTATTGCGGATTACAACATAAATAAATATGTATAAAGAAGAGCGATAGAACAGATAGCATGGAGAGTGTAAACAATGAAAGAATTCTTAGAAATATACTGTTTCAGAAATTATTGCAAATATCAGTAAATAAAATATCACACTTACATACATATATAAAAGAGGAATTTTATTATTTAATTTTAATTAACAAGAAAAAGGTTTTCAGATGTTGAAAATGAAATACCCTGAAAAAACGTACAAAAGAGAATATATTAAATATTAAAAAAATAAATTTGATTTTGTTTATTTTTATTTTTATTATAGTGCAGTCCATTGTGAATAGTAAAAAAAAAAATTAATAAAAGTATAGGTTAGTTACATTCCTACTTAGATATCAATACATAGGTATCTATCGTGTGGTAATTTTATAAAGAAAATATGGTTCTTGGGGAGGAAAGAGATCTAATTTAATACGAAGTAAACTTAATATCAATGTTAGTTTAAAAGTCTTGGCATAGAAACAAGGCGACAATCGAACACTCATAGCGATAACGTATTCAGTATGTAATATCAATAGCTATTACCTGTTGCCAGAGCATATCAATTTCCCCACCTGAACTGATATACATAACAATAGCTTGTTTACACCTCGAGAGTGTATTCATATTTACGATCAGCCTATAAACAATCAAGTTAACAGTGAAACGTCTACAATGAAGTGTCTCAAGTTTGGCAAACTTCTCGATTTTCAATGGATCGCATAACTTTGCCTTCACTTGTTTAAACAACATACATATATATACATATATATTTTTATACCTATAACGATCGAATAGTGGACCTTACCCAGTGATCTACACTTGCGACACCCACACACACATATATTTTGTTAAATGAATCACATAAAGTGGCAAATTTGTTGGCCAAATAAGCGAGTCTTTAACTATATATGTGCCATATGATCAAATTGCGATCAGTTGGCGATCGCAGCTCGTGTGGGCAAGAAAAAAAAAAAAATGAAAAAAGTGAAACAAAATTGGGTAAAATATATTGACAGACTCGTGTTTGGCGTTTTGGTGGCCAATTGTTTCAATAGAAAGCCGCGATCGATCGCGCTCGAGGTCAGGCCTGAAGATGATCACAGAAAAAAAGCAAAAAATAAATGAAGAAGAGCGAAAAGAAAAAAAAAAAAAACAAAATGAGAATAAATAAAATCGAATGCGAGTCGATCTCGTTCGCTTGATCAGCGTCGATCAGCGTCAGCGTCTAAATATAGATTTCGACCATATTTGATGATAAATATTGGCAATGAGTGGCTCCGACTGACAGCAACCGGACCTACCTCAACCTGCACAGAGCCCATAAGTATCTGTGGCTGCGACAGCGGCTGTTGCTGTGCCAGTTGCACGTGCGTCAAACCACGCGCAACAGACGCGACAACATGTCAGGCAGCAGCCCCCACGCGGCATGCAACATTTTTGCAGCAACTGCGCTGCTGCCTATGGTGCCTCTGCTGCTGCTGCTGCTGCCTCTGCTGCTGCTGCCTTAATAAGTTTTAATCTATTTGTCAATATTTCCTTGTTTAGTTCTCAAACATTGCACATGTCTATCTGCATCTGTATTTGTATTTGTATCTGTAGCTGTAGCTCTAGCTGTGTCTGTATCTGTATTGTGTGTGCGCTGCGTATCTTTTGGGCCTCGTCGCCTCGGCACACAATGCCCGCGTATTCATAAACAAGGCAACTCCATCTCCATTTCCATCTCCATCTTCTACTCCCATTCCGCATTTTCGACTCCTTGGCAGGCCTCAGGCCCTCATCTAGTTCGAGCGTGGCTGCTGCTGCTGCTGCTGTTGCCGGTGCCACTTTGCCACTTCCACCGGGCTGCCATGCGTCGCTGCAAACAATTCTCGTATACCCTATCAATCGGTAGTAATAAACTTACATACCTAATATGTACGATTTTTTAAGCATATGTATCTATATTAAGCTAAAATTTTTCAATTATATATAGTTCATACCACTTGAATATATATACATATACATATATAGAAAACATACATTATATTATATTATATTTATAATACATTCAAATCCTCATCCATATCGTACGATCTATTAGCATAACAATCTTTGTCTTCTTGGCAATTCTAAGATTACTTGATATTCTCTGAATTAATCTTATCAACGTCGTCCTCCAGTTATATCACTCAGAAACAATCAATCAAAAAATTAGGTTAATTTGTTTTGCAAATATTTTGATTAGATAAGCGGGATAGCATGATAAAGCCACTAAAATATTGCTGCCTTATATCTAATATAATAATATTTAATATGTATTAATAATAGCAAATCACATTTACATTTTGCTTATAGAATGAAACGCTTTTCAAGTACAATAATATCTTATAATACCTCTATAGACCTTAAAATATTTTGAAAACTACTAAAATCATATATGTCTCTATATGACGACGAATTACTAACATTGTCGAAACTTCGAATATTACATACATATAACCTCTATAAAATGTTCTAATGTTTTCGAAAGTATTCATATTATATACTTATGTGTGTTTTCTATAAGAATACCGAAGCTCTCAATTCTATTATTGTTAATATTTAGAGTTAACTTTAGTCAGCCAATAGCCATAGTTACCTTAATCTTGGCAATATTAGAGCATTCCGAATTCGGTCTACATCTATCTCTCTCTATTCAACTGTTTTTTTGTTTCTTTTCATTTTTTTCATCGTGCGTTTTGTTTGTCTTCGCTGATATGTACGAATGTGTTGCGCCTGCTTCGTCTGCTCGCTCCATTGGCTTCGTCCGTGCAAACTGTCGTCATTGTATTGTCATATTTCTCTGTTGCATGTGGCCATCAGAAAATACATAAGTTTTTCCTAACCCCTACACCCGCTATCCCTAGACGCTCGTCCGTCCCTCTGTTTGTTTGTTTGTTTGTCGCTGCGCAGAGGTTGCGGCTGGTTCCTTGACTGTGTTGTCTGGCCGCTGAAAGTAAAAGTTGCATCTTCTGTGTGGCCTAATAGAGTTGCCACAAGTTGCAAGTGCCATACATTTTGCAACATCATTTTCTAAGCATGAATCTGATGCCAACAACTTTTTCAATTTCAGTTCTACTCCTTTGCTCTCTTTCGATTTGCAACTAGCTGTAAAGTTTCTTCTTCTTTTTATCATAGAATTGAATTTGTTTTTATAGGTCTGTCATTGGCTTGTCCTCTAAATTGATAGCAGATCTCTCGATTAATTTACATAAGAAAATTCAATTTTCGGAATTTTTGAATTGTTGAAAAATTTATGAATTTTTTTTCGAGATTCGTTGGGCTTCATAAATCTAAGTATTAAATAACAATTATTTAGCATATATGCAGATATTGTACAGATCGATTTCGTTATGGAAAAATACCAGTTCTTTGGGCCGGGCAACGTGTCGCAAAGTGTGTCAAATGTGTCTCAAACATGTCGCCAACCAATTGGAACACTGACCTTGCGCACACTGATTTGCATTGTGTAGCTGGTGCACAGTTATAAAAATACTATCTGAAAGATATCACGCTAACCAAGCAACCATATCGGTCCCCAATTGATAATGGTCAGCTGGCACTGATATGAACTAAATGCATGTAGAACAGCAAAATCGAGTGCAAAGGACACTTGATATGGAGTAGAAGATAGTAGTAGTAGATAGTAGTAGCAGATAATAGTAGTAGATAGTAGTAGTAGATACTAGTAGTAGATAGTAGTAGTGGATAGTAGTAGTAGATAGTAGTAGTAGATAGTAGTAGTAGATAGTAGTAGTAGATAATAGTAGCAGATACAGTATTATATTATATATACAGTTCTGTTCGTGAAAATAGTAGTAGTCATACAGTTCTGATTATGGAAATAGTAGTACTATCATATGTACAATTCTACTCTTGAAAAAATTGTAGTGTCAGATCCACAGTTTTGTGTTAAAAAAAAAAAAAAAAAATACACTAGTAGTATAGCTCTGTTTATAAAAATAGTAGTAGTTTCATACATAAAGATCTCTTCATATAGAATGAAGTAGAATAAAACATATAATTCTGTTCGTAAAAATAGTAGTAGTTTTATACATAAAGATCTGTTTATATAAAAGTAGTAGTATACATATAATTCAGTTCATCAAAATAGTAGTAGTTCTGTTCATAAATATAGCCGCAATTCTAAAGTTCTGTTCATAAGAATAGTAGTAGCATCATACATAAAGTTCAGTTTATAATTAAAAAAAGTAGTAAAAAAGTAGTAGTAGTAGTAGTAGCCATCATGCCGACAGTCCTGTTCAAAGAAATTGCAGTAGTATAAGTGGTCATATGCAAATATATAGATTTATATATGTTGTTGTTGTTGGTTGCACGTTATATGCATTTCAATTATGGCGAATCGACGCTTATCAGAAAAACATTTCAATTGATTTATTGAGGCATCAATTGAGTGAATGCAAAGAATGCGATCGCCTTGGCGACACTCGAGATGCGAGCGCGCCAATTCACCTTCAGCCTCAATTTACAGCCGCTGAGCAGCGACGGCGACGTCGGCGTTAACAGCGCAGCCAGTGCGTGCCGCACCGCTTATCAACAGGCAGCAGGCAGCAGGCAGCAAGCAGCATTGAGCGTGTTGCGCGTTTATCACATCGACAAAACAAAAGCGAGAAATTGCGGCAGTCTTAGATAAGCGGCACAGCGCACAGTCTCATGCAGCAGCGCAATTGCATCTGTATCTGTGTGTGTGTGTGTCGTTCAGTATCTGTATCTTGCGAGCCGTGCCTTAGCCGAAGCTGAAGCTGACCTGAAGCTGTCAGCTGTGCACAGCTGTCGGTCATATCTGCCCCCATCTACATATATCGGTATACATACATACATATGTACATACATAAACAATCTATCTAAAATATCTGCATCTGTGGGTTATGAACGTGTTCGCCGTCTTCAATTTATGGCTCAATAACGTTTAATTAACTTCAATTTGACGCCGCTTTAACCTCTTTGCGTCTTGTTACCTTAACATAAATAAAATTGAAATTAATAAACAGTCGCTCAGATTTTTTATGATCAACTCTGAACTGCAATCGGGCAACTGGAACTTGGAAACGAAACTTAATGCCACAGCTCGACTCTTTTGTCATACATACAGCTCTTGCGCTTGTTATTGTTGTTGTTGTTGCTCTCACTGTTATTGTTGTTGTTGCTTTGTCATATGTCGCTTTTTGCTAATGAGCCGGTCCACCAAATGGTAAACATAAACAAGATACATCAACAAGTTGGTAAAACTCGCTGCCCTCGATGCGAAGCCCAAATGCTCTTTGTCTAATAAATATTTGGATTGTTCAATGCTGTGAAAATACCAGACTTCCACATGGGGCGTCTTTTTTTTTTTTGTTTCTTTACCAAGGTTTTCTATATGAGAAACAAAGCTTTGCAATTGGGAACAGTTGAAGTTCATTTTCTGTTTCAGTTTGGTTCCACAATGTCTACATTCATTGCGGAGGCATATAACGCTGACCTTGACTTTCTCTTGGCACTGCTTTGTTTCCATCATTCTTATTGGCTTATGCTTTAGTTTCATATTAATTATTATAGAAATCTTCCTGTTGCCTTCCATTGTTTCTATTGGGACAAAGTTTCTTTCGCTTCCATTTTGTTTTATGTTTGCATTTCAGTTTTATTTTATTTCGTCAAATTTAACTATCACAATTCAGGTTTATGTTCCACTCTTCCATTTCGTGTCCAGTCTATTCTAATTTGTGCTTGCTTATATACCTCAGCCTGACTGTGTTCTCATTCCAAACTATTCCACCTGCGTTTTTGCACGCTTTTAAGTGCTCTTTCCGCTGTTGTTTCTCATTCCAAATTATCCCCCACATTTTTATTGCACATTTTGGTCTCATCTTTCTGTTGTTCTTGTTTCAAACTGTTTCATATGCAACTGTTCCAATTTCTTCTTATGTCACTACTAACTAATTACCCTCACTTGCTTTCATTCCCAACTGTTCCGTTGCTTTTATTGCACACTCATACGCACCAACTCCCCTCTATTCTCATTCCAAACGTTCCACATGTGCATTATACGCATCCCGCCCTCTTTTCTTCTCATTCCAAAATGTTCGCTACGCCAAAAGAGCAGATCGCTCCACCTAGTTCATTTCCAGGATTTACTTTCCCTTGTATCATATGTGCAATGTGCTCCATATTCATTCACTCATTCTTATTCTAAATGTTCCACATTCCAAAATGTTCCTTTATTGCCACTCCAAAGCGTTTCCCACGCTTATAGAGCACACCCTACATGTAGTTAATTTCTATGATTCACTTTCCATTGTTTCCCATGTGCAATGTTTCCATATTCATTCACTTATTCTAAATGTTCCACATTCCAAAATGTTCCTTTATTCCCATTCCAAAGTGCTCCCCACGCTTATAGAGCAGACCCGCCATATAGTTAATTTCCATGATTCACTTTCCATTGTTTCACATGTGCGATGTGTTCCGCATTCCATAATCGCCATGCTTACGCATAGTTCTCGGGCAATGACCAAATTTAGTAATAACATGATAAGTGTATGTAGATTATACAATTTGAATTTCGACCAAGATTTTGAACTTATTTGCTTCAGTTTCCATCGAGATTTGGATCTGTTGTTGCACACGAAAACACGAACCGCAATGCGCCTCATGACAAATTCAAAGCACTCGGCAATGTGCATAGTGTGTAAATCATATAATAAACAATTTATACACACAATGGAGCTTAAATAAATAAAACTGCCGAGACAAAATCTCATTTCGTATGCATTTAAGCTTCAGTAATGAGCTGCGATTGCTCTGCGACTGCGCAGCAGCTGCGCAGCGACTGCGAGGCGAAGTGGCAAAGCGAAGCGGCAGCTGCGACGATTTCACGCGTCTTTTTTTGTTCGTTCACGCGTTTTTCGTTTTATTGTTGACGTCTTTTCATTTTTTTTTTTTTTTTTTTATATTTATTTTTTATTTTGTGACATTTTTGTTTTTAATTGGTTGAATTAAAATGCCCTGGAAAAAGAGCTATAAACTGGGTATATTTTTATTTACAGAAGATTTTAGTTGATAAAATTTTTTATTTATTTATTTATTTTATTTATTTGTACTATTTTTATTTCTTTATTTTTTTTATAGTTCTTTTTTAGAGTGTACAATGAATATTTTTAGATTTTAGATCTTATTTTACTTTAATGTAATTCTATGAACAGACTCTCAGCTCCATTTTTTCTACTCAAAAATAAAAGTTACAATTGTTAGCACAAACTGTTCTTAATAGGTTTTTCGATCACTTTTAAGGGTATTCGCTGGCTGTCTTGAAGAGTAACTCAAATGTTTGATTGTTGATGAATTTCTGAATTTTTTTATATGTTATGTTAATTGTGCTAACAATTGTTGTAACTTTTATTTTTGAGTAGAAAAAATGGAGCTGAGAGTCTGTTCATGGATTTACATTAAAGTATGTAGAAAACTGTAGCTTGTAGCCATAGCAAAAAAAAAAAAAAAAAAAAAACATTTTACAGGGTATCTGGACGTTCAACATGTGTCCATTTCTTATAAGCCACTCGCATATATATTTTGTCTGATGGCTGATTTTAAAGTGTGCGTAGTTCGAATGCAGTTCAAGTTGATTTTGTCTGTTGTCTGTTATCAAAACGTGTAAATCGTGCGCACTTTAATTTGCAATTCAACTTCCGTCAACTGCTGAGGAATTTTGAACAGGCTAAGGCGGTTACAAAAAAAAAAAAAAAAAAAAAAAAAAAAAAAAATTAAATAAAATAAATAAATAATAAAAAAGCAAAAAAAATGTATCAAATTGGTATTAAGCAAGAAAATGAGTAAAATGGTTATGTAAATGCAAATGGAAATGGAAACGAAAATGAAATTGTAATTAATGAGCATAAAATGCGGAAAATTGTGGAAAATACGTGAAACAAGTTTTACACACTTTGTTTTTGTTTTTTCTCATGCGTCGCGCAATGCGAATGGGACAGACAGACGGACAGTCGGACCGTGGGACAGCCAGACGGAGTCAGACACATCCAGACATAGAGAGCGGCAGACCAGATGAACAAACGGACAGACATCGTCAAACATCTCGGCAATGTTTGGACAGTGCGATTGCTCCGTTAACCGTTAGCCGTGTGCCTTTTTTTCATTTGTTAATTAAAAGTACGAGTATCTGCAAGATACATTCACTTTTTATGCGGTTTATTGCGGCCGGTATATATGTGTGTGTGTGTGTGTGTGTGTGTGAGGCCAATTGGCCAGCACTTCACAAATTCATAATGAGCATATGGTCTTCATAAATCATAACTAACATTTTTTTTTAGAGCCAATCAGCTAACTAATACGCTCTGTGTGATATCCGTTTGCTGTCTGATTGGATGGCATTGCAGTCCAATTCCAATTCCAATTTTATTAAGAGAGAAAATCAATTTGAAAAATTTTTTAGACGCGCAAATGATTCGTAAATTTTATGGAAAGAGGAATTATATACAATTATATAATTGGACAACTATGATTATTAAATAATTTATTTAAAGGGAATCTACAATAGCTTATAAGTCGAAGCTGTAAACACAATAATAATAAATAATATAATATATATAAATTATATGAGCTAAGTGGGGAAGAAATAATTTTCTTTTCAATTTAACACGCCTCTTAGAGGCTCATATACTTATAACGTAAGATAAATCAATGAAGGACTTAGTTACATAGTCTTTATAGTCCTTAGTCTTATTTGACGCTCCTTTATCTACAGTAATATATATTTCAAGTCTTTTTATGTCGATAAAGTAACCTTTTCTTTTTCTTTAAAATGGAGCAACCATTTCAAATTTCTCATTGATTTTATTTTATATTGAGCCTTGAGTAAAAACAATTATACAAAACATTTCAAAAACAGACTTGGATCTACGATATGCAATTAATTGGAGTTACATCAATAATACAAAAGAGAGAATTCAGTCGAAACTGTTTATAAGCCTTGTGAACTCATAAAGGTATGTTTCTGATCTAAACATACATAGAGAGGTTGGAATATCAATGAGAACTGTTGATATAGCAACATAGAAAGTCTAAAATTCATGAAACCGTCTTAAATAGAGATAAAAGAATCTTTAGGTCTTCTAATTAGTGTGATCTAAAACTATATTGCTCACATGAAAAATTATCTCAAATTTAAGATTTACTCTACGTCACCTGCAGCTTCACTTATTGTACAATAAAATTGTCTTGATGTGATAATAGACCATTACAAATAGACTTGCTTTTTCTCAAGATATGGATTGCCTAGTATTTACCACCCTTTCTCTGCATAGTATTCGCTAAAGTATCTGCTTTTATTATAGTATTATGTTAATATGAAGGCATAGGAAAAGCATATAGTTTCGCCCATTTTCCTTCAAATATTTAAAAATAAAAATAAATATATGTACATATATATGCATGATATATATATTATCTCATGATATTTTTGTTCTCTATTCCTACTTAAAAAAAAAAAAAAAAAAAAAAAAAAAAAAAAAAATCTTTACACTATAATTGAAATAAGCAGCTACAAGCAAATAAAATAATAAATTAATAAATACTTATGAAGGTTTAAAAAAAATTAAAAGATATGTATTTAAATAAATATTTACATGTTTATATATATTTAAATAAAAAATATTTCTTTTTATTATTATTTATACATTGCTATAATTATTTAAATTTTATTAAATTACATTTCAATAATATATAGACAAATAATAAATGCTTGTATATCGACATATTTCGATAGCTATTTGATCTTCAACTGCGCACACTTGGCAATTGAGTGGGCTGTTATTCGCAATGTTAATGCGCTTTAACAGAGCTGTTAACGCGTTCGCTATGTTCACAGTCTTTTATACGCTCACACTCCTGCAATAAATAAGCTCGAGTATTTATAAATCCCAGCACTAACTCGTTGTCAATCTTTTTATTTCATCCACAGCTGCCCGGCACGTACCAATCACATTGCCTATGTATGTGTGACTCTGTCTCTGTGTGTGTGGGGCTTGGAGCTGCCCACCTGCCGCATAGGCAAATCGAGCACGTTAATTAAATGTCAACAGTTTGGAAATTGAGAAGCGCGCGGGTCGCGAAAGGACGCGGAGCTGAGAGCGAAATTGAAACTGAAATCGAAGCGGAGGCAGAGACCAAAGCCGAAGAAGCAGCGGAGGCAGCAAAGGCAGCAGCAGCAGCTGAAGCGGAGGCACAGCAACAGCAGTCAAAGACGACAGCAACGAATTGAAATTGTGCAAAATGTTTGCATGACTGTCAAATAAATCATAAGAAGCGCAACAACACAAACGAAACAACAACAACCAACCCAACAACAACAACTTGCCGCAACAACATCGAATAGCAAGAACAACATGGTTAATGCTGTGATGGATGCCATTGCGGTAAGTGTCCAATGTCCAGCTGTCCAATGTCCAGCTGTCCATCTATCCATTCGTCCCCAGTTGTCCCATATCCAGTGTCGCCGTAATAAGTCCCCAAGCTCGTTTAATTTAATTTTATAATAAATACACGAACGCAAAATATACATATTATTTCAAATGCCCTTACAATTGGGCTTTATTAGCTAGTCAAGTAATATGTAACGCTTGTGAGGTGTATTGAATTAAATATATCTAGACCTGATCAGTATCAATAGCTTAGCTGAATTTGTCTAAGCTTTGAAGCTTTGATCTTTTACTACATTTATCAGATATGCATATAATATTTATATATATATCTCATCGGAAGGGTTATTGTTCAATCTACATTTCGAATTTTTTAATTGAATTTCAATAAAAAACAAAAAGACCGAATATTAATGTTACTCACTGTATATAGTACATAGATCTCCCAGTTCTATGCACCACTAACCTATCTCTTATATCTAACAATGAAATTATTGGTTGGTGATTTCTGATCCATGAACATACCTTAACTGCATCAAACTACTGAACAATATAATAATATTGTACTATATGCATATAATAGTCTATTCGTCTAACTAAAGTCTAACTTTTTTATACATTCTGTAAATAAAATATCCTAATCAGGTTGCCATGAATATTAAAATTGAGTTTTATATCATATTGACAATATAGATATATAGATATATGTATATATATATATATAGACTAGCTGGCCCGGCAAACGTTGCATTGCCCTCTATATTATTTCTAGGTAAAAAATTGTTGAAAGCTATGTTGTTCAGGTTGGGATACACTCTGATTAATTTATTAATCGGATTTTCATTCAAGCGCCTTGTAAAGGACATTCTTCGTTTTTTGGTCAGGTGCAAGAACAAATAATGCGGATGGTTTGCCAACACGTGAGCTTGCCACGTTCAATTGACCATGAGAGAAACACACATTTTCTAGATTGAGGCCACAAATAGTCAAAGATTGGCCCTGTGACTTGTTGATCGTCATGGCGAAGGCAAGACGAAGCGAGAATTCAAATAAATTCAAAGGGCATATCTTTTGAGATCATCGGAATCCTAGGAATAAGAACTTCCTCATCTTTAAATTTTCCTTTGAGTATCGACGCGTGAATCACATTGCTCATCAGTTTTCTTATCACCAAACGCGTTCCATTGCACAGTTTTGGTTGGTTTAAATTTCTAAGCAGGCAAATCTTGGAGAATTGCTCTTTTCATAGCTGTGTTCATTTCTTGACGCCGGTCAAGTTGTTCTTCCATATTGCCCATGAAGTATATTTGCAAGAATTTTTGCTGTGCATCTTCAATAGGTTGCAATGATCCAATGCGATGGCAAATTTGGCCTTGAATCTTTAAATTCAAAGCCATAGTTATAGTTATATTTACAAACACTATTTACAGAAATCTAACAAACTACATTATTCAAAATTTTTTTTTGGCAGTCATAGAAAATAAAATTTTTAACGTAAATTACCTTAAATATCCGTCTCCAATATTTTCCGCCCCAAATTATGTCATTTGGAAACAGGCATTGTATTTTTGAGTGTTCGCTAGAAAATGTCGTGATTCTAGTGTTTCGCCATAAAGCAGGGAACGCAATGGCTATGGTGACCGCTAATGGCAATGTCACTTTACCACTAAGGCAGCACAAACCGGGCGTTTCACCAGCAAACTTCAATGCGCCACAATGCTAGCAAACAACGTCCATTGGACCAATGCAAACTAAACGATTCAAGCTGTAATCAATGGTGCAATCATATCGAAACGCTGCTCGATTCAAATCAATCCTTGAACCATTTCTTATTGCCATTTCACGGGCTGCCTCTCTTTGAGAAGCACGAATTAAGGCCCTTCTTCCCTGGGTACTAACGCGGAGCCTTTCTCGGGCGATTTCTCGCTCTTCGTCAGATAATTGACTCGCGCTATTCCGTTGCCTAATTGCATTATGGGTCCGCCGGGAAAGATTAGATCTTCTAGGACGCGGCATTTTTATTAATAGTAATACTGCCCTCGCACAAAACCATATAAAACAATCGAGAAATATAAATATAAATAATTTACACAAATTTATGTTTGAGACAAACAAATACCTGAACTTTCGAGATATTTAGCTTTTGTAAAAGTCCAAAAATAGAATTTTTAATAATTAACTTTTTTTTTTAATTTCGAATTTTGAATTTTGAATTTTTTATTTATTTTTGATTGTTAGGTTTTAATCTTTTGATTTTTTTTTTAATTTTTGCAGATTTTTGATTTGAAATATTTATAAAGTTTAAAAGTCCGAAAATATAAAAAGCCAAAAATACACTTTTTAATAATTACCTTTTTTTTTTTAATTTCGAATTTTTAATTTTTTATTTATTTTTTGAACAGTCAGGTTTTAATCTTTTGATTTTTTGCAGATTTTTGATTTGAAATATTTTTCCTTTTGATTTGAACAATTTTTTTTTTTTTTTTTTTTTTTTTTTTTTTTTTTTTTTTTTTTTTTTTTTGAATAGTCAGGTCTGCTCGAGGTCAGGAGACCGTAGACTGACTGACTACATTTGTTTATTTACTTCTACACTATTGTCAAAACTGTCACTGTTACCAAGCCTACTGGGTATAAAAAAAATTTGAACATTTGGGGAAAAAACCGCGTTTTTCAAGTATTCGGCAAATTTTTTCAGTATTTTTAAGACCCTATACTAAACTCGTTGCGGAGACAAATCCAACAAATCAAAAACCATGAAAATTGGTTCAGCCCAAATCAAGTTATAAGCAGTCTTCACTTTTACACAACTTTCTTTTATATATATAGATATATGTATATGTAGTATATTTACATATTTTTCTAACTAGCTATATCTTTTATACTTCAACTATCTCAATTATCTTGATATATTATCCGATCTATGCACAACTCTAAACTCTGCTTCATGAAGTTACTAAATTACATAGAGAAATATATATGTACCTATATATGATATATTCATTATATAAAATTACAAATGCTTCTATCTACATCTTCTATAGCGTCTCAGTCCGACCTCTCCGAAAAATTCATAATTATTCGCATTGCGTTGCAGCTTATCAAATTATTATATACACATATATATTTTCTATATATAAACACTCTTAATACCCACAGGAATGCCAATGGAACAGAAGCTATTGTACTTCTTATCTATATAGAGTATTTAAGCTTCAGTTTTCAACTTGCTTTTCACTTTTTCTTTATTTTTTTTATTTTACTTTTAATTTTATGATTCCTAAATTGAAATTGCAGTCGCAGCCAATTGAAGTTTTGTTTGTACTTCAAACAAGAAACTCGGTGATTGTCGTTTATATATATGTATTTTCTCTCTCTCTCTCTCTCCCTGTCTGTCTGTCTCTCTAGTTTTTCACTCTTCTGTGTGTGTGTGTGTGTTTTTTTTTTTTCATTTTTTTTGCGCTGCTTTGCCCACATTTTCAATTTGAATTTGTTTGCTGTGGCAATTGCTCAATTGGTTAGCCTGTCTACATGTTGTGTCTGTGTGTGTGTGTGTGTGTGTGTGTGTGTGCGTGTATGCTTAAGTGCTTGAGTGTGTGTTGTGCACATTACACGCTAAGCCATGTGTTTAAGGCCTTTTTTCTCCTTTCAATTTACATATTGAGGTATAAAACGACACTGCACGCTGCACATTAAGCGTGCAATGAGGCGTATGCGTGCTGGGCTGCAGCTTGCAACACGTGTGCCACATAAATGGGGGCTATTAAAGCCTGAGCAAATTAGAGACACGCATAGCTCTAGGAGTGCACAAAGAATGACAAAGAGAAAGCGAAAGGGAAAGGGATAGGTAAAGAGAAATAAGGTAAAGGAAATTATGGGAAATTAGAGTGGAACTTTCACTTAAAATATCTATATGTATTTCTATATATTCTCTATATATATAAATGTAAATATATGCCAGTAAGTAAATGCCTTTGTAATTGTCGTAGAATAATTGCCAGTTCTGAGACTGAATCTGATTCCAATCAAAAACCTATGGGGCATGGTTAGAGAAGAGCTCTCAACAGCTCTTGCACAACACAGCCTAAGCACAGTTTAAGAAGGCATATGATTGAATTCTTTACCCTCAAAGTTTTCGAGAATATAATAAATATAATAAATAAAAAATGTACAATTAAAAATAGTCCTATAATATTCTGTTCAATATATGCTTTACTTCCAAATTTTTACATTTAGTTTATTCTATGTCCTATAATACTATCATATATAATATACCTGAAATTTGCTTAATGTTCAATTGCTGTTAATATCCTTCTATTTCAATAGCCTCTACTATTTTTATGAAAAAATAAATTTAGTTAAAACTTAATATCTAAAGGGAGACTTATTTTTAAAAAATATTTTACTAGTCACTAATATTTGTACGAAAAACTACTATTTTAATAGACAACGGAATTTTTAACATTTTTTTCACTAAACCTAATGTGAACTTTTTTTTACGCTTCTTAAGTTGTCTACACCCAAAAAAAAGAATCTAAATTAAATAATAATAATCTTTTCTTAATATTAATTTTAATATATTTAAAAAAAAAATAGTTTCATGAAATATATAAATATTTATTAAATAATAATTATTATAATTATATAAACATTATATAAAATTTTGTTGCTTTATTAAGATGATTTTTTATTTTTATTTATTTTTTATTATTATTTTTTTTTTTTATGTACAAAACTGAAGAAGAAGCGTAATACATATATTTAGGAATGTATTTCTTTCAGGAATTCATTCTTGTAGTTTTAATATTTTTCGTTATCAACTTGCTGTTCAACATAATTAGAATACCATTATCATTGTAGTCGCAATTACTTTTGATATCGAATTCGTGCTGTTGTTATCTCAACATTTTATAGCGCATTCCAATTGTCGGCTAAATCCGATTCGTTTCGGCATTTTCCACTTGAATTTCGAGCGCATAAAATTTGCATAGTGCTGGCTGGCAATTGCTGCTAGGTTTTTGGCCAATGCAGAAAGGCCACAGCCTGTACGAATATTTATAAATACCAACAAAATAGCAACAACAAAGTGAAACAAAATATAAAAGCAGCGAAGAGGAGAGGGGCCAACCAAGAATAATAAAAACCAAAATAAACGCCTCGAAAGAGACGAAGAAACTGAAACCGAAAGACAGAAAACAGAAGTGGAGCTCAAATTAGCACAGAGCGTGGGAGCCGGTTTGCGTTGCGGCCAACGTTGACGCTGACGTCGACGGCGACGGCGACGCAACTATATGAATATTTGTTTTTTGTTTGTTTTTTTTTTTTTTTTTTTTTTTGGCATAAAGCGTGTTGTACGTTGCATGGTGTCTGGGCGCCTGGGTGCTTGTCGCATATAGAGATGACCAAAGTAAACCCGTTATTATAGGCGGCGTAATTATTGCGAGGCGTTGCGCTATCAGCCAGCCTCGTCAAGGCCTGCCCCACTCGATGGCAGCCCGGCCGGAAGTCAAGACCAGTTCGCATCATGTCCAGCGGCAGCAGCCGCCGGCTGCGGTTGCTGTTGCAGTTGCAGTTGCAGTTACTGTGGCTGTGGCTGCCTTTTGGCGCTTTGTTTGTGTAACGGAAATTCCTCACAGAGGCCGACTTCAACAGCCTAGACCAACGGCCACGATTTGGCAAGTCAAGAAAGCAACAACAGGAACAACAACTATAGCGCACATAAAATATGAGAAAAAAACGAGAAGAAACCCATAAGCTGAAAGCAAATCAACGGCAGCCAAAGTCGTTTCTCATGGCCGAGTCGAGGCGTCAGCACTTGATTGTCTGTGTCAAGTCGATGGCTGCTTGAGACATCCGTTCATTAACCCACAAACCTGACAGATTTGCATAGAACTTGATTACCAATCGATTCTGATAGCTGTTGCAACTCTTTTCTTCTTCTTCTCGTTCGCTGATTGCCTGGGAGCCGATTGTAATTGCTCGAAATATATTTGTCAATGTTTTGCGATCAACTTTTTCTGCTAAAGCGGAATTATGGATATATACATATATTTATATATATATATATAAATAAAAGTAAATCTACAAATCTTATCTTGTAAAAATTTGAACTTCGTTAAAGCATGAGTGAGAGACTGAGATAGAGCGTGGATTAAAGTGGAGATTGGAATCAGAGTGGTGATAAGGCATAATTGTTGACCCATACAAATTTACCTACCTTATGAGAATCGCAAAGAAAGCAATGTGTTAAGAGACCAAGAGAAAGATAGAGAGCGAGAGTGGGTCAAAGATTAAAAGAGTTGATTAAAAGCTGAGATAAAGCTTCATTATTGACCAATATCAGTTTACTTACATACAGATAGAGAGAGAGAAAGAGACAGTGAGAGAGAAGTAGAATGGGAGAGAAATACATAGTGAGAGAGAGATGGATAGAGAGAGAGAGACGGGGAGAATGTGATTGATAGATAGATAGAAAGATAGAAAAAGGGAGAGACAGAGAGAGAGGGAGTTAGATAGTTTGATAGAGGGAATGAAACAAAGAGAGTAAGAGTGAACGAATGTGAGCTGGAGAGGAAGAGGAAGAAAGAGTGAGAGGGAGAGAGTAAGTGAGAGAGTGTATGTGTAAGAATGAGAAACAGAGAGAGAGTGTGTGTATGAGAGTGTGAGAGAAAGAGAGAGGGAGAAAGAGAGAGAGAGAGAGAGAGTGAGAGAAAGAGAAAGAGAAAGAGAGAGAGATAATGGACTAGAAACTAAAAAAGAATGAGGCGAGGTACAGCTGTATTTTGTGACCAGTACAAGTTTTTAACATAATTGAGAAGCGCAAAGAAGGGCAATACATCAAAGGACCAACAGATAGGAAGAAAAAGTTAATCAAGGACTGCAAAGGAAAATACATATTTATATATATGTATATGTGTATGGCAGTATATAAAAATCAGCTCTTCAATTGTTATATGAATTGTTGCTTCTCTTCTTTCTTAAATTCTTTTATTGATAATTCTTATTCGATTTCGATATTCGAATTTCGTGTAACCTTTTTCTTTTGATTTGCTCTTTGCAGCTGCTCAGCTCGCTGGCCAGCGATCTGGATGTGATGCTGAATGATTTGCGCTCAGCGCCTAATCATGGTACAACAACAACGACAGCAACAGCAATGACAACAGCGAGCACACAGCAGCAACAGCAGCAACAACACCAGCAGCAGCAACAGCAACAGTATCATCAGCAACATTCAAGGCAACTGCAGCAGCAGCATTGGCAAAGCATTAACAACAATAACAATAATAATAACAACTTTAGTTATAACAACAACAAATATAATAGCAATGGCAACGGCAACATACAACTGCCACGCCCACAATACTTAAGTGATATCAAACTGAGGCCTGTCAAAACGGCCGCATTAGCAACGCCAGCAACTGCAACAGCAACAGCAACAGCACAGCAGCAGCTACAACAACAACAACAACAGCAACAACAACAACAATCGAATGGCTTTCAGCGCCGTCGCTTGACCACAAAGCCAACGCCGACGCCGCCGCAGCGTCGCTCAACGCGTCGCATGCGCAACGAGCAGCAACAGCAGCAGCAGCAGCAGCAGCAGCAACAGCTGCGCGAGGAGCTCGAAACTGATGCTGATGATACGGATGCCAGTGAATTGGCCAATATGACGTCACCGCTGAGTGCGAGTGCGGCTGCCACGCGCATTATTGGCCTATCGCCGGACGTGAAGAAGTTGCAAAAGTTGCCGCTCTGGTGCCGCAACAACAACAGCAGCAACCATAACAACAACAACAATAACAACAACAGCAGCAGCAGTAATAACAATAACAATAGTTGCAGCAATATTTTATCAGCGCAGCGTCGTTTAACAACAACAACAACAACAACAATAACAACGAAACGCCAAATTCAACAACATCAACTGAGGTAAGTGTTGCACGCATAACAGCTTTGCCCTAGCCACAACTCCATAAGGAAGTGCACTCGACCCTACATTTGCTTAGTCATGCAGAATTGAAATTTGGGGCAAGAAAATACTGGGAACTGCTAGTCGAGCTGACCTGTGGCTGGGACTGGGGGATGAGCATGGCCTTGAGCATGGCCGGTGCATAGAACCAGGAAGGTGATGCGCCGTGGGTGTGCTAGCCATGACTCAGACTGATGTGTGTGTGTGTGTACACACATATACACGCACACAGATTCACAATCACATTCACAGTCGCAGTTCAGTCTGCGGAATGGTTCATGCATCGTTGAGCGCTTCATGCGAATGGCAAATGCTTGAATGCCTACAAGGTGCCTACCTAGGCAGTCAGTCAGTCAGTCAGTCAGACTGAAATTGCAGGGCAGCAGCGTGGACTCAATGAAATGGGCATGCGCGACTAATAGATGCCCTGCTTAGTCAAGTAAATCGAGCAGAAGTTTGTTATATTCATTACATTAATTTCATATAATTTTTAAGGCCTGCTCTTGCAGGCATTATGCATATAATATGTATCGATTTCATATAAACAAAGCTATCGATTATTTATAACAGAAGAGTATGTAATAGTAGCTACATACATTTCAAGATATTCTATGAGGAAGATGTATATAGACTTACTTTCCTACTTACACATACATATGTTAATCAGAAGGCTCTTATTCTTAAGATCTGCTCTCTCAAGCATCCAGCGATATTTATCGCTTGCAGAATAACAAATTTATCGTTAATCTATAATGGAAGAACCAATAACTGAAGTTAATGTTTGACTACAATATATATATATATATATATATATATATATATATATATATATATATACTGTCGAGTCCCCATAACTCGAAATTGCAAGGGGATGAGTTTTTCTTCGATTTTCACAGAAATTCAAATTATCGAGAATTATCGATAACGAACTTTTTCAACAGGATAGAACTTTCACTCGATTTATCACGATTTTTGATTTAGTGGCATACAAATTATAAAGACTCAACTGTATTTACTTGCATACATTACACACATTCGCATGTAACCAGCATACCCTTCAATTGCATATTACTTACAGGGTATACACAAATAAAACAATCGAAACTCCGGAGACAATGGAGAATTCCTTATCTAATTGCAAGCACTACAAGTGTGTGTAGTTAAATGTTCCGTCCGTTTATCTCTTGTATCCAACCGAGGATAATTTCAGTTTAAATAATACCTTGAACTTACGTTTCGAGTTCAGTTTGCTGACGACTATGACAAATAAGCTGCAGTGTGGGAAGGCAAGCGATTATTTATTTAGTCTAAATAAATAAATAGCTGATCAAAGAATCAGTCGATTGTGTATGGAAATGTACATATATAAGCGTATTATGGATTACAGGGGTATCTAGTACCAAACAAGGAATTAACTAGTTGATATAGAAAATGTGAGCAACAGAGGAGTATTTGAAAAGGTTTGTATAATAAGTAAAAGTTAGTTTATATATACATATACATTTATATGTGTACACTATAAAACATGGAAATTATTATATTTAGTTTTATGTATAAAAATACAGTATAGTAATATATATCTATGCCTATATATAATCTTGAATTTGTTTACTCATACAAATATAAATGGAATATATAAGCTGATATATATATTCTTATATATATGTATATAGTAATTCTCTATATTCAACATATATCAAAATATGCATATATGCATTATCCTATTTTTATACAATTTAACCCATTGCAAATTTGAGCTGACCTTATAAATGGTTTTGTTTAAGTGCATGTACCTAGAGTATATATATATTCTTGTTCAGGTCGTTAGGCTGAGTTGATTTTGCAATGTCGGCCTGTCCACCCGTCCATGTGTCCGTCGGATTTTGAATACTTTGTTCCTCTTCCATCAAATTGTTAACTATATCTCATAGTAAAGACTTCTGCTGGAATAAATAGATTAAAGTAGATGCGATTATAATGTAATGCAAATTTGATTAAGAAAGTTTAATCAGAAGAAGAGTTATTTAATTCATATATTTCCCTCATTAAAGACCATAGAAGTACAAGCTTATGTGTGTATATGTGTGTATGTATATATATTGTCAGTCTCTTATGTATAAAGGAAAACGTAGAATGACTGTAATATCAGCTCTGCGCAGAGCTCAGGGCAACTCTTAGTCGGCCACTCCTAATTAAAACACGCAGACTTGTTTGATTTCCGTTGACTTTTCTCATTCAATTAAAATCAACATTACATATTATTATATTATAATACACCTTTCCATTTGTACCTGCTTCATTTCAATTTCAATTTCCATTCACTTCACATTCAACCGACGCTCAATTAGTTACAATAGTTGTCTCAATTGTAGTTTCGACCTCTGTTTGGAAATGTCAAAGGCGAATTGCATTTGACAGCTAGTTTGGCCAGGGATTTGCTGGGCTCGAGGCAAACACTGCAAAATCTCTGCTCACTTAAGCTCGGCGCGTCAAAAACTAAACACAGAAAAACCAAAAACCAAAACCGAAAACCGAAAAACAAAACAAAAATAATATTTTCGTGTAATCCGTATAAGACGCAATATGTTTAGCATATAAATTATGAGGCCAGTCAGCGGCAGATGCTGAAGTGGCTGGGAGAGAACTACAAAACAAATCCCAGTAGCGCCCCTGCCTGCACCCGGACACCACACACACACAAGACCCTCATTGCGTTGTAGTGGCTGTTGTTGTTTTTGCCATTTCGTAATCGTCGTAGGCGTCACATGAATTTGGCTCAAGACATTTTGGCCAAAAGCAGAAAAAAAAGAAACAACGAAACAACCAACAGCCAGCAAATGGAAGGCGGACTCTGGCAAATATGTTAAAATGAAGTGTTATATATTTTATGTGGCTGGCCGCAACAACAACAACAACAACAACATCAACAACAGCAGCAGCAACAACAACAAGCAATAACAATTTACAACAATATCCCTTGACAAGAACAAATACAACGGGCCATAAACTTAAGTAAATATGAATATGGACATGGCTAGGATGACGATGGCTTCTTCAGTTTCAGCTTGTTGACAGCCGCACAGCCAAGGCAAACCAAGCCAAGCAGAACGCAACCCACCCGGGGCAGGGGGCGTGGCTGGTGTGAGGAAGGATGTCTGGATTGGATTGCAAAGGGTTGTGACTTTTGTGTCTTTAGCTATTTATTAAATTTGTTTGCCAACACAAACACTCGCCAGTTATATGCGGGCTGACAAAATGTCTATATATTAAATACATATACATACATATATGCATCTATCTATACGTATATGTATATGTGTTTAAATGGGCGGGCAGGAACAGCAAACAGGACCAGCAAAACATGAGCTGCGTAACTAATTTGCTTAAAGTGCACGATGGCTCATCAGCGACACTGATGGCACAGTGGTGCGACAGCTATGGAAACTGAGAGCAAAATTTTAAGTATATGTACTTTGAGACTAGACACGATGCCTCATCAGCGACATATATAAATGGCACAGTGGTGTGGCAACTATGGGAAAATGTTCAGTACAGTGCCACTAGAAACTTGAACTCGAATTTGGTAGAGAGAAAATTTTTTAAAGTGATATAATACAAGTAATAGAAAATTAGGTATTTGAAATCTTATTTTTCGTCATCATGAATTTTATTTTATTTATTTATTTTTTAATCTCTAAAATTCATTTACCAGATTAGCATTTACATAGAAAATTTTCCTAATTTTGTATGCCGACTGGCGAAAATTTGATGCAGCTCGCAAAATGGAATATTTGTTCCTCATTTCATGTATGTTGGATAATTTTCTTCATTACAAAATTTTCAAAATTTTCTTGTTATTTTTGGTTTTAGATTCAATATTATTTTTTATTTTACCATTTGAAAACTTTCGTAGCCGTAGAAAATAACATTGGCTGCTTTAGCTACTGGAATAAAATAAAAAAAAATTATCTCTTTACAATCTAAGGCTAACGTAAAAATTTCATCGCTTTCGACTTGCTTTGAAAAATTAATACAAATTATATTAAGTCATAATGTGCTTATCTGAAGCTATTCTTCATCATAAGTGACTATTTTTCATATACAAAAATTTATTTCTTTTAAATTGGAGTGTATATATATATTTTTTTTATATACAAAAATGTATTTAATTTAAATTGGAGATATCATTCAGTGAAGAGATATAGCTGCTTATATGTATTTCATAGTGAAGGTAGTAAAGGAAAAATTTTTGCTTATATAAGAATATTTATTTTGTTAAAATGGGAGTGTTCTTTGATAAAATATATTTATTTTTTTTTACTGTTTAGTTAACCTAGTTTGAAAAAAAATGTTTTCGTTTATATACGAACATTTATTTCATTCAAATTGAGGTGTCCTTTGATGGGATATAAGATTATTTTACTTTTTAGTTAACTTAGCTAATGAAGAATATGCAAGCTATCTAGATTAAATATAGGAAAATATAACGCACATAATCTTTCAGTTTCTTATAGATAGCTAACCACTGTGCACACACACACACGCTTATTTATATACTTCGCAGCCGCAGCAAACTTTTTGCTTCAAAGTGTTTTGTGGTTCACATGCAATGAGCCCCAAACGCAAATGAAAAGGAGTGAGCGTTATGGTTGAGGGCGGCTGGAAAGTGGGTGGCAAGTGGGTGGTTGTGGGGCAGTGGGTGGCTGCTGCTGCTTGCCAAGCTAAGTGCTGATGCCTAAGACAAGTTGGTGCGTATGAGCAACAAATGGATGACATCTTTCAAGCTCCCATGGAGACAGCACAGCGACAGGTGTTTGCTTTATTAACTTGCAAATGCAGCCACGCCCCTAAGCCTAGCTAGCGAAACCGCTAACTCTTAATTTGCGCTGTTTGGCCGCGTGGCAGGCAAGCAGCTCATGTGGTTGACATGTAAACAGATTAAAATAATTAATTTATACGCTGTGGGTCTCATCTAGCAGTAGAATTTGAGACTCATTGTTGTTGTTGTTGTTGATGTCGCATTGTTAGCAAACTAATTTAAGCTTTTTTGTCAGCGCCTAATCAAATTAATTAGCATTGCATGCGCACATTAATCAAGATGCATAAATATTTAACGAGAGCAAGTGTGTATGAGAGTGTGTGTGAGTATGTGTGCGAGTGAGTGTGTTGCTAGTCAGCTTCTTCATCTAACTTATTTTCAAGGCAGTTGAATTTTAACTTGATGCTTGATAGCTACACAGAATAGAAGCGAATAGTAAAGAGAAGAGAAGAGCAGAAAAGAGAATAATCTAGAATAAGGAAGGTTAAACGAGATGGAAATAGAATCAAAGAGAAAGAGATTGGAAATCCTGGAAATGAAACGGAATGGAAAAGCGAACCGAAAAAAGACAGTAGGGAAGAAAATACTAGGAAAGAAATGAACTGAAGTGAAAAAGAAAAACAAAAAACAAAAAAAGGAAAGAGGCGTAAATCCAAAAGGAGCAAAGACTAGAAAAAAATGACGAGAAAAGAAAAGACAAAAAAAAGAAAACCAAGAGAAGAAAATTCGCAAATAATGGAAAAACAAGAACAAGAGAGACAAGCAAAGGAAAGAAATTGGAAATTAAAAGGAATCGAAAACGAAGAGGAGAGCAAAGAAACATAATAGAAAGAAGGCAACAAGAGGAAAGAGGTTTGAAGCAAGGTAAAGAAACCGATAAGCAGAAAGAAAAGGAAAGGCGAGAAAATAAAGCCCAACAAAAGGAAGGAGACGAAAATAGGAGACACACGAAACACAAAAACAGAAAAATAAGAAAAGACTCAAAAGAAAAGAGGAGAGAAAAGCAGAGAACAGAATATAAACGAGAAAATAACTGAGAAGAGAAGAAAAGAAAACATAGGAAAGGCTTTGGCCTGAGCTCAAATTGAACGAACGACCTTAAATAACTAAACTCATTCAGTAATTGATTCGTGAATAATTTTTTTTTAATTTGTGAATAATCAAATTTCCACTTAGTTTATTCATTAGCTATTCAGTTATTCATGAACAATCAAAACACACCCACTTTAAATAGAATGAAAGCTTTAAATAGAATGAATACGGATTCATTAACGGATGAACTAGTAATTTTTGGAACAAGTCAGATAAGCGATATGGCTAACGATTCCAAGCTATATAGCATATACAGAAAACAGATCAACATTTGTTGTTATAGACAATCGAATTGATTTACAGCTCTCCTATGCTAGCGATTATTACCCGGCTTTGCGCGTGCCAAGTGATTTTCATTTTTCACACAACCTTCACTCCAAGTCAACATTCTTTTTTAGCTATTATTTGGCAACTGATTGAGTTCTTTGAGTCTGAATCTGAGTCTGAGTCTGAGCTGGGCAATTGACACGTGGAATGCATTGGCAAGAACTGCGGCTCGATGGCATCAAGGCAATCGTAGCTATGTGAAATGAATGGCAAGCGTATTGGCGTCTAATGGCAACGAATGTTATTCAAATCCAAAATGCCAATCAAACGAGACAACGGCGCACCACGTCTGACTGCATGATGATATCGAAAGTCGTGGCATTAGCGCAGACAGCAATCGTATCAATCATATTTAGCATACAACTGTCAGTGGCTCAATGAGTCAGTTAGTCAACTCGGAGCGAAAATTGACAGACTGAGTAATTGACAAGTCAGTTTCGAATGTTGAGAAAGCTCGAATTTCGCAATTATGCAAGAGGGTCACACGAAATGGCGGGTGAAGGGGGGGGCGGGGGTGGACGAAGCCAAGGCCCCCTTGGACGGCTATAAAGCTGACAGCAGTTTTTGGCCAGCTCCATTCAAGCGTCTCATTAGCCAAAATTCTTTTAGCCTGAACTGATTTGCGCTCTCATTCACACACACACACGCACACATCGAGCGTCGTCATTGTGCTCACCTCACACCGCATTCAGTTATGCAGCGCAGCAAATTTCCCCTGACAATAGACCGCAACGAAAGAACCAAAAGACCAAAAGAATGACCAGAACCATAAAAAATGCCAACCTTCAGAGTGCAAACATTAAAAGCCAGAATGGAAAAGCCAGGAAATATGCAAATTGAAAGGACAACCAAGAATAGAACTGAGCGCCGAGTACTAAGAAATGACCGTGGGTCTGCCAAAAAGCAGGCGGCAAGATTCGCCCCACCCCACCACCTCGCACCCCCCAAATAACAACGAAATACCAAGAAAGTAAGTGTTTGACAGGGAGTTGTTGAATGGTAAATACCCTTGCTGAACATAGGGCAGAAATGTTATCTATCTATCCATCATAGATAGATATACATATATTATATAGTTATAGTAAATTTATATATCTAATATAATATATAATGATTAATTGACTGACTGTGTGATACTCTGTCCATAATGAAATCGCTGAATTAAGCTATTGTAGCTGAATGAATAGTTGGATAGTTACAATATTTATATAGATATGTAAAAATGTGTATATATTTAATACTTTAAGGAGTCCATATCTACCCGTACTAAATTTCGAATTTCAATCTGAAACTGATAATGATTCTAAACTGATATCTAAGGGTCTTAAGCATAGAAAGCATTAAACTTTTCGCATGGTAACTGCTTGAATCATTCCACCTAAAACGGGCTATAGAGGGACCATGGATAGATTATGAAATGACTTTGTAAGCTATGGAAGGACTATATAGTGAAGGGAAGAGAGTGTGGTGGGGACTGTAGAACAACAATAGGGGGACCATGGAATACAATGGAGAAGCTAAAGTATAGAGGAATGAGCTATAGAAAAATTATAAAGGAACTGTAGAGAATTAGAGAATGATTAAAGAGAGGGGATCTGGAGAAATTATAGAAAGACTATAAAAGGGACTATGGAGCAACTATATATGGACTGTAGATTCATATATAGACTGTTTTAGTTATAGACTAAGCTGGGAGGGACTAGAGAGTGAGTACGGAGGACTTATAGAGGTATTATAGAAGAATCATAGAACTATTGAAAGGAGGTCCTATAGGGAACTATAGACAAGAATATAGAGGGCTATAGATAATACTTTGAATGAATATAGAAGACCAAAGAGGAATTGCAGAAAGATTTTAGAGGCATTAAATTATGGATCAACTGAAGAGAAACTTTAAATTGTAATCAATGCCAATTCTGCTCACATATCGCTTATATATATATATATATATATATATATATATATATATATATATATATATCATATAGTGTACTTTATTTACTTGAGACAAACTCAACTCAACTCCAGCATACGCACAAGTTGCACGCTCAATTAAGCATGCCCTGTTGCAGGGTATGCGAAAGTTGAAGCTGACGTAAATTGCATATTAAATTTTACATTTTTCATATTTATGCAGCCGGCGATGCGGCGCACTCATAAAGTGAAAGTGACTCAAAAGGCATTTAAACAGTGGCCACCGGAGCCCGGGGACTGTGCGAGTGGGTGTTTGGGTGCTTGGGGGGCGGTGGCACAACAAGAACAACATTTCAATTTAGCAAAATATTCATTATGCTCGAGTGTAGACTGTAGGCAAATGGCGCTAAACGGAAGCGGAAACGTGCCGAACAGAAGTTGACCCCACATCAGCTCACGGTGGGCAACAAAACTTTTAACGCACACATACATACACACTCAAATATATACTGTTAGCCGGCACTCATTTGGCCATTGTCAGGGAACGTCTTCATTGTCGCCGTTGAGCCACATCCTTGGCTGAGTCTTTGCTGCATTGTGCAAACTTTTATAAAGTTATGAAAAGTCATTCAAGTGCGTGGCTCTAAAAGCGACAGCCAGACAGACAGATGGAGAGAAAAGCAAAGAGAAAGAGAGAGAGAGAGAGGGAGAGCAGTGAGAGGGAGAGGGACAGAGATTCTGTGAGACAACTTGGCGACTTTTTGGAGCACTTTGTTCTCATTTTCAGCGTGCTTTCTCCACCTTTCTGGTGTTTTTTTGGTTTTTTTTTTTGTTTTTTTGTTTTTGGAGCGCAAAAACTAAAGACAGCTTCGACAAGAAGTGCGACCAGGTGGTTGGGCGCGGGTCCAAGACTTGGCTGACAATAAAGCCGTCAGAAACGTGCATGTCGACAAGGATGTTGTCCTTAAATGTGTGCTGAATGTCCTCGATGTCGTCGCCGTTGTAGTAGTTGTAGTTGTAGTTGTAGTTGTAGTTGTCGTTGTAGTTGTAGTTGTAGTCATCTTAAGCGGCAATCCCAAGTAGTTAGACTCCGTAAATAAATATGAAATAATGGCAATAGCACTTTGTAAGACGACTTGCTAGGCAAATATGGTATAGTACATATAATGTCATAGTTATTTTATATTTATATATTTTTAAGTTTTTTTCATAAAAAAAAATTTTTAAAGACAAAAACCGTTGACTAGCAGAAGAGCTCTAAGTAGCTAAGCTCTGTATAAAAATAAATTCATAAATTTTAGCATACGCTAAAATTTGACTGTAAAGCAAAAAATTTTTAAAGAAATTTAGCTCAAAAAAAAAAAAATAAAAAAAAAAAATATATGTATGTTGCTCTTTTACAAAAAATTAATTATAATAATAATAATAGTTGGGGATAAAAATATTTAAAAAAAAAACTACAGTTTATTATATTTAAATTATATATATTAATTTTTATTCATATATCAAATATATATTAAGTGCTTAAAAATGTATATATTAAATATTTCTCATTTTTACATTTAGTAATAAACATTAAATATTCTTTTATATTTATATTAATATATTTATACATTATTAAATATTCTTTGGAGCACGACAAAGCCAAAAGTTTGAGCCACAAACTCAACGCCCGAATACTGCTTAAAGCCAGACAACTGTCAGACGTATGTTCTCAAACTTATATAAATAAACTATATATATATTCTTGCATATCCTTGCACACTTGCCGCCATAACAAGTGTAAGCTGTGATATTGACTTGGCCGAAAGCTATTCACCATATTTGACTATAATTTAATCTCAAGGCTCAGCAAATAGCAGAGCATTGCAGCTGAGGTGTGCTACAGGTGAGCGTTGTCCTTCGGCTGGCAGCTTAAGTGAGCTTTGCCATTAGGTTTGGCTGGCGCACAGATGCTACCTGGCTAGCTGGCTGTCTGGCTGTCTGGCTGTCTGGCTGGCTGTTACCTGTCCAGAGTCTGTCGTGAGCTGCACTTTGAGTGCTGCTGCCAAAACTCATTAACCACACGCGTTGGCCACGTTCAAAGTTGCGGGCGGCTTGCCACACAAGTGGCAACAAGGCGCAGCTTCACAGTTTGCAATATTCTAGAGATTGTTGTTGTTGTTGCCGGGTGTCACTCAGGGCCAGCCACGCCCCATGCCACAGCAGGCTGTCGCATTTCATGTGCTCAGGATTGCGTGTTCGGCGCGCAGCAGTAAATAATTTTTGCCCAAAGGTTGTTGAAACATTTAATAAAACCAATATAAATCATAACAAACACTTAGCAAGACAACAACAACAACACAAACACACACACTCACACTCACAGAGAGAGACAGCAGAGGCAACAAAGCGTAACTAAAATTCCAAAGCGTTGCCCATTTTGGCCGCAAAAACTTCTGCCGCAGTCGCCGTGCACACAAAAATGCCGAGCAGCCTGCGAGCCGGCAAAATGACAAACGCCAACTGTACGTGTGTGTGTGTGTGTGTGTGTGAGAGAGAGAGAAAGAGTGTGTGTGAGTGTGTGTGCTGTAAGAGCGGAGGCATAAAATTCAGCATTGCAACGCGTGAACGCACCTTTGCCTGTGCGTCTGGCTGACTGTTGCCCTCACTCTGTCTCTGTCGGACACGTGGGTATATATATAATGTGTGTATGTGTGTGTGTGTGTGTAACCATACTGTTCCATGCTATGTCGCCTCTTGCATAGTTCCATGTCCATGTCGCTGTCGTTGGCCACGCCAGCTTCCCCATAGCAACATTCAGAGCAGCAGCCAAAATCAAATGGCATGCGCCACTAGCAAATACCCTGGACAGAAATAGTATTCAATTTTAGACTGTAGATTGCTCTTAGCTAAAGTTTAATGCAATAGAATCTATTTACTTCAATAGAGAGCAGATAGAAAATAGGGAGTATGTGGATAATCAACTGTGTTGGGAATGATCTATTTAATATATACCCTGTAGTTAATTAATTCTCAAGAGAGATATTATGCGTATGAGTTATAGGCTTTATTGACTTTCGATAGAGTAATAATACTTAGGAGTTTATGAATAGTAGGATAATATATACCCTGTATATCTTTTGAACGGAATCATATACATATATAACATTTTAAAAAATTTTAATATTACTTTCATAACGATATATTTCTGAAGTATTAAGTCTTATCGATTGTATATTAAATCTTTTTGTTAAAAATATTGTTAGGGTCTGAAGAGGCATTATAGAGGGAAGTATTTTTGTTTATGCTAAAGATGTTTAGCAATCCGTCAATCTGTCAAGTAGACAGTCAAGTCAGTCAATCAATGCCAAGTAGAAACAACTAATTTTTAAAATTAATTTTTAAAATAATTTAATATTTTTTATATTTTTCCCCTATGTATATTTTCTTTGAAGATTTCATTAGATATATCATTCGAATTTTATAATATATTTCTCATATACATAAATATGCTTTATTTTTCTTTAACGATAGGAGTTTCCTAATTTCAGCTGGATTTCCTTTTCCATTCTCCACATTTAACAAAGTTTCCCTCCAGCCTATATACCCGCTCTGTTGCTCTTCATGCAGGGCAATAAAATGCGCAAAAAATTAATTGCGGCGCATAAATCAAAAGACTTTTGCTCTCACTCTCCGTCTGTGAGCGACTGGCTCTGCACTCGAAAACGCCTCTAACCCCACCTGCGTTGCGTTGCTGTGCTTTGCTTTGCTCCAACTCCCCCTACACACACGCACACAGACACACTCTCACACACACACACTCATATACACAGTGAGACATGACATTTGGCATCTCCCTGCGCACTTGTTACTATTTTTGTTTTGGGCCATCGTGCAGCATGCATGATTCGCATGATTTCGCATCCAGAAATTGCAAAGTTTGCTTCGCATATTGTTTACTTTGAGTCTTTGGCATCAAGGCCAGATTTGATGGGGCCCTTGCACGCCAACACATTGGCCCCGCTAGGTGCTGTTGACCGAATTGTCGAGTGCTGCCAATAATGATTGCACATTGAGAGCGAAAGGTGGCAAGAGAGGGGAAGAGAGAGAGAGAGAGAGAGAGCTATAAAACAACGTCCCATTGGACCTGACAGCCTCATAAGCAACCAGACCAAAGCTGAGGCTGCCTGATGAATGCCTTTTTCATGGCTGACAACTTGATAAGCGTGCAACAATTGAGCGCTAATTCAAAAGATTAAATCTGTTTCATAAGCTCAATTGAGTAGCTACTAAAGTAGACTTTGTTCGTCGCATCGGCTGCGACAGCATGTGTCGTGCGACTTTATGCCATATGCGAGCTTCCAGCTAATATCGTTTTACTTAAAATGCGATAAACATTCATTTGCAGTTCGTATTACACTAGAATTAAATAAGCAACTTCGTAATGGCCGTCAATGTCGATACAAAGCGTTTTAGCTCCTCGCCTTTACCGTTAAGGCTGTGATTAAGCAATCCGTCAATCTGTCAATTACTAAGTCATTAAGTCAATGCCTAAAAAATGTGTACATGATACAAGTTAGAGTGGCCTTGGGAGGAGTTTCTGAGCGACAAGCTGAGACCTGCTCAATACAGTTACTCTACATATGTAGCACCGTCCTCTGCAGTATGGGACTTACTATGGAAAATATTTAATTTAATAGCTTATGCTTAAAATATGTTTTCTTAATCAAATCAGAGTGGAGGCCTATACTTTCACAAAGAGACTTCTTACAAATTTCGAAAGTTTAGGAGGTATCAGAAATCCGAAATACTACAAATCATCACGGGGAACCTTCATAGTAAATGTGAAATCTCAAACTATTGTAATAAATATTTACGCTGTAAATCAAATTGATAAATTATCGAGCATTAGAAATAAATAATCATTGATGATTGATATATTGTGCAGTAAAATGTATAAATTATCGATAATTATCGCTCAAATATCGAGGGTTATTAGTTAATGAGTGAATATTATCGACGAATTATGGAATTTTTTTCAAGAACTTATCAAATATTATGAAGAGATTATAGAATTCGTTCGTTAAATCATCGATTATTATTGATGAAGAAAAGAGCTTAGATTTTGATAAACAAATGTTTGACATATGTATATTATTTGACAGATATTATAACAACAACATATATATATAACATATATTACTTGATATATTATAACAAAAACTCAGGCCATTTATGTATGTTTATCAATACTTAAAGATTTAACGATTGTATGATTTTCTTGATCATACAACCAGATTGACTCAAGATGCGATATTGCCTGTTAAATACATTAAAACCAACTTTTATGCATCGGATTTCCATTTTCAATAAGTTCTGCTCAAAGTAATATCCAGTCCAATTTTTTCCAGAATCTGTAACAATAAAATATACATAGATAGAGATAGCAGAAAGTTATATTTAAGACGTTTTCCCTCTCGCTCTTTAACAGTTTCAATATTTTACAGTTTTCTCTGACTGCAAATGAGAAACTGTACTTTTACTAGAGTTCACAAAAAAAGGCAAGCTTTAAGTTTAGCAAAACTCAACTTTCTCATGAAGCTAAATATTTTTCCAGCTATTTCATGCTGGAATTTTCCTTTCCGTTCGCCCTTTTTGTTGCACTCATAAACTAGAAATTTAAATGCATTCATTATTTATGACAATAATTTGTGTTTTTGTTTTGTTTTGTTTAGTTTTCTTTTTGTTTTTTTTTGCTATGGTTTTTATGTTGTTTGTATTTCTGTAGCTGTTGCCAAGGCCGTTGCACAATTGTTGTCGGGCTCTGCCGACAGGCAAATGTCCAAGCGGCAGACAGAGGCTGGGAGCGCCATATCACGCATACGTCATGGGTGCCGGCTATAAAAAGTAACCATGCATAAAATACACACGTCAAAGAAGCGAAGAGGAAGAGCGAGTGAACAAAAAAGAAAAAAATGCTCGTAAATAATGCACAAGCGATTTATCAGCGAGACAGTTGCATTTGCCAGTTGCAGTTGCAGTTGCAGTTGCGCGTTGCAGCAGCCACCCTCGACCCTCGACCCTCAGTGCTTAGCTCTCAACGCGCCCGCGACTTTTCAAATGGCAATTTGGCAATAGTTTTACAATCTGCTGTCAGCGATGGCTAAAAAAAAAAAAAACACCAAAGCCGAATCCAAATCCAAGCAGAACCCACATGAAACTGGTCTCACTCTGAGGTTTCTTTTACTATTTTCTGTGTTTTTTTTGCGAGTTTCTGAGTTTTTGGAGCTTTTGTGGGTTTCACTGTGGCTTGGGCTTGGGTCTGTCTCTGTCTCTGTGTCTGGGTCTCGGGTTTTAGCCCACGCTCGCCGACAGTTTGTTTAGCCCCGTTAAGCCTCACACTAATTACACTTGCGCTTTTTACAAATCCAAACACAAACACACACACACACACACACACACATACAAAGGCGTAAAATTTTTCTTAGTCTGGCCGCAAAAAACACGTTGAAGTAGAATGAGCTACAACTCGAACATATTTTCATTTTCATGGTCAAAATGACAGTCAGCCGGGTAGGGTCGCTATTTTTTTATTCAGCTTTGGTTACAGTTAGCTTTTTGGTTTTATGGTAGCGACAAATATGCAAATACCTCGACTGCAATTTCCCTTTTTTGCTTTGCATTTCACTTTTTCCGTTTCCGCTTTTCTTTTCGCTCTCCTGTTTTTTGGCCCGAAGCACGCAAATCTTGATTTAATTTTCGACTATTAAGCTTAAATGGCAGCCAGCCAAAAATATTTGCGGCTTTCATGCAGAGCAGCTAAAGGATTTGTGCTTTAGCATGACTTAAAGCTCATTAGTCGCATGAATGTGGAAACTTTGTGGCAGCTGCTTCGGTGTTATTAGCAAATGGCCAAATTGTTTCACAAACTATGCAATTTGCCCAGACATTCTTTTGCCCTGTTGCCGTACTTCACCAGGGCTGTGACAGTGTCGGTAATCATGCATGTAACTTGTCGGTTTGAGCTATGGCTTGACCTAAAGCTCATTAGCAGTTAGTGTAAGTTTTCTTCTTAAATTTCGTTTGAATTATGTGGGCTTGTGATTTATGTTGTGTGGGTAAGTTTCACTATGCTTGCCAGTGCTGGCAAACTTTCTTATATTCGGCAGTATTGGTAAATTTTACTATGCTTGCCAGTGTTGGTCAATTTCACTGTTTGCCAGTGGTTGTAAGCTCTGCCGTGTTTGCCAGAGTTAATAAATTGCAGCTATATTTGCCATTGTTGGTGAATTTCATTATGTTTACCAGTGTTGGTAAACTTTCTTATGTTCGACAATATTGGTAGCTTTGACTATGTTTACTAGTGTTGGTAAATTTCACTGTTTGCCAGTGTTAGTAAACTCAGCTGTCTTTGCCAGTGTTGGTAAACTAGATTCTGTTGGCAAATGCGGCTATATTTGGCAGTGTTGGTAAATTTCACTATGTTTCGCAGTGTTGGTCAGCACTGTGCTTACCAGTATTGGCTAATTTCACTGTGTGCTGGTAAATCTCACTATGTTTGCCAGTGTTGGTAAAATTTATTATGTTTGGCAGTATTGGTACATTTGAGTATGTTTGTCAGTGTTGGTAAACTTAACTATGTTTGCCAGAACCAGGGTCAACTTCACTGTATTTACTAGTGTTGGTCAACTTTACGGCGTTTGTCAGTATTGGTAAATTTCATTTTAAAGCTTTGAGTTGGCCTTTTACTTCTTAATAGTACTCCTTGCATATACTGTCTTGCATATTCGATAAGTCTTAACTGAATATGAAGTTTAGCTTGAGCTATAATTTTCAATTATATAATTCGCTAACAATTCATGCTTCATTATATTAGCCAATGTTGTCAAACGTCATAATAGAGCTATGTAAAGCATGCATGTTGTCCATGCTCTATTTTAAAGTACACTGTTGCAACATTTCATTGTTATGGAATTAATGATTTATATATAATATATCTGTATATAATTTTCATTAATATACTTTTATTATAATCCCCTACATTTTTATTATTTTATATTTTATAATCATAGCTTGTCTTCAGCCGACGTTTCCTTTAGCTTTTCAGCATTGATGCAGAATAGCAATGCATGAATTTACCGCAAGCTGTTAAGCTTTCAACGCCTTGCTCTAACATTGTTTGCCAAAAAGCAGCTTACTCTACCTACCGTATGAACGATCTAAACTGTACGCTCATTCATTATATCTAAGGAGCTCATTTTCAGCTGCACACAGCTGCTGTTTTTTAGAGTTGCGTGAAATTTATAGCTGCGCAGTTGGCAAACTTCACTTCAAACTTTTCGCCATCATTGGACAACCCTGGAAAAGTTGAGTTTAGTTTGTGCTCGCTTTTACAACAGCTTACTTAGTTAGTTAGTAGCTATCAGTGTTTAGTTTAGTGACGTTTGTAACGCAATAAAGCAACAGCACTCCATGCATACACTGTTGCCAAACTTCACACTTCGGGACACATCTGGCTGTCAGTTTATGAGCCACCTGCGTATTAGACCCTAACTATCGAGCAGATAACCCTTGCGCCCGGCACACTATTAGTTATTTATATAAACTTTGCACCGGCCAAGTGACATTGGGATCTGCCGCTTGGCCGCCTCGCTGGTGTGTGACAAATGAATTTGGGTCAAAAGTTGTGAAAATTAAAAAACCAAAAAAGGATCCCAACTCAATCGAAGGCGCCAGAGCGTACTCGAACTTGAACTCTACACACACTCACACACACACACACACATTCACACGTGTGATGATGATGATGATGCCACAAACAGTTCGCACGTCTCAGACTCAGCAAAGTTATCTCAAACTCGGCTTTCGACCACTGGACAAAGTTGGTGTCACGGGACAAAAGGGCTGACCGACGATTCGCAACGCTTTGCGGACTTCAAATGACATTCAACTGGTCTGTCGAATTGCAATTTTATTTCCGTTTCCGCATCGACGTGCCACATATGCCGCACGTAGATGCCATGCCTCTCTGTACGCAGCCATTCAATTGAACGTTCGACTTCAATACCCTCTCAAAATGGACTCATTGCAACAATGTTTAATTCGGTTATGGCATTGTATGGTAGAGTCAAGCGAAATATTTGGTTTACCCTCGAATGTTTATAAATTTCTGATCAGTCTATCGGCTGGCACAATCATTGATAGCTTGAATTGCTTAAAAAATTGATAATTTCTAGAGATTGGTTCTCCTTTTGTTATTCAAATTGATACAAAAATCGAACAATCAAAATCGATAACCGACAAACGATTCAAAGCATCTACAAACTTATTTTATTTATCGATAAGTCTTTCTATTCCACAAAATGAATCAACATCGATTTGTTATATCAAAATAATATTTTTAACAAAGTTGTTGGCAACCGAAAGAAGAAGGAGAAATCCATAAATATTATCGATAAGTTTTGCCTTAATGACCAAATATATCGATGTTGTTAGAAATTTCGTAGGTCTGATATTTCAGGGTGTCTTCGAGTCGTTCACTGCCGTTTAGTGCCATCCCACGTGTTTCTCTCTTTTTTTAGGAGCTCATCTTCCGGCCAACCAACTAACCAGCCCACAACAAAGGGGGCAACTAAAACGTTACAAAAGATTTACACCGCTTTTCGACACCGCCTTCGAGCCTCTACCCTTTGCTTCCATAAAGCAGCACCCTCTGACCCAACCCAACCTCCTGCCCTGCCTCGCTGCCTGGGTCCGTCCATTACTTTTGCTTTTGCGGGTTTGAGTAATGGATTAGATTTTTACTCACTTGTTGGATACGCCGGCTGCTCCATCGGTTCACGTTGCCTCCATGCCGTGCCATGCCATTTCTTTATTTTCGCACCCGCCTTTCATAGTGTTTTTTTATGCCCTTGCCATAGACTGTATACTATCATAATGTTATAGCACTTGTTGGCGAAGAAGCTGGAAAAAGTGGCAAGATTTTATTTCCGCACTTTAGATTTGAGATGTAAATTTTAGTTGAAAGCTTTGAAATGGCTTTTAAAGATTCCCGCCTCAATGGTTGTGCGTTAGAAGTTCGCTGGCAAGAGCTCCTTAGATGATTGATAAGAGCTACAATAAATGCCATATCAATCTGATCTTTGTCTTGGATATGCATTGCTTTCAGTGTCATATAATGCGATATTGTAACTCTATCTAGATAATATTAGAGATATCTTAGCATGCGTGTATTTTGCCTTAACAATTTTCTATTCCTCTTACACACACTCTCTCTCTTTCTCTCTCTCTCCTTCTCTCTCTCTCCCTCTCTCTCTCCTTCTCTCTCTCTCTCTCTCTCTCTCTCTCTCTCTCTCTCTCTCTCTCGTTTTCTCTTTATATTTTTCGTCCAAGTGCATTCAGCATTCGTTGTAAAAACTTCCTTTTATCTGTTAGTGCATTGTTTAAGGGTTTCTTTTTTTCCCTGAGATATTTGGTAACCCCTTTTCGACCACAATGCTCCCACATGAAAGCACATTCCTTTAGATTTTTACGCACTGCCTGCTCATGTGTGAAGTGTTCACAACTTTTTGTTGGTCAGACTCAGGAAGATAAAGTTACAATTGGAGTTACCTTCAAGGCTAGCGTATATATGAGCATGTTTCTATAGTTAGATGAAAGATAGTGAGAATCTAGACAGATTTCACCGGATATCAATCCAATACAATCAATACATATTTGACTTATATCGAGTGAATTTTCTGCTTTTTCTGATAATTTATAAAAGTTTCCGTAAAAATCTTTGCCTTGTTTTTTTTTTTTTTTACATCTAGAACCATCTCTCGGTCCCAGCGCTAAATGCTAATTCTAAAGGTATTTTTTTTTTGTAGTACCAATTTCGGGCCGAGAATAAAATGCTGCAAGTCATTATCTGTAGCATACATTCCAGGTAGCAGGCAGCAACTACCTGTGGCCCGACCTCATTTTATGAACCTCCCCCAGAAGGCATCTAAATCTATCGACCAGAACGTGCCCTCCCCCCCAATCAGCTCCCCCTCAATGCTGTTTGTCATTTGCCGTATCAAAATCAATCGAAACTCACAGAAAAACAACAGCAAAAAAAGGAGAAGTGGAAAATAAAGAGGGTGGGGAGACTGGGTGGTAAAAGGTAGGCTATGTGGCAAACCTGCTGCGAGTGCGAGTGGGTGAGAAACCCCAAAAACCATCAAAGAAACGTTGAAATTTTATGAGCCCGCAAGGGTCACATTAAAACGCATGTTAAGGCAACAACTGAAACATCGAGAGAAACACAACAAACACGGCAAACATCGACTGAAGAGAAAGTAGAAAAAACATTGGATCAATCGTTTGGCTAGGTTTTTTTTTTCTTGTTTTGTGGTATGGTGGAAGGGTTTTTTTGTCCTGTGAACATGGAACTGATAAGGTCGCACGGCTTGGTACGCAATGCCTCGACTGGCATTTTAATAGACTGGCTGACGGTTGACGGTGACAGTGTTTACAATGTGTCTGGGTGCAGGTTGTGGTTCATCTGCTGCCACCCGGCTGCCGACAATGAGTCTGCTCCAGAGCGTGGCCAAGTAGAGCGTGACAAAGAGTGCGACCACGTAGCTGAGAGAAGGACAGGGAGAGAGATCAAGAGAGGGGAGGCGGGCATTTGGTCTATTTGATTTGCTCGGGTTAAACAGCAGCCTGACAGAGTCAAGTTAGCTCAAGTCGAAATCAGCTTTAAGCTGGCCAGGGAACGGGCTAGGGAGCTCCTTTAAACACTGTCCCGGCCGCCTGCTGCGATAGTGTCAGGCAAATCAAGTCTCAGCAGGACAAGCAGAATAATTAAACGTGCACAAAGGAAAAACCAAGTTTTTCCTCACAGACAACAATTGAATTTGTTGTGTTCAAAGAAATATGGAAAAGCAATTTCATGAATCGAGTCGAACCATTGTGAGTAAATCCGTTTGACCTTTTATCTAGCTCGACTTTGCGTTATTCCCGCCCCCCCTTTACGGTTTACCCATATGCCACGAGCCAGCCTAGCTAGTCAACATCTGGCAGAGCTTTAAATATTTCGCTGGCAATTCACACTTGATATGAATACTTAGACATATCATTGCCACCGTCATAAGACCAATCCGAAGCCAACTCTGACTGCTGATTCCGCCTCCTCCTCCTGCTGCTGCTGCTCCTGCTGCTGCTTTTTTCTTTATTTATTCGCATTTCTTGGGGCTCCAAGTGTAAAATACTTTTCACTTTTGTTGTCGAAACGTAATCCAAGTTGTATCTATTTACATATTTATCTGCATTTTGCGGTCGAGCGAGGGGTAGCACCGCCGTCTTTTCCAGAATGGGGGCCGTAGCATGCCTACGTGCCGCATCTTTTGGCTGACTCTTTAACTGCTTATGGGTTAGATTTATAGTCACGGCTTTTATTTATGTCACTTTTGCCGTTCTTCTTTACGGGCGAACCATTTTTCTTGCGGCTTTAGCATACTGTCTGGCTGCCTGTCCGTCCGTCCGTCCGTCCGTTCGTCCATCTGTCTGTCGTCCGGCCTGTGTGTTCTTGATCCTAACGTGGACTTCTTCCACCCGTTGCCTAAAATCAATTTCCTTGCCTTTTGTTTTCGCTCGTTTCGGCGCTCGTTCCGCACGATGATGAGGTAAAAGTGTTGCAAGTTTATGTTCCTTATTCTTGTTTTTTGCTTTTTCCCTTTATTTTATTTTACTTTTTTTTTTTTTTGTTTTTGCCAAAGCTCGAGACAACACGCAGCTGCCACAGAGGGTAGCTGTTGGGGGGCTGGGGCCAGCCCTGGCACATTTGGCGCCCAGCCGAGCGCTGTCTTGCATATTTAAGTTGCCCGCTGATGCTGTCGCTTTTTGCTGTTGCTGTTGCTGCCAGCACCCCCCTCCCACCCCTCTCCCTCCCTCTTTTTGGCACGTCCGGCTTTGGGGCTGCACATTTCCGTTAGCCATACCTGGTGGCTGGCTGGTGCTTCATTAGATGCTCAGCTCCTCGGGTCCTTGGCTCCTTGGCACTATCTACGCCATATTTTCATACATTCATTTGGACGCTGCACTCATTTCCGTTAGCCACTCAATGGTCTTCCTGTTTTATGAACTCCACTCGACTCGATTCCACTCGACTCCTTTATTAATGAAGTGGCTCGAGCGAGCCCCTGTCACTATTGCTATCTCCTTCACGAAGCCAATTAGCAAAATGTATGTGTTAATATACATATTTTGTGTTAATTTCCGTTTAATTGTTTAATATGTTGTTTGCATTTTCTATTAGCAACCATCCGCTGCGCATTGTTTCAACAATTATAGCTTCATCCGCCGTACTCTCCGCCTGCTGCTGCTGCTGCTGCGGCTGCGGCTGTTCCCTCTGCTAATTGCATGAAGTGTTACTCAAGTGCCTGTCAGCTTATACATTTCAAGGGTTGAGGTCGTCTCTCTCTCTCTCTCTCTCTCTTTCCGTCTCTATCCAAGTATTCTTGAATACTGTTTGTCGAGCGCTCAAGGGTGAGCCACTGCCGCAAAGCAGCTGAAATTAGCCGTAAAACAGTCGGACAGGTGAACGAACAACTCGTTTAGAACTTACCCGCTGAAGTGGTCAAGCAGCTATTTAGGTCCAACTGAATGAGCTTCCATATATACTTGGCGATCTGTCAGCTAGTGTTAAGTGGGGCTTGTCATGCAAAAGGTAAGCCAAGAGCTTCTGTAGCCAAAAGGATTACACCTTGTGCATAGACATTTATAGTTGAGTTTGCTTAGGATGAGAGATATGTTTGAGCTAAGAGCAAAGACTAACTATACGAGAAATGTTTGACTACGCAAGACTTAAGGCAATTTTGAGTTTTACATAGGCAGAAGGAGTTCTCTTTTATTCTTTGTCTTTCGAGTTTATAACCATAGTAAAGGAGTTTTAACTTAAAACTTTTTTAATATTTAAAAACTTATATGGACAGATGGAAAGCTTTTCTATTCTAAAAAGTTGTTTATTCAGTTTCAAAAATAAGAAAAGGAATTTTAGTCATAGAAAGCTTAAGATTTTTTAAGAGATCTATGTATGTGTCTATATAGAATGAACCTATGTGGTTTTCTTATATTGACATATACGAATATCTGGGAGTACAATAGAAAAACTTTTTCTTCTTTTATCATAAAAAAATGTAGGAAATCTTTTCAAAGCTGGTAGAGGCAGAAGGAATACTCTATAAGCATAGAAAATTCGTAATATTAGGAATAGGAAAAAGAAATACTATTTCAGAATACTTTTTAAGCGCAAGATATTTAAGAATATTACGGAGAATCGAGTCTACTCAAGTTAGTAAAGTGTTGATGCACATGAAAAGCTGAAAAACTCTTTAACCATCTGAAGCTAAGGAATATTTAGCATATTTCGTAAATTTCTTGAATATATCTATTAATTCTATATTTATTACTTTCAAATCAATGCATAGTAAAATCAATCACAAAGGGTACTCCTAAAGACAAAGTAGTAAAGACAATTCTATCCCTAAACTATTTGCTTTGAGAAATCTATATTATATTTAATCTGCCTGAGTCTAGGGTATCTAGCAGGTGAATATTGTCACATACTTTAAAATGGGATTAAGCATGACTGCTTTATTAGTTGTCCACCCGCTGTCCCGTTTAGGCATTCAGCTAAGCTGCTTGGCTAGTTAATTGGCTTAGGAAATGCTGCAGCTGCCAGCAGAGAGCTAATGCCCCATGTTGCACTGTTTGTCTGCGTGCGCTTAACTAATTTAAATCATTTTAATGGCTCAGTCGCGCCCAAGCGATGTATTCGAACTCAACTAATTCTCGCGCAACTCTTAAGCTGCATGCAAATCCCAAATGGCATAAATGTGGCGTCACGGAACCACCGAGATGCTTGGCATCAACTTGGCTCAGAGGCAGACAGTGGCAACCGCAGTTGAAGCAGCCGAAGCTTTCGAACATGGCCAAAAGACGGCGCAACTTTCAATTGTTCGCTGTTTGTTGTGTGTTCGCAAGTCGTAATAGAATAAAGTTTGCCACCATGGGAATTCCAACTGTTGTTTTTCAACCACCTGCCTCCCCCCACTGCCCCACACACACACACAGGGTCCACATCGTTCGCATGCCTCGTGCCCAGGTTCCCAAGGACAAGAGCATAAAAAGCAACATAGATCTCATTCGCGACGTCTTTAGCTTGTTCTGTGCGTGTAATCCACTCAGGCCCAACCCCAGACAGAGCCCCAAACCGAACTCCCCTATACCTTCTACAGTTGTACGTACATATGACAGTTGGCTGAGCCGCCATTTTGCCTGAATTCGTAATCCCAAGTTGGCTCAAAAATAAAGAAGAAGCAGACGATGTTTATTGCCTTCAGTTGAAAGCGCTGTGTGAACAATATGAACAGTTATATATAAATGTTACACATTCCGCTGCGAATACTATATATCATTAAGATATATGTACTAGTACTAGCTATACAATACATTTTGTATATCCCGCTTTAATATACTCTGAAAAGTTCCTTGATAACAATATCAGTTGGAGTTCTGTTATACGACTTAGACAAATATATAAGGGAATGGAAATTGTGGAATTAATATAAAATGTATATAATATTTAATATATAATGTATACCTGATATCCCATATGTATGTGTATATACATTTGTAAGGGGTTTGTGGGGTCTGCAGGAGATCGAAATTCTTTAGCTTTAAAATTGCTAAAATTATTTTTTAAATATATCAACTTATTCCAATGAATATTTTATTAATATATCTGCTTATTCCATATTTATAAAGTTAAGAGTATGAAATTCAAATCTATTTTATATTTATATATTTAAATAGGATCCATGAATATATGCAGTCTGATATCCCATTTATATACCATGATAACCATATATGTATTACAAATATTATTTACTGAGTGTTAGGTATGGCTGACATATACATATTTTTAATATAAATAATCTAAATACACCCATTAAAAATGAGCAGTGAGGGTATAATGGTTTTGTGAAAATGTATGTGAAGAAGCGAGGCAGACCACATAAAGTATATAAATTCTCGATCAGGACGAGGGCTTGAGTCAATATAGTATGTCCCCTAGAGACTGAGCGAGCAAAGCTATTGCTTCTGCATTAGTAATGCTCGACCGATCGCCTCAGGTTTCAATTTCAAACTGTTCTTATATAGAGTGTGAGCATAGTGAAGTGGAGAGTACACTAATATGCCCACTCTTCGAAATGAACCCAAATATAATCGATGCTCTCATTGATCTTATTGATAATGCACTCAGATAACCTCGTCCATAGCGAGTATTTAGTTTTATGCACCCACAGGGTTGTCCACATTCGACGGATCCATCTGGCAACCCTACGCACCAAGTCCATCAAGTTCAAGCCCATACCAAGTCTTTATCTTGCGTCAGTGAACTAAATCTACAGTTGACCAATATTATATATCAATTATTGAGTATATAATTTAATTTTAAATATAATTTATGGAATAATAATTAACGAAATTTAACAGAATATTGAGAATAGGTAAAAAATTGAAGTCGACTTGAACAACTTAAGAGAGCTTGAAATAACTGTGAGAACTTAAAGTTCTTTTAATCAAACCAGCCTCTATCAATACTACTCTCAAATTCTTCTACTTGTATTAGTGCTGCCATCCTGTGTGTGTAACCAGGATGCCATATCGCTTGATAAAGCTCATCATGCAGTTTCATAAATATGGAGTCCATGTGGTATATATGCTCTATAATATATTATAATTAAATGCTTGGTAAACTGATCTTAGCTTTATGCAGCAATTGAATCACATTATATGTATATACATATGTACCTACATACATATCTATATATATTTCTATAGAATATATTTGTATGTATGTATTTATTCCACTTGTGCTCAGTCAAGCACTAAACGCATTCATTCATTCGAAATCCTAGACGAGTCTAATGTTTAACTGTATATGCACATTCATGCATATATACTTATATCGATGCATATATATATATGTATGTCTATATATGCTTGCTTATATATATCGCATGACAGGCATTATATCATTACAAAAAATTGACTTGACAAAGTTTCAAGGCTGCAAAAAATTGCCAAGAAAAAAATAAATTTTCGCCGGTTTTATTTTTATTTTTTTGCACAAATTATAGAAATGAAAGTATGGCACATGTACACACATATGCATATGTATATGTAGATTGATCTATATATACATATAAGTATAGGTCTGTGTGTCTGTGTGTGTGTCTGTGTTTCGCCTACTTAAGTCGCCTGCTGTCGTCTGTCGTCTGTTTATTGCTTTTATTTATTTACTGCCAGCACCTAAGCCATCCGCCCTCAGCCCTCTAAGCGCCCGTTTCTTGTGCCGTTATAGTCGCGCTTTTGATTTGTTGTTGTTGCCGTTGCAGGCGTCGCCGTCGGCGTTGCGTCGCAGGTGTTGCGGCGCTCCATTTTGTGGTGTTTATGTCAAAAAGTGGAATTTTATGTGCGCGCTTAAAAGTATGCAAAATGTTTTTGTCATCTGGTAGATTGTGGAATGGGTGGGGGGGTGGTAGTGTCAGCGGGGGCTGCCTGTCTCGGCTGGGCCATAAAACAGGCGCCCACTCAAAAGTAGGCAACTTGCGTTTTGTTTTTGTTGTTTTTTTTTATCTGACAAACATAAAGATTTTTGTTCTCTTCTTTGGTTTTATGTCGCGCCGGGCTGGCTTGGCCATTTAAACAGCTATTGGGTGGGGGCTAGCACGTAGGGTGGTAATCAATATGCCAACTGTCTATTGATTGGATTTTGATTTGCTTTGGCAGGCGTTGCACGCGGCGAGCCAGTGATTAGGAATTGCGATTGGTAAGCCCGGCGTAAAGGCTGGAGGAGGAGTCATAAAACTAATCAAGTTTAAATGCGAGTTGAGCATCAATGTTAAGCTGCTTTAATGGCTCACCCACACACACACACACACAGAAAAAGAGAGAGAGAGAAAGAGAGTCACTAATTAAGTAATTACTTTTCGCTCATTAAGCGCGACGCAAGGAATTCAACTTCAATTTGACTTGATGCTGATGCTGATGCTCCCCAAACGCCCTGTCGTCTTGTCCATCAAGTGCGCACTTAGCAGATACAACTGACACGCACACACACACACACACACACACTCGCTCACATATGCCAGCAGAGTTGGCAAGTTTTTGCGCATTTTATGCTGCTTTGGCTCCTTTGGCCGCCGTCTCGTCTTCTTCTTCTTCTTCAACTTCTTCGTTTCTCGCTCTCGTCTACGACATCAATCGATTGAATCGACGACGCTTAAATATTAATGATAACATGAAGCTAACGGTGGCAAACTCCCCATGCTAGAGCCCCCAATGTCGCCAACCCACCCCGCCTGCCCTCCTGCCCTCCTGCCTGCTACCCATTCGGCTACAGTTTAAGTAGTGGAGCCTGCAACGCATTTCATAAGCAGCATCAAAAGTTTTGCGCAGTTTTCCGAATGACTCATGCGAATCATGAGGGTCGGCCTTAAGCACCAGCGAATGCTCTTAGAATTCGATACAGACTGAAGGAAATCTGCAAGAGTAAGAATAATTCCAATAGAGCTATGGGAGCTATAGGAGCAACAGCTTTACTTGCAAGCTGAAGCCAATTTGTGAAGACTTAAAAAGAGCATTATAATGTATTTATAGAAAAAGCTCGTGAATCACACTTGAATAAGTTTGTTTTCTATCAATATACATTCATACGGAATATAGGTGTTGAACTTGATAAAAAACCCCTAACTAAACAAAACTAATAAAGATTAAGACTTGAATTAAAGTACTACATAAATTGGGCTCAAATTGTAGCTTTTAGAACGCTTACTATGATCAAGCTAAGAAGCATTTGCTACACATAAGGCAAAGCTTAAGGTTGTATCACTGTGGTGGAAACTCCATTGACGTGATGTAAAAAATTAGCCAATTCTCAAGAAAAGCTTTATAAAGTTTATGCTTCAAGAAGTTTGTTAAAATTTTTATATAATTAATGAACTTATATTACAGTAAGTCGAGCTTTAAGCTGTACCTAATAAAGCAAATCAATGTATATCTGTAATTAATGAGCTTTCATAGCAGATTAAACTTGAAGCCGTATCTAACAGTGTAATTGAAGCTTAACTGAATTGAAGTAAAAAAGTCATGTCGCTAAGCTTCAATCAGTATGATTAATATTATTTAAGACAGCTTTCAAAAGCTTTAAGTTTTATGCTAATGAGCTTTCAGTGATCATTTACACATTTCCTAGTTTATATAGACACTCTACAACTTGAATACAATTTTCTCTAAAGCTGAAAGCTGTAAAGCTTTAAGCTGAACGTTAAGCTTAAGTTCATATTGTAAATACTTCAATGCAGCTTTCAAACTTTAATCTTAAATTAAAGAGCTTTCTTAAATTAAAGAGCTTTATGCCAAAAAGCTTTAAGCTGACTTGAGCTCAAATACCCTACAGCCGAACAGCTGATATGCCCCATCGAGTCTAACGCAGCGCACAGCAGCCGAAAAAATTGCGAAAAAGTGTAAGAAAAATATCAGACTCCATAATTAACTTGCTCACAACGCGCACAAAATGACGCGGAGCTAACAAAGGACGAAAAGGACGACAAGGACAAGGACACGATCTGCGCTGTGCAGTTGTGTGCGCCGCATGCTGCATGCCATGCGGGTGTGGGCGTGGCACTTACATGGAATACTATGGTTTTCGTTATTGGTAGCAGCCGCGTCAACGATTTCTCTTGTTTTTTTTTTCTCCACGTTTCAACTTTCAGCATATATATGTATATGTATATGTATTTGTATATATGAGGCCGCAACAGCGAAAAGTTAGCAAAGCCGTGCACTGAAGTGCTTTAAAAAGATAAAAGCCATTTATCACGCATGTACACTCACACACACACACACACGCACGCACACACACTCTCATATATAGAGACAGACTGATGCCTAGACAGGTGGTGCAGTGTATGGAATTTAGCGAGCAGACACGCGTGCCGCAACGCATTTTCATTGAACTGAGTAATCCTTGGCGAGAGATGAAAATTTATTCAGATCCAAAGTTGCAGCGACGCGTGAATACCCTAACTATAAGAGTGGAAATGATAGGTACAATATGGAGGGTGTGTGTGAAAACAATATAAACATAAATAAATAATAAATATAAAAACTATACAAATTTTTATATATTTTGTATTATAATAAAATATTGACAATTTTCTGTTCTAGCTTGAGTTAGCTATAAAATCGCTATAAAGTGTAGTTAAAAAAGCCAAGTTAGAACTCTCTGAAAATTGGTAAAATGTGGACGGTGTGTGAGTGCAGCATGAAAACAATAAAAATATAAATAAATTATAAATATAAAAAACTATACAAATTTTTATATATTTTGTATTATAATAAAATATTGACAATTTTCTGTTTTAGCTTGAGTTAACTATAAAATGTAGTTAAAAAAGCCAAGTTAGAACTTTCTGAAAAAGTATATCATATCTAGCAATTAGAAGGATATCAGAATAGATGATTTGTCAAATATATAGAGATACATCAACAATTGTTATGAACTGAATTGCATATATACAGTGAGTAACATTAATAATCGTGTTTTTTTTTTCAACTTCAAACGCCTATAAAACATATAATATTAATTAAAATTAATATAGTGTAAATGTTAAATAGTCAATGGAACAATAACCTTTCCGATCAGGTATATATCAATATACTACCAATATACTACATAAACCGAGTCGATGTAGCCCTGTCCGTTTGTCCGTCCATCCGTCCGTCCGTATGAGCAAGTCGATCTCAGAAGATGTAAGAGCTAGAGAGCTGAAGATTTGCATGCATACTCGTGTATACCATTCGCAGTACGAGTTTATCATAGTTTTTCGATCTATACATTCATTTCTTCAAATATTCACATTATTATGTGATTTACATTAATCGATAATTATTAATTAATTAATAATATTAAAAAATCGATCTATAGTACTTTATAGATATATACAATAGAACAATTAAGCAACATTAGTTATTTTATTTTTAAGTATCCCCATATATTTATTTCCTTAAATTCCCATTCTTCGCATGTGTCACAAATCGAACAGCATAGTCCACATGCTCTTCAACCCTAATTATACACTAATAATAACAGAAGGTGAAGGCAAATGTAAAGCCAAGACGACAACGCATTTTGCAGGCTTAGGCTTTGCTGTTGCCGCACCACTAACCCACCCCAACACCCCACCACCCACCACCTAATCAGCCCACCAGCCCACCAGCGCACTGCTGCTAAGCCGCTTAGTCGATCAGCCATTGCCATTAGCTGTTGGCGCAGTGACCGTCGCACCTCAACCCCAGTCCATGGCAGCTACTGCCCCGCACCCACCCGCAACACTCCGAGAATACACACTAAGCTATGCAGGCAGATAATTTTCCGGCCGCAAAGCATGCAACAGTTTTTGTTTTGGGCTCTTGGCTTTTCAGTGCACGTAGCAAAAGTTAGCCGAGTCATAAACCAGTTTTTCAATTTGTAATGGAAACGGCCAGCAAAAAAAGGAATAATAAGAGGAAAAAACGAAAAAGGTTTGCTACTTTTTGCAAAGTGTATTGGCAACTTGGCGGGCAGGTGGGCGGAGTGGGCGGGGTGGGGCTTGGCATGGGCCAGAGGAATCGAGTCGTGTCGTAAATAAGCAGCAGCAGCAGCTAGAGATAAGAGCAGCCACTTGTGTGTGTTTGCTCCTTTTATTTTATTTTTTGTTTTTTGGCTCGTTGAATGCAATGGTTGCCACTAAATTTTCCACACTGCCGCCGACGCGGACGCTAACGTCGACGTCGACGTCGGCAGCGCCAGGCATCGGTTTTTATCGCATTCGCGTGTCTGGCATGCATGCTTCACTTATGCCAATACTCGAACCCCTCCACCGTTCCTCTTACTCTCTCTGTCTACCCCTCTATCTCTCTCTCTCGCTCTCTCTGCGGCTCCCACACGCAACAAAGCTGAAAATTGCTACTTTGTTCAGCGTCGCCGTCGTCGAGCTAGAGAAATGTGGAGTACTGGGTTAATATGTCTATCACTTTTATGGCTAGTTGCCTCCGCTAAGCACATATTAATTTTGAGAGTTATTGTTGTTGCTGTTGCAACTTTCGCATTCATTTTGGTGACGATTGCGCAAGCTAAAAAAAAGAGCTAAAAATCTAAGCTAAAAATGTCATCATTTCATAATTTGACTCCAAGTCCATGTGAGCTGAACTATAGAAAAAATGTCTATGCCAAAAAGAGTCTGTCTGGAACTAAAGAATAAAGTAAGTTGGAAAAATAAAAATTTTAAAAAATTGTTAGATTAATAAACAGAATGTAATATGATAATAAATCATAATAATAATTTTATAGATCTATAATAGCTTCTATAGTCCTAGCTGGGAAATTAATTTAATCAAATAAGCTGCAAATAAGCTGTCTTAAATATTTTACAAATTTTATAAAGAGCTTCGTTTTTAGATAAAATATAGAGATTTATTAATTTCAATGTATATATATTTATTGAAATTAACGAGTAAGGGAAAAACTTATATTGTTATATACAAAATATTTAATATAAATCAAACTTCAATATAGATGGGTATACATCTCTATACATATACTAATTGTCACATACATGGAAATTTACTGAAGGAGAAAAATTTTTCTCAAAAAATTGTCCACACATTGTCAATACTCTTACACCTACAACTGTTTATACTTCATTATTATAGCCTAAACTCATTGAAAATGGGAAATTAGATTATAGAGTCAATATAATTATAATAATTTAAAATGGCACGAGGATCAGTTTTTTCGATATACACTGAAATTCAAATTAAATTGTCGAGAATGAAAATTTTTCAAAGGGATAAAAAGTTTTTCAAGGTATCGCGATTTTCGGAGGTACAAATTATCGAGAATCGACCGTGTTTTTCTTGCTTTTCTTCTTAACATTATCGAGAGCTTAGCGATAATATGAAATGAAAACTAATTTATATAGTAAATCACTGGCTAGAGAGGCCTTTGGCTATTTACTTCTCCTTACTTCTCCTTATTATTATTATTGTTATTATGTTGGTTCTTCTACGCTTGGCATTGGGTATTTGCATTTGGAATCTAGTTGCAGTGGCCAGTGCCAGCTACGCTTGAGAGCTCAGTTAATGCATTTGATCAATGCTTCGCTCTCGTTATCGCCTCTCTCTATCTTGCACAGTCTCTCTCTCTCTCTCTCACACACACACACACACTCTCTCGCTCTTGTTGTCTTCTGTCGCCTTGCTGTGTTTGCTTCCTAGTGGAGGCCGCAACGGGTTTCGCCTTACCACTTGCCGCTGCCTCAGGGCTGCTGCACTTGTTGTTAGCAACAACAACAACAATAGCAATTGCAAAAAACCTTTACGCCTGCTGCACAGGTTGTTGTTGTTTGGTTGGCTGTTATTGGATTATGCGCTTTCTCTTTCACACATTTCCGCATGCAGAGCTGCAGTAATAGCGGAGGGCAACGCCAGTCGCGGAAAAACCAGACCGACGCGTCGGCCTCCTGTCCGGTGAAAAGCGCTGCAACTAAACTGAGAAAATCGCTGCCAAGCCGGTCCAAGCTGAACAACATGTGTGTGAATGGATAGCAATTGGCAGCGGGCAGCGAGCAGCGGGCAGCGGGCAACGGATAGCGCATAGCGTGGTCAGCGATTGGTAAACCATGCCTTGGAAACTGGAACTATTTCGCTCTCATTGCGCTATTACATTTTCCCCGTTTTGTCTGCACACTGCGGCGGTTAATTAATTTGCATTTTGCTGCCTGTTTCCATTCGTGTATCGATTTGATTGCCGCACAGCTCAATTGCAGTTGATTGAACCTGCCACCAGTTGTGACTCAGCGGGTAGCCAGCAAACAGCAAATGGCTTCCTGACCGAAAAAAGACGAAAAAAAAGAAGCAGAATACAACAGCAACAAAAAAAAAACAAATCTTATATTCCATTTTCCAATTCCTTTAGCGCGTCGCCTCTTTCTCTCGCACGCATGCGGCAATAGCTTTGCACTTATTTTTACGCTCTTTCCAGCACGCTCAGACGGTCTGTCGCTCTCCCAGCGCTGCTTTCACGGCCTTTGCGGCTCTCTCTCGCACTCTTTGCTGAGTGCGCCAATGGCTCGGGGGGCGGCCGCAGTCAGCGTGCACGACGCCGAGTTGTCGTCGTTGTCGTCGTCGCCTTCAGTCACTGGCAAACTTTCAATGCGAACGCGCGTGGCATCGTCTTCGTCGGTCTTCGGTCTTCGGTCGTCGTTCTTTGACGCTGCGGCGCGACTCCTCTGCTTAATCGCCGCGTAAACGAAGTGTGTGTGTACTCTTAAGGTGTGTGTATGTGTGTGTGCCCTACCCTCTTCAAACTGACTCCCGCGCAGGTCGCTTGTGATTCATACAAATCAAGCGAAATTCGCCAGCCTCAAATAAATTTCAATTGTTGTTGTCTCTGTTGTTGCCTCTGCTTTTTTGCTCTTGTGCTGTAACCTGTAGCCTAACGGTAACGCTCAACTGCGCAGGCCGCTTAAGACGCAGCGCAAAAGAAAAACAGAGCTTTTTTTGTTATTATTGTATTTCTTTTTCATTCGACAAGCGACAAAGTGAAGAAGCAGCAGCAGCAACAACAACAACAATGAAGTTCAGTAAATGAAATTCGCAATTTATGTAATGTTTGTTTTATGGCTGCTGTTATTGTTATTACAATTGTCTTTTCTGTATTTCATTTTTTGTTTTGTTTTTGTCATCCCGCAAAGTTCAAACCCAGAGTTCAGATCAGTTAAGAAGTTGAGATAAATGTAGAATTTGGTAGCTTTTGCCATGGATGCTGAGGAAGAGCAAGAGAGTGAGAGGGAGAAGGATTTTAATGAAATGAATTTCATATGATTATAATAGAATAATAGCGATTATATTTGTAGCAAAATTTGGGCATCATTTAGATATTTAGATAAGTGATAATTTATATTTACAATTAGTTTTAATTGAAAAGTTAGAACTAGCAACGAAGTACGTTTATTTTTTAGTTCAGTTAAGGAAAGTTAAGAATATTAGAAAAACTTATAAAAGTATAGCGAGTATTGACTTCAAACGAGTTCTATTCGTGAACGTTACATTGTGTTTCCTTTAAAGTAATCCCAATTATTATGATGCACTTGAAACTTAACACACATGTTGAACATATCTCGTATATAGTTATACATATGTATATGTATTTGTTTAAATAATAAGTTTCTTACTGTTTTTTGCAGTTCTATAGTTTCCCTTAATCTGGGTGGTTTTTTGTAATACCCACTCGATTTATCTATATAAAGAAAAAACGGCTCATTAATCATCTAAATTGCGAAATAGTTCGTTTACGATTAAAGCTAAAAGAGAATAATAATTTATAATTCTATAAAACAGTATAATTCTTAAAAAAAATATTTTCACTATTTCAATATTAAGCGAAGACACGCCTGCTTTTGAAAGAGGCTTAGATATATATACTTTATATATGTATATGTGTATGTATACATACATATATATGTACATATATACTGGATACAGATTAATCGGCCAAAGCATATGAATCTTTGTCTCTGCTTAGTCATTGCAAGCACACACGCAATACACACACAAGTACAAATACATTCATATATGTATATACATGATTTATGTGCTCATTGAAACCGATTTATTTATCATCGAATGCGTATAGTTCCTGCCACTTAACAGAACTTTTCGGGCGAGCCAAAAACGCGCACAAAACGCTAGCGAAACGCGTCGTCGTCTAACACCAATTTCAATTGTTTGTTTTTATTTTTGTTGTTGTTGCTCTTTTTTTTCAAATTTTGCATTTAATGAAAAGCGCTCATCAAAGAAGCCCATTTGAAATATATGTAGAACTAAAGTTTGTGCAGCTGTGTGTGTGTGGGCGTCTGTTGTGCATTGTGTTTACATATGTATATATGTATATATATGTTTATACATTTATATGTACATATATATGTGTGTATAATATCGTCTGATTAGTTTAATTAAGGCGTATTTTCCATAGCCATTGTGCGCAGTTTGCAGCACTGCAATTCACACAGACACTCACATATACATATATATCCATATACATATATAGTGTTATAGTGAGACGCAAAAGTGCAGTTAAGTGTTGTTCAGTCTTGGGCGCCAACAGGCAACAGCAACCCAAACTCTCAAGCATTATGACAACGACCAGCCTGGGACGACATTTTCTGGAAAAGTTCTTTCCATTTCGGTGAGTGAGCGGCGCACGAGTGGCACGAGAGGCACGAGTGTTGCACAAACGAAACTCTATCTTAAAATAAGCAAATACCAATGCCAAAAATAAATATGGGTCAGGCGATGTGCAGAAAAGATCGACAATGCGCCCACTGCAACTTGTGGCAACGGGCAACGGGCAACTGCCACATGCAGCAGTCAGCAGTCAGCCTGTTTGCTATTTTTATTTGCTAAGTGCAGGAAACTGTAGCGACAACTGAATTAACGATCGATCTTTTTTTTGCTGATCCTCGACAGAAGCAGGAACTGCTCTGGATTTTCTTTATTTTCTTCTTTTTTTTTTTTTAGAGCTACACATATTTGTTGTCAGTCTAAGATGCATGAGCTTTGCATGATGTGCCGGCAGCATCTTTGATCGTACGTTGCTCCATGGAGATGCCATTCAGAGTTGAGCTTGACTTTTTGTGATCAGCTGCATCTTTGACTAACTTGGGTTGATTTTTGTGGTAAATTGATGTTTAAGGAATTATTTTGGTTTATTTACATAGTTCCGAAAATTTGGTTGCCATTCACGATCAGTAAATATTTCTCAGAGTTTAGGAGCAGAATTGATAATACTTGCTGCAAATTGAAGTGTAAGGAGTTGCTTGATTTTTATTTATTTATTGGATGGATCTACTCACAATCAGTAGGCATACCTTAAGCTAACCATGATCAGTTACTTCATTAACTAACGACGAGCAGAGTTGTGGCTTTTTGTAGCAAGTTGAAGTTTCAAGACGTTTTCTTAGCATATTTATGACCACGATCACTAAACATTCCTCACACTGAGAGTAAATGATTCTCAAGTTATTATATTTGAATTTTAAAACTTGTCTTCTATTCACGATCAGCTAACATTTCCTAAACGAAACACGATCAGTTGCTGCTTTTACGAGTGACGATCTGGTTTGATAATAAGTAAGTTTTATAAGACATTTTTACTTAAAGGACCTCAACAGTTAAGTTACATTCCCGATCATTCCCCATAGCCTAAACCAAACACGATCAGTTGCCCATCATTGCCAACTGTCGTTGCCTGATGCTAGTTAAAGTTTATATAGTAGCTACAAGATCACTCCACTTTTATTATCACGCTGCATTCAGTGATCGAGCACCTGCACGATCGTTCTAGCGCACTTCCAAAGGTGTTTAATTGAACTTAATTGGCATGATGTATGATACTTTACTGCTGCCCTGAAGCACGACGCGATCCTTGGCAGCTCACCTCAGCTCAGTTGTGTTCCACATTCTGTCTGCGATCAGTGTCTGTTCCTGGCCATTAATGGAGCATATAATTGATGTGCTCTGCAACATATGATCTTGATTGCCTTACAAGGAATCTTTTTCATTTCATAATTAAATATGATGAATGAGGCCTTGCCGCATAGCTGAAGCCTCTACACACTCATTTCACACTGTTGCCGATGCGTCGATGCATCGATCGGAGCTTCTGTAACTACGATCTTGCCAGCTGATATTCATGTTGCTTTCATATGCGACTTTATTTAGTGCGTAAATCAGGGCATAGCGATTGTATCAGCATCTGCAGTGATCTTCAAGCTAAGTCATGCAGGATCGTCTTGGAATTTCTTTAACGATCAGAGATTAGCCTCCAGCTACACAAACTGTTTGTTTCTGTTGTCATAGTATAATATAATATAATATATTAATTAAATATTGATCTTCTGAAAATTATCTTCTATAACTAGGCATCCACGATCGTTTACTAAGCAGAAGTTAGCGAAAAGCTTCAACTGAATATTCAATACTGATCCATTGGAACTTAACGATTCTCGATTCACGATCATTTCATTTTTCCATTAAAGCCACCCATAAAGAAATCTGCATCGGCATCTGCAATGATCTTCAGGCACTCTTCTTCTTGAAGATCGTCTAACTGCGAGAAGCTTAAGACTTCCGTAGAGATCAGTGATCGGAGAAATGGAAAGACAAAGACGGCTGTCATTTTGCAGTTAGTCGTGGAACGTTGATCCACAGACAGTGTGGCTGTGGTGCTGTGGTGTCAACCACTTGACATTTGTCATATGCAGTTAGATCAAGCCCCAAGCGCTGCTATGCCCCAATGGAATGTGCTTTCGCTGATCCACCCCACACTCAGGCCCCACAGCCTGCTAGCAGCTGTATTTTATTTTGCTTTAGTGCGTGGCGCGTGGTGCGTGGTGGAGCGCACAGCTGTTGGGGCTAAAATAAATAAATACTTTGCATCGATCGCTTTGGCTTTGATCGCAGCGCAGCAGTAAAACGAAAATAATAATGCGGCCAAAAGGTCGCAGCTGCTTCAACAAGTCGTTATCCTTTTCGTTTCGTGTTATTTTCATTCGTTCCTGCTTTTGGCTAATAAACATATTTTCTCATTTGGCCAGGCTCATTAGGACCCCCTCACCGCCCCCGCATCCGCCCATGGCGCGCCCCAAGCTCAAACCGAAAGAGCTCAGCACTTTTATCGCTTGCTATAATTGTCTGCATAACAATAACACTTTTGACATTAACAACCAGCAACGGCAACAACCAACAACAATCATTATAACAACAACAACAACAACAACAACAACAACGACAACAATTGTCATAATTTTGCACAATAAAAAGTGTTTTTCTTGATTAAATGGCGCAAAAAGGGGAGGCGAAGGGCTGAGAGCGAAATTCAAGCAAATGGTATTGGCTCTTTAGCAGCCCATCAAAGATGCAAAAGATGAAAAACCCCAAAGCCCAAAGAAGTAGCAGAAGAAGTAGCAGCAGAAAAACAAACTTTGGCGAAAATCGCACTCATTTCCCATTTTCCGCTCTCAGTTTTCACTCGCAAACGACGCGCTTTCTCGGTGTGAAAATACCAAAAATGGCATTGCCCATAATTTTATTGCTTTCATTTGTGTAGCAGGGCGGGGCAGATGGGGCAGCGGGGCTAAAGAGTGCCATTAGCGGGTGGAGTGAGCTGTCGTCGTGCGGGTGGGTTAAGCGGGTTAAAGGGCTGCTGCACGTAACTGTTTATGGATTGTCTTCAGTTGGCGGCAGGAGTGGAGAGCAGGCGCCGCAAACTGTTTGCTTGCGCCCAGCACACACACGCACACCAAAATATACACACAGTCGCATATACACATACACGCACACATACCACAACTCTGAGAATGCAATTGCCAGGGCTGAAAAACTAAAACTTGGGGCTCAACTTTTTGATTAGCCTTAATGAAAAAAAAAATATATAATATTATTATTATTACTTTAAAAGTATTATTATTATTATTTATTTATTTTTTATTATTTTTTGTTTTTTTTTTTTAATTATTAAAAAAAATTATTATTCATATTATTATTCCAATTATTATTATTATTTATTTATTTATTTTTTTTTTTTTTTGTATCTTGCATATTAAACCTAAATTAACCTATTATATAGCATATAATTCGCCTATTATATATAGCTAGTTAATAATATAAATTGTTTAATTTAAGCATAAACTCTAAATATTATTTGCCAAGGTAAACGACATGCTTGAAGAACTTCTTGTTAAAAAGAAAAAAACAAAAACAACTCTAAGCTCGATTCATTAAATACGCCCTTGCCTTCTACCTTAGCATTTCGGGTCGTTGAGTTCTATACCAACACAGTCAAATGAACTTGGTATTCAGTGGAGTTAAGTAATACAGTTATTAGTAAATGCGATGTGCTCAGTCTGACATCGTTTGACTTTTGAAGAAAAGCTGGAGTAGAGCCTCATTGGTCTTGTTAAAATGTAAACATTATTCTATGTATGTACATGCATGTGTGTACATATGCTTATGTATGAGTTTATGTAGACGCTTGCATGTAGAATTGGAAATGCAGATTTTTGAGGCGCTGCTCCTCTATGTGATTCTCATGAATTCATTTCATCAATAGATATACATCAGTCTATCTGTCAGTCCATCAATCTATCCATTTGTCAAAGTATTAATCTATCAATTTGTCAATCAATCAGTTTATCGATCCATCAATATATCAATAGATAATATATCAATACATTCATCTGCCACTATATCAGTATAGCAATTTGTCAATGTATCAATCTGCCAATACAGCAGTATATCAATCTGTCAATATGTCAATATATCAGTATATCATTATATTAACATACCAATTTAAATATATGTATAGTATGTAAATATCAGTGTGTCAATCTATCATTCAATCAATCCATCACTTCAAATATTCATTTATCCATCTACTAATCTCTCTCTCTCTGTTGATAGTCTGTAGCTTTACATAAAATATTATGTGGATTCATTCATCTTATACTACATATAGTATGTAATGCCCATCCCTGGTGCATTCCTCATTTTATGTGGCCGTCGCATATCGCTATCCATGTGCGAGCGTTTGATTGGAGAAAGTCCAAATTGTAATTGCCGTTTGCCATATTTGATAATTTCTGAGTTGCATTCGCGAGGCGCACCACAACAACAACAACAATCCATCCATAAAAATACTGAAATCCAGAGACATACCAAACATATATGTATGTATGTGTGTGTGTGTGTGTGTATATACATATATGTATAATGTATATATATATATATATATATATATATATATATATATATATATATATATATATATATATATATATATATATATATATATATATATTCGTAAATATACAATGTCGCATCTGACCGGGCATAGACACCATCGTCATCATCATCATCATCATTATCGTCATCATCGTCATGATGCTATTTTTTCATTATGTGGCAGCAGAAGTTTAACATTGTTTGGCTTTAGCTTGAACTTTCCGTAGGGTATGCTGAACTGCGTAGGCTTTCTGTGACCTCAACTATATATTGTTGATTAAAAATAGAAATATATGTTATATCTGTCATATGTAATTTAAATATATAAATGATTGTTTGCTTTAACTAAATATGAAATAATTTAAAATATTCGTTAGATATTATTTCATAAAAATCCGGTACTGTGCTTCTATGCAATTCTCATGTATTGCAAAAAATTGATTATTTTATTTGTATATATTTTTGTTTTTATTATTTATTCTTATTTGTTGTTTTCTTTTTTTTTTATTTATTTTTATTTATTTTATTTTACTGTTTTGTATTTATATATTTTAAACTTTTTATTCCTATTCCCATTTATTTTATTTTATTTTTGTTTTTCTATTTGAATTTTATTTATCTCAAACTTTTTTAAACCTTTTGTGGTTTTTTTGTTTTCAATTTTTCTTTTTATTTATTACTATTTTTGTATTTTTAAATTTTTTTGTTTAATATTATTATTATTAATTATATATATATATATATATTTTTTTATTAAAAGGATCTTTGAAATTCACTTTTTATTAAGCTGATAATTTATTATTTTCTTTTCTATTTTAATTTTATTTATTTATTTATTTATTTATTTTTTTTTTTTTTGTGATTTAAAGAGTATTTCCAATTCATTGTTTTTTGCAACTAGCTGATTATTATTATTATTATTATTATTTTTTTTGTTTTTGTCTCTTTACTTTTTGGAATGTTGGCTATAATTATTTGTTTATTTGTTGCGCAGCTTTGCCATGCAGCCTGCTCATATACTCAGCTCTAGCTCGTGCTCTCTCTCTCTCTTTCTATCTCTCTCTCTCTCTTTCTATCTCTCTCACCCTTTGCTCCTTCACTGTGTGGCAACTTTCGCTTGAAAATTTATTAATTTATCCTAGGGGAGCAATAGTTTGGCGTGTGCATAACGCCCCCCTCCCTACTCCCCTCTCTCTAGCTCTGCTACTGCTCTTCCTCCTCCTTTTTTTTTTTGCTGGCCAGACAGCAAACAGCTTCCCTCCGGCCCGCGCTCTCTTCGCGCCCGTCGCCACATATATAGTATATTTTTTTTGTTTCGTTGGCTACTTCAACTTCAAATGGCGCCGCATGCCGTTAAGATACTTTTGTATCTTTTGTTGCCGCTGCTGGCCGGAAGTGGGCATGGGCATTATTTAATTACAGGCTACAGTTGTCCTCGGCTGTCCGAGTTCCGCCCTGCCCCGAAAACAGCTGCTGACCCCTACCTAAAGAGTCCCCAAACCAGCCCCAGCCCAGCCCTGGGGGCATTCGCTCTTATTGTTGTTGTTGTTGTTGCTGTTGGGGAGAAGCGGGCGAGCGCTTTGTCGTAAAAAAAAGTATTTTTAAGCTGTGCAAACGGCAAAGAGGCGGCGTGACGGCGTGGACGTGGGCGTGGCGTCCCCCCATAGAATGCCAATTTCTTGAACCCGTCAATGGCCTGTGGGAGCCACAAAACAATTTTCAAAATGTTGCCCCAAAGTTTTTAATTATTTTATTTTCTTTAATGTTATTTTTTTCCCTCTCTAGTTAAAGCGCCAATTGCAACAAATTTAATTAATGTCATTTCTTTTGCTTCCTCTTTTGCAGGTGAGTCTCGTATGTCTTTGATTTCCGTGCGTTTCGACAGTCGTAAGTACTAAGTTTTTTCCAGCTATAACTGTAGCTGTATCTGAATCTGTATCTATATCTATCTATCTGTATCTGTATCTTTTTGTACTTTGGTTTCACTCGAATTGTATCTGCGAGTGCTAGCGACTTTCTGCCAATCAAGCTGCGTGCTTTTGTCGTCCTCTTGAAGGCGACTGACAACCAGCTGAATATCTTCGAACAACTTTATGCCATATGAGTGCAGCCACAGCAGAACATTTCTCTGGTTAGTCTATCCCCCCCTCCCCCTTCCGAATTTGACAGCTTGTTTACAGCATGGGAAAATGTGTGCGGCCCTAAACCGTTTGTCTGGCTGGCCAACGTCTCCGATTCGATACGATTCGTGGGTGGCTCCCAGAAAAAGCGAGAGAAAAACAGAGAACTCAAATGCAGACGGAAACTAGGAAAGCAAACAAGTTTTCAAATGTTTTCCACAATATGCATTTAGGTCCTAGAAACGAAAAACTATGAGCGCTCTCTATCAGTTGATATGGATCTTTAGCGACAGAAAATATGTTCATTTATGGGTAATTTATTTTTAATCTATCAACTGATAAATCTTATAGAATATTATTTCAGTTTCACAATTCACAATTTCTTACATTAATTATTCTCATTTTCCAATTCGCATCTTAGTTTCTAGTTCAAATTGTTTTCCACCATTCGCATTGAGGTTCTAGAAGTGAAAATAGGAAAAAACTATGAGAGCTCTCTATCATCTCTCACAATATTTTACAGACAACATAATCCTTTATAGGAATATCTATCAAAGGATAAAATATATCCTCTTACCAATTAGTTTCTCACGATAATTTTAAATTAATTATTCTCATTTCCCTTTTCTTCTTCACATATTCGTTCCTTCATCTGTTTCCACAATTAACATTGCAAATTACAGTGAATAACTGTAGAGATCTCTTTTGGAACTCCTAAAAGATCTTTAGTCACAGAAAATAATATTAGACTAAATATATTTTCAATCTATCGAAAGATAAGATATATCCTCTGACTTATTGTCTTAGTGATATATAAAAGTAAAATATATTATCGAACTTATTATCTTAGTTATTCCTACTATAATAGTTGGTTATATAATTTCCCCCTTCCTCTTTACAACTTAATTTCTAGCTCAATTTGACTTCATCTCATTTCTTAAAACACTTTTCATAGCATGCTTTTAGGCTTTTTGGGCAGCTGTACAACTGTATTTAATAAAATTTGTTGGAACTATTGGTACGAAATGTAGCCAACACAACATATGTGAAATTTAGAATTCTTGAGGGAACTCAAGGAGAGTTTCCTATCCTATAGTACAAAATGCTCGGATTTGGCTATACTTCTTGCATGGTTTTTGAACTCTGAAACTGAAACCAGTTTAACCGTTCTATCACATTAGGATTTCGTATAAAATAAATATATACTTATATATATACTTTCTTATCCGGAATCTGTAAGACTTTGTACTGATATATGAGAGGACTGCAGGATTAAGTGATATCTCCATATTTCCTCTAAGTCAGATGGAATTTCGCTACTCCTTTCAGCACCGCTCAAAAATATCGGCACAGCTGTCTTTCATATATTGCCCAATCTTGGCTTATTCCTAAAACATATAAGACTCAGGGTGCCTATGCTTCTCTTTGGAGCTTTCTTTCTCGGAACGAGTATTATGCAGTCAGTCATGCTCGACAGCCACTTGTCTAGCTCGTCTCTCATATTGAAAAATGGATAATTAATTGGCCAACATAATTTTTGGAGCAGCTAACCAGCTGCTGTTTAGCTTCCGTAGAGCTTTGTCTTAGCAAGCAAAATCTGTCAGGAATGTCTGTTGCATTCGCAATGCTGTGTTTTTTTTTTTTTTTTTTTTTTTTTTTTTTTTTTTTTTTTTTTGCATGCTTCGAGCATTCCGTTGGCCAAAAACTGTTTATTGTTTATTGCGAATTGCTGGCGCTTTAATAATTAATCATTTGGCCTTAAAAAGCAACCAGAAATATGCACATTATGTGGCAAACCGAGGGCCGAGTCGGCTGTTGGCACAGGATATGCGTAAGCCAAATGGACCAGAAAGCCGTTGTTGGCCCAGACCTCAAATGCCGGGGAACCCAAACCGAAACCGATATAAATTGCATTATGGGCAAATTAATTGTTTTTACCGGAGCGATGGGGCGACATTAATGGGCCAAACCCCAAACCCAACGAACGCCGTCCGCCACCCGCCGCCCGCCGCCCACCGGCCAGACGGCATGCGGCCCAAGGACATTAATAAGGCCCAAAGGATGTGGTGACATTAATTGCGCAACGTTCGAGACAAAGCGTAGCAAGGCAGTGAGCGAGAGAGAGTGAGAGAGAGAGGGGGGGGGGGGGAGAGAGGAGGGAGAGTGAATGGGGGCAGTCATTACATTTCCATATAAATATTTATCGCATGTGATAATGCCGCCTGGACCCGTTAGCGGCCAGTGGCAAAGCCTTGTCAATAGTTTTTCAATTTGTGTAATATATGAGAGCGAGAGAGGAACAGAGGGAGAGTGAGAGGGAAGAGGGGAGCAACAGAGGGTAGTGTAAGCGAAACAGCAAATGCAATTGTGAGCACATGTTGTCGCCTTATGGCTGCCGCCCTCCCTCAGCTATACATATACTATATACATGGGTGTGTGTGTGTGTTTGTGTGGGGCGAGCTTTGCATATGTAATGAAAGGCGAAATCCCTTTGCACTGCCAAAATGGTCAAGAATTGTGAATTATAATGGCATTCGGGCAATTTCGGAGCTTTCTAAGCGGCCAACACATTAATTACTTTAATTAATAATTGTGTGGCATTAATTTTGATTTATTTCTGCCTTAGCTCACCTGACGCTCAACCTCTCCCTTTCGCACTCCCACACTCGCATTCCCACTCCAATTGCTGACAATTTGTCAGCGTCGCCTGCTAAATAGCTGTCTGAATACGCAGACAATTCCTATGCTTATGCTCTCCATGGCTCTCTCACTCTTACTCTCCCTCTCTCTTTTATCGTATTTATGTCTCTTTTGTCGACAGCGCTGCTCGAGTCAAAACAAAGCAACAGCTGGTCGAACGCTTGCTTGCTTGATCGGTCGAGGCCACCGCAGCAACAACAATAATAATAATAGCAACAACAACGGCAAGAACAAAGGCCGCAGCAAGAACAAAACTGTAAACCAGCTTGGCGAAGGGCTCTCCCACGTTCAACTTGCCATGACAATGTTAAATACACGCACACTAGCAGACACCATCTCACACACACGCACACACACACATACAGACAAGCGCACACATGTTCCACTTCCTTGGCAGCCGCCTTCAGCGCCATGCAACGAACGATCTTCAACAGCTCCCACTCTCCCTCTCTACACGCCGTTGCTCTCTTGCTGTTGCGTCTGCTGCTGCTGCTGCGGCTGCTTCGCACGCTTCGCTAAGCTTTTTGGCCAACAGCAGCGGCGTCGGCAGAATTGGGCGCGTTTTACACAGCCTAACAAAAGTTTGTGATCGCAGAAATTGAGCTTTGACTGATGCAAAGTAAAATGAGAATATTATAATATATGTATATTATTATATTATTAGTATATGAGATTAGCTTGTAATTTTATGAAAAGTATTTTGTCTTTTATGTAAATTTTTAGTTTTTCAATATTTACAAGCGGCTGGTGGACAGTGTAAGACTTTAATGAGCACACACTTGTAAGTAAGACCACACGCATACATAGATAAATGCAGATGCATTGACAGCGTGTGTGTGTGTGTGTGCGTATGTAGATACGTACTTTTGCCCAGGGGCAAGCGGGGGATAACGATGTTGCCGTCTGTTTTAGGCTGCGGAGAGCTGCGCTTCTTCTGCACAGTGCGCTGGGTCTTTTAATAGTTTTTGTTTTTGCTTTTTATTTTTGTTGCAATATTTTCGCTTGCATGCGCTGTAAAACGCACGCATTAAATGCGCGTCTGCAATGCGGTTGACCAAAAACAATGCGGACGCTTTGTTTGTTGTTTTGTTATTAGACGCTTTTGTTGTTTGCTATTTGTTGATTTTGATCACACGACCTGCAATGCGTGGCAAATAGCAGTTGCAGTTGCAGTTGCAGTTGCTGCATATGGCACGCATACGCAATCAACGCCCAGCGATCTGCAGCTATTGGAAAACGCATGCGATTTGCGCAATTTGTTCGCATGCAGCAGTAGCAGCAGCATTGGCGACAGCAGCGGCAGCGACAGCAACTCTAACTCCAATGTGGGCAGCGCAGTAGCTGCCAACGCAGCGACTGCGACGGCGACGAACGCCAACGGGCAACGGGCAACTCGTTCCACACACACACAAACCCAAACGCACGCAGTCGTTCGCTCACACAGCATCAAAAGAAGCAACAACAACAAGCGCACACTGCCCAATAACTCATTTAATTGCAACTAATTGTAATGCTCAATAAGTTACATGCATATGCAGAGCATATTCGTCATTTATTACACTCAAATTGTTTGCTCGTCTAACATACACACGATAGATTATTTATAAACACATATAAAATGTATAATTCAATCTAATGTTACCACCAAAAACTTCAATCAACAGCAAATAGCGGAGAGCCCAGTGTGCGCATTGTAGACTAAGGTAAGCGGGTGGCAGCGCACGAGTACGAGCGCACGAGCTTCGCAGTCGCTGTCGCTGTCGCTGCCTCTGTCACTGCCGCAGCCGCAGTCACTGTTGGCCGGCCGCAGCCGGCTTCGGCTAGCTCAGTTGTATTTTGCGTTCCACAGGCGACGGACGAAAGTTTTGTAAGCGCATCGTGCGGTTGGTCTTCTATATTTTTTTTGTTTTTGTGTTGTTATTCTTCTTGTTGTAACTGTAGTGTGTGCGTACGTGTGTTGGCGATGCCGATGCCGATCAAAATTAACGTTTGTGTGCAAAGCAAACAAATTAAAAATAAAATCACATACAAAAACGAAAACAAAAACGGCAAATAATACGAAAAAATTGTTACAAATTGCGGCGCTACGTTTGGCAAAAATTTTAATTGCCTTTCTTTTTTGTTTTAAGTTTTGTTTTGTTAAAATTTTTTTTGTTATTTTGGAGTTTTATAATTCGTTTGACAACAATCAAATATTATATAATATTATAATACAATAATCAACTTGAAACAGTCAAAGAGACTCAATAAACATAAAACATAAATAAATGAAAATTAAAACAAAAAACTTTAAAAGGGAACGCGAAGCGAGAACAGCTATTGTTGTTGTTGTTGTTGTTTTCGGTGGTTGTTGTTGCTTTTGCTGGCAACGCATTTGCGTTTTGCGCTTTGCTTATGCCGCTGGCAGCGCTGCCCGAATTTTGTTTTGTTTGTGTTTTCGAGCGCTGAATTGAAAGTGTGTTTGCAGTGCCTTTTGTGTGTGTGTGTGTGTCTTTGTGTTACTTTTTGTTTCTCTTTCGTTTTGTTTTTCTTGCAATAAATGCAAAATTGATTGCAGCAAATAAGACTTCATATGTCTTTGAATTTGAGCATTTTAAATTGCTTTTGAAAAATGTCCAACTGGAATCATTTGTTTTTTTTTTTTTTTTTTTGGCTTTCTTGTTCCTCCCGTTTTGGTGCTCGACAACTAGTTTTGCTGTTGTTGTTGTTGTTGATATGTGTGTGCAGTGCGGCGCAGTGGAGCGGATCAGTGATGGGCGGCCGGCGAGGGGGTGGGGCAACGCCGAGTCTCACTGAGTCACGTTATAGTTAACCCGTTTGCAGCTCTTCGGCGGTATCTCCCCAACAAATCAAGTCGAAACTGTGACTCAGTCAAAGAGAGATATAATTTTTTTCTATAGGCACAATAAGCGCCAGATGCCAGATACCAGATGCCCGAGATTAGCCAGAGTTTTAGTCAATTTTCGTTCAGCTTTTTATTTTTATCAATTAAAATTTGCGGCAATTGCTGAGTTTGAATGGCGAAAATCGTAAGATCAACAGAGCAATTGGATGTGTGTGTGTGTGTGTGGATGCTATTTTGCGTGAGCGCTAGTGATAGTCCAATTGGTTTAGTGTATATCGTCCAATTGGCATACTTGTGGAACCCAATTGTTGTGCATTTAGCTAGATCTCTTATTGGATATGGTTTGAACTGGAACTATTTGTATTGAAAATATTTGTATTAGAGTTATGTTTATAAGGAAATAGAGCATTTGTTTATGATAAATAATTAAAGATTTACTTGATATTAATATTGTTGGCTAATTAAAAGCACAATATAAATCTAATCTAGCCTTAGTCCAATTGGCTACGTGTATAATCCAATTGGACCATGTGTTTTCTTGTTCGAAATTATTAAAACTAGAATGAACTAAATTGGAGTTATGTTTATATGCACATAAAAAATTTGAATATGAATTTGAATCAATTCTGAAATTGCAAAAAATTATAAAAGCTATTTAATGGCAATTTTTTGAATATATGTATCCAATCTGAATCCAATGCGAAAGCATTCCTAATAGGCGTTTGCCTTAATAAGTTAATTAGCTACATGGGAAAAATAAAAACTCTGTAATATATATAATTAACTTCTTCAGCTTCTTTCTTTTACGCACAACTGCGCCACGCCCATAAAGTGAGAGAACGACAATTAATGAAAGACGAAAAAAGGTCTTAAGTTAACTACCTGGAAGTTGTTTCGCTTAGTGCGTGCCACAAGATTCGAGATTCGTTTCATTTTCCCTATGTCCCAATGGGCCATGCGAAGTGTTTAGCATGTGATTAACTTTCTAAAAATAAATACCAATTCAAAGAGAGTGCGAGTGTGTGTGTGTTTGTGGCGAGTGTGAAAGAAATATTCTATACAGTTTCCATATGTTCTCATATGTTTTCCCTTTTGGCTTTTCGTAATTTGAATGTCAGCTAAAATCATTAGCGAATCAATTTTACAACAAATGTGACAACACATTAGGGCGTCGATACGCCCCCCGTTCTACAGTACTCTTGATGAATCTCTCGACACTTGCAACACACACACACACACACACACATGGATAGAGTGAGTTAGGCACCGTTAAGGGGCCAGCGCCCCATCGGACCACTTGCGGTTAACGTTTATTAACTGTAAAATGAAGAGAACAGCCAAAGTCATAAGCAAATGCAGTTAGTGGCGACGCCAACTGCGACGCCAGCGGCGGCGTCGACTGCGCTTCGCTTGCTTTCGATGCCAGTGCAAAAGGCGCTGCAAAAAGTCGCTAACAAAACGCGCGCGCTTGCAGCATAAAATACCGTAAGACTACCGCACAGATCTAGGTTGAGGCACAGCCAGCAGATACCCTGTAAATAGTTGTTGAGCATTTTAATGTTTGGCGGAAAATGTAGGAAATTATGAAATCTTAATTTGTGTGAAATGAAACAAATTTAAGGAAATTTTTTTTTTCTTTTTTTTTTTTTTTAATTACAAAAATATATCATTTTAAACAAGTAGTAATCCTTTTTTAATGTAATAAATAAATTAAACAAAAAATAAAAAATAAATAGTAACAATAATAAAAATTGGAATAAGAATCTGAAATTTCAAGAGTAAATAAATTAAAAAAAAAAAAAAAACAAATCATTAAAAAAAATTATTATTTATTTTAATTTTAAAATAAAGTAAATAAATTTTGATAACAAGTACTCCCTTATTGATTATATAGATTTGTATATAGATCTTAATCTAGATACTATATAGATGATTATACTGATTTTTATGGATTTTTGTATAGAATCTGATGATAGATTCTGTCTTTATATAAATCTGTATAGTCTTCAAATAACTTTGCTTAGTCAGATCCACCCATGTGCAACTCCGCCCAGGGTGTCAAGAGCCAAAGCTGATAATATAAATTTCTTCAATATTTTCTACATTATTTTTCTTCATTTTTTCTTCAGAGTTTTTTTTTTTTTATTTTTCATTTTAATTTTTTCAATTTAATTTTTTCAATTTGTATTGCATTGTGCGCTCGACTGAATTTCGTGGTATTTACAACTGAAAAAGGGGGAGAGGAAAAATGGGGGCTTGGGGGGCACGAGGGAGGACATAACAACAGCTTGAGCGAGCTGTTAAATGAATGAGTGCTTGAATGAGTGTATGAATGATTGAGTGAGCGCTTGAGTGCACTATGCAAATGCCAGCGGCAACAACAACAACAACAACAATAATAACAGCAGCAACAACTACAACTGATGATAAAGCTGCAATTGAAAAACATATTTGTTTTAATTGAAACACAAACGCATAGCATTCAAAATAATTAAAACACATATTTATAATATATGCATTTATTTTAATTATTATTATTATTATTATGAAACGCCAGCGCTATGAAAATGCAACTGCAACACTGCAAATTTATGCACGCGGCTGCATTTTGAATAAATCAAACAAAACGTCAACGAACTGTGCCCAAATTAAGAATTCAAATCGTAAAAGAAAGAATTAACTCAAATAGAGACAGAGACAGAGAGTGACAAAGAGAGCGAGAGAGAAATTTGCATATCTTGCAACATATAAAGAAAAAGTTTTTTTTTCTGCTACACTCACGTAAGTAAAAAAAAAATTAAAAAAAAAAAAAAAAATGCTTACCAAGTGAAAATTTGATGCTACCAAAACAAAATGAAAAAGAAAAATTTAATTTATAAACAACAACAATTTCTTCTTCTTAATTTGCCAACTGCACTCGAAGCGAAAATTAAAAAAAAAAAAAATTGTATTTTGGGAAAATCGGGAAATTTGTAATTCATTCAATTTAGTTTGCCAGAAAAATGGGATTTGTTTATATAGAAAGTAGATTTGTAGTTTCCCAACTAAATTAGATTGTCTGAGGGAAACTATATTTAGTTTAGCCATATGCCTAGATTACACAGATTATAAACAAGAAATAGAAATAGAAATAAGTAAAAACATATATAGCAGATATATTTATATGTAGATCTATCAAAATTAAAGAGCTTCTCATAACTACAAGAGCAGCCTAACTCCTCCTACATCCTAGCTAGCTAATATGCTAAGAACATAAATCTAGCCAGAGAATAAAAATTTAGCTATATTTTTCCGACTATGGAAAATCATATACGTTACTTGTCGCTTATAGAAAACTTTGGGAAATGCAATTAGAACTAAAGAAACATACATGTATCTGAAAATAAGGCGAAATATAAGATATATATGATATATAAGATATATACATATTGGTGTATATATATATAGAGAAACAAATGTATATCTAATGATTTAAATATTCGATTTGATTTACATTTATGAATTTATGGGCTAATGAAACTAAAGAAACAGAGATATATCAGAAAATTAGGAAAAATATAATATATACAAGATATATACGTATATACCAATATACCTATTGGTATATAGAGAAACAAAGGTATAACTAACAATTTACATATTCGATTTGATTTACATTTATGAATCTATATTCACATACACACTCTGATATTATGATGGAAATCACAATCACTTATTGAATTTCCCATAGACACAAGATAAGCTAAAAATAAAATGAAATCCAAAATATATTTGACTCAATTCAGAGATAAAGATCTAGCCAAAACTCTAGCTATATATAAGACTATTAGCTTTGACTGAAGTCTATCTATCTATCGAAGTCATGAGGCGAAAATTTCAATTGAAGTTGGCTCTTTCGAGCCGCACATACCGAACCACTTTGATTGTAGATAAGATATTGTTTGGTCTAATCAAAAATTGGCAATAATATAAATAGAAAATAGCTAAAGAGCTAAATATTTCGCTGTCTGAGAGCTTATTTTGTATGACTTGGGCCATTAGGAGAGCGAGCTTTATGTGTTGCATGCAACACACTGTGTTGCATGTACAAAACGCCATTGGCTAGTTTTAATGGCAATACACAATTTAGATACTGTATCTGTATCTTGCCCACAATTCAACTCGGGTCTAGACAGCCGCATGTGGGGTCGAATTTTACCCACACACATACACACTCACACCTACAGTCACACACACGCACACACGTTGTGGGAAGACGAAGTTGTCTACCTTATCAGCGCCTGTGCGTTGTCGATAACTCAGAACTTCGAACTGAAAATTACACTGAGCCAAAACACTAGGTACTTTATATTGAGGTAAATCAAATTTAAGCAGTTTATAGGTGGGCATTATTGGACTAAGAGAGTTTCTGTTTCCTTGAGAATTCCTTACTATAATATATTTACTATAATATCCTTATTTTTAAGGAATTGATATATTCAATCTATACAATATTCATTTCACAGTGAAAAATATATAAAAAAAAAAAAAAATTAAAAATATAAATTTTATCCATCTGCAAAATTGACAACTAAGGGTTTTAATCGATAACACAAAAATAGTTATCGATTTTTAAAAATCTCAGCTCGATACAAGAATATTTATATCTTATGGGAACTGCCACGCCTCTTTCTACTTGTTACGTACATATTTATGCAATCTATATAACCCGATCTTCCATTTTCAATGGGCTCAGGCTATACATTTTATTATGTAAATAAAAAATCCCATTCAAAATAATTTTTTACTAGACAAATGGTACAAAATATAGCAGATAATTTTTTTTTTTTTTTTAAGAGAAATTATAAATTGTATTTATTTACAGCTTAGCGCACCGCTACCTAATTAGTAACTTAATCTAAACAGATATTTACAAAAACTTATTTACTTAAAAGCTATATTATTATTAATATTATATGCATATATTCTTGTCAAAATACCAGATCATATCTGTAGAAACTAGCTTTTCGCATTTCTCTCAGTGCAGAGTTTGTCCAGTTTGGCCAGTGACCCGCTGACGTCGCTGCCACCTGCGAATGAATGTCGCCAAGTCTCTGGCGATAACAGCAGTGAATCGAAAGTTTTCTTTGAGAGTGGGAGAGAGAGAGACAAGGGAGAAGGGAGAAGGAAATGAAAGATGGCAAGGCTCAATCGACAACGACAATTTGTTTGTAATTTGTTTGTCTTTAGACCAGTAACCCCCCTCACATCAGTCTCTCCCCCCCCCCCCCCTGTCTGCCCTGGCCGTCTTGGTGGACAGAGTGCATGTTTATCTATGCGATGTACCGAATTGTATCTACACAAATCGCTGAGCAAACAATGAGTCGGGAGCGCACCAAAAGTCAAATGAAATCGTTCGCCGCGGGCGCAAATAGCAAACAACAAACAACACGCAACGGTGACGGCGACGGCGACGGCGACAGCAGCAGAAGCAACACAAATTGCCAGCAAATGCAATCCAAATAGGTGACCCCATCTCCATCCCTGTCTCTCTCTAGCACATTGCGTAGTTCCCTTTTGTCTCTCTCTCTCTCCCTCTCTCTCTCACACTGAAAGTTTTATCAGCCGCAGGCAACGTTGACTTTCATTTTCATTATTTCCCAGCGCTTCGCTGCACCTGCCTTATCAATGGCCCTCCTCCTACTCCTCCCCCACCTCCTTTACGTCAGACCCCCATCTTTATGTGGCCCACACAACTCTCCGCAACCCACTCGAACCTATTTGGTAACCGATTTGGTGGCGCGTTCGCGATTACAAAACTTTTTGGCCTGTGTTGTGGCTCAACACGATGTCAATTGCGTCGTTTATCATCGCAGCTAGAGCAAGACAGATAGAGCATGAGATACAAAAGGAGACAGACAGAGAGAGCGGTGGAGAGAGGGGGAACGTAGGGGTCGATAGAAAAGCTGTCAATTTACTTAAATGTTTTTTCGATTGCAGCTTGAAATACGAGTCACATGTGAAATTTATTGACCCATTGATTGTGTTGCAACAAATTGCGGCAACAAATCGGTGGTAACACAAAACTTTTTACGATAATTCATGGACAAAAGGAAAAACATAGAAATAATTGACAAATAAATGTGTGGAGTCAGCGGTTGGATTGTAAATTAATACAATAATTGTAGCACGAAATATTTGTTTAATTAGCGCTGATAATGAGGATGATAATAAAATGGTAATGATCAGGGCAATAATAGCAATGACAATGAGAACGACAAGGACTATGACAATAATAATGATAATGACAATGAAAATTACAATGACCATGACAATAACACCGACAATGACAATGGCAATGCCAATGACAATGACAATGAAAATGACAATGATAATGATAATTAAAAAGATAATGACAATGACAATGATAATGACAATGACAATGATAATGACAATGACAATGACAATGACAATAACAATAACAATGACAATGACAATGACAATGACAATGACAATGACAATGACAATGACAATGACAATGACAATGACAATGACAATGACAATGATTATGTTAATTAAAACTATAATGACAATGGCAATGAGTAATAATTGATATAAATAACAATGGTTAAGGAAATAATGAAAATGTGAACCAAAAAGTTAAAGCAAACTAGCGTAAGATAATGCTCTACATCTAAACGCCTCTAACACATACTCATACAGTATACATATGTACATACAAACATATATATGCACAACAACAGGAACTCCCAAAGAGTTAAATCCAAACTAGTTGCAATTTTATTGCGCGCACTTAAAAAAAGTGAAACTAATTAGATTTTATGAAAATGTAGCCAAGTCTTGTGTCAAGTACACCCAAAGTTTGAGTCCAAAATTCAGCAGACGTTGCGGGGTTTTGCGTTGATATGGCGTTGGCTCAGGCAGCGGCAGCGCCAGATGAGACGAAAACAAAGCTGATTCTCAATTTTTAGCAGCACTTCCGCTCACAAAATTTGCGTGTTCTTTTTTTTTTTTTTTTTTTTTTTTTTTTTTGTGTTTAAATTCTTGAGACGTTGACGACGACGCTGATGACGATGATGATGATGATGATGGCAGCCCGATTGTGGTTGCCAGGGGGGTCGCGGGTACAGGGGCCAGTGGGCAGGGGGCATGGCGACGGAGCGTAGCGTCGCGACGTTCTTTCATATTTGAACTGGCAGACAGAAAACTGATTGAGCTTCAAGTTCGTTGTCGTTGGCAACATTTAATCAAGCCGCGAAGCCAAGTGGAAGACGCCGCCTACAAGCGTAGCATGAGCCAGTCGAGAGAGTGAGAGAGAGAGGGAGGAGGAGTGGCATGCGGGTTGTTGTTATTGAAAAACAAAGCAAACTTCTTGTTGCTGATGCTAATGATAGTTTGCTGGAGACGTAAGTGCGTATATCTATGAGATACAAAGATACGCGCGAGAGAGACGCCAGACTTTCAATCTAGGCAAATGCTGAAAGATTTATCGAGGCAGCGAAGCAGCGCGTTGGCTTTTTTGTTAGCTTTGCGTTGGTGTTCTGCTTTCAAAGGAATAACAACAACAACAGCAGCAGCAGCAGCAACAACAACAACAACATTGCACCTGCAACCTGCAGATGTTGCTGCTGCTGCTGCTGCTGCTGCTGCTTAGCTTGCTTTTGGCCCTGACAGCGCATGGCCGCGCCCACGCCAACAGGTGTCTATATATAGCCATAGCTTACATATATATATGTATATAGAATACATATATATACACACATACATATATATATATATATGTAACTGACTGGTTTGTTATTGGCTGCGATCGGAGGCCAGCAAATGGCTTTTCCACTCGACTGTTTTGTTGCTGTTGCTGCTGTCGCTGTCAGCAACAGTTGTTGCTGCCACAGTTTCTAGCATGGGCCAGGTGAGCGTGGAATGTCTAGTGGGTCGATCCGTTCGATCGCTGGGCATGCGGATATGTGTGAAGAATTTCATCGCTTTGGTCTGCACAAAAATTTCACTGTTTGGCGCCGACAGTTTTAGAGGAGCACAGAAAAGTGGGTGGCAAAAGTGGGTGTGTTGTAAATGCATGCAAGCATATATGCACACACACACACACACACACACACACACACATACACACTGAGCTATAAATGTTGAACAACAAAATTGGGTGATAAACACGATATTTTGAAAGCGATTTTAAGTGTATATTAAAACCAACTGATTTTTTATTAGCTATTTTATTTATTTAATTATAGCTATTTTTTGTTTAATTTGTTTTTTTACATTTATATTAATTTCATATCATATTAATATCATATTATTGTTTTTTTTTTTTTTTTTGTTATCAATTTATATTTTTATTTTGTTTAATAAAATTATTTGGTATTGATTTTTTTTATTGTAAATTTTGTGAACTAAGTTATTTATTTATTTTTAATTTTTTTTTTAATCAAATAATATATTCCCAAATTAAAAAATTTTTTTTTTTGCTTTTTAATTTTTTTTTTTTAACTTTATGTATTTAAAAAGAATACATAAAATAAAATAATAAAAAAAATAAAAATATGTAAAATTGTAAAAAATTTATGTGATAAAACATTTATTAAAAAATAATATTTTTTTTTTTTATTTTATTTATTTTTTTTTTTTTACTGCATTTTGTATTTACTTTTGTTTAAATATATTTCTTTGTAAATTTTCATTTAATCTCTTTGTTTTGTTGGGCATTTATATTCTTAATTCATTAAAATAGTTGTGTCGACTAAAAAAACCATTTAGTGAAGCAGTAATACTATTTTCATGAACACAATTGTAAACGCCTTTATGCACATATATTTATATGCAATTGTGTGTGTGTATGCCGACATGTACATGCATATGCATATGTATGTGTGTAGGCATTTTGTGGCATGCAAATAGTTGCACGATCAACAACGTGGCAAGCCCAAGCGTTGGCTGCCTCCAAGTGGGCTGCGCAGTCAATGGGCGTTCAGGTTGTTTAACAAAACTTTCAGATGAGTCGTATTACTGGATAAATGCATTTGGGATTTCATGTGGCTTCGATGCTGCTGACGAGCTCTGCGAAATTCTTGTGGGCAGATCGAGAAGGTTGCTTAAAACTCTATGAATATTTGATTATGGAAAGATGCTTCAATTGAAATTGGCCTTGAAGTGCATATAATAAACATTGAATATCAAAAAGGTCTAACTTGATAGGCATAACTGTATATGCAAGAAAAATATTTATAATTTCGAATAAAATTCGTATATGCCATCAGTTTCGATATCTTTTGCGTTTACTGTACTAATAGGCTTAAGCTAAATGGCTGTCAAGCAACATTCTCTCTATCTCTTGAATCCGGGTTCAAGCCACTTTGTAATAAACGAGGCCGTGGGCTAAGATTGGTTGGCGCTATAGAAAAACAGATATTCAATTATAAATATATATAAATAGTAGAAATAAAAACTTAATTAGATATTTGTCATATTATTTTCTACATTTAAAGGTAGAGAAAACGGAGATAGATTGGGCGAGAAATGTTTAAGTAGGGGAAACGAGAATAGCTCAGTCAAGAAATGTTTGTCATATTACTTAGGGATATTAGATACATTTATAAATGTTTATAATACAGTCGAGTCTCGATAATTTGTACCCCGATAAATCGAAAAATTCCATCTTTTGAAAAAATTTCGTTCTGAATAATTCTCGATTATATAAATTCAGTGTAAATCGAAAAATCTGAACTAGACTGTATACATCTAACATAAAATTCGATTTTAGTTAAGATGTTTTAGAGCTACAGTATATCATATATGATTCATATATAATGCATATCTAATGTAATGTAAGATATGAATTAACATAGTTGTGAACTAGACTATAATAATAATATATATAATGTGTAATGCAGTATTAATTTTTGAGTTATGCAATATATATCTCTATATTATATATAGATATTATTATCTAAGGTATTTCATAGATGGAATATCTAGAAAGTATTCATAAATTGTTTCTGCTTTGTTATACCCTGAACCCATTGAAAATGGGAAATCAGGGTATAATGGTTTTGTTAAAAGTATGTAACAGGCAGAAGGAGGCGTGGCAGACCCCACAAAGTATATATATTCTTGATCAGGACGACGAGCTGAGTTGATTTGGCCCTGTCCGTCTGTCTGTCCGTCCGTCCGTCCGTCCGTCCGTCCGTCCGTCCGTCCGTATGTATGAACGCGTCGATTTCAGAAGATATAAAAGCTAGAGACTTCAAATTTTTTTTAAAACGTCCGTAATTACAGCGCGCATATCAAGTTTATCATTAAAAATCGATAACTCATCCCGATCTTTTTTTATCGATAAAAAACCTTATCGAAAACCAGTTATAAAATTATATCTTCTACACCCTTATTGCTAGAGTCTCCAAATTTTTAATGTATGCTTATATGCAATTTATACAATTTCGGTTTTTGTTAAAATTTACCCCCCACCCTTAAATTCACCCCCTCACCCTCACTTTTGTAAAAAGCGTATTTCAAATACTAGAGACTTGGGCTTTGGAATATACACACATATTCACCATATGATTACGCTCTAAAAGTTTCATTAAGATCGTATGTCTACAAAAGAAATTATTTAACAAATAAATTCTCATAATATTGCCCACACTGCAGCGCAGCCCAAGCGCAGTCGCTGCTTACTGCGCAGTTAGCAGAGCGCAGGCTTATGCGATGCATGTGTATGTATGTGTGCATAAAAGAAGTGCAGAATGATTAGAATATCAGCTTGGAGGGTTCAGGGTATCTCCTAGTCGAGCAGTCTCGACTGGAGCTTTCTTACTTGTTTATATCTTCTTCTCGGTTTATTTTTATCGAATATATGTATTTAGTATTCCGAATATAATAAATATAATGGCAGCTTAATAGTTCCGTTATCACAAATATCAGGTACAACTCGCAGGAAAGAGAATTTCCAAAAGAATTTACGATATTTTCTGTTAATTTGGTAAATGTTAATTGTTGCGTAATTGTTTGAATTACATTGAAGGAGCTTAACGCTTATTATTATTACTGCTGCTTCTTCTTCTGCTCGCTTGGCATTCAGCTGGGCTGTCTAATGCGCGTGGGCGTGGCACAGTGAGACAGTGGGCGCACGATTAACAGCCGCAACGGCCGCATAAAAATGCAAAATAAATATAAAAATTGATTATGTCGCGCGACGAGAATCGAGAAGGCGCAGCCAGCAGTTTGGGCCAAGGGGGAAGAGAGGAAGGAGAGGGGTGGGGGGAAGTGTGAAAGAGAAACAAAAGCGAAATGTCAACGAGCGTGAAAGTGATGCGACGAGGGCGGACTGTAGCATGGGGCGTGGCAGCTGCGGGCTGTGCCGGCAATCAAAGTTGAAAATTAGGCAATAAAATTAAACGAACAGCAACGAAACGAGGCACGAGGCAAGCAGGCGTAAAAGGAAAGCGGAAAGAGAGAGAGAGAAAAAAAAACAAACGTGGGGCATGCCGAGGGGGCAGCGGAGTAGAGGGCGTTGCGTTAACCTTTTGCCATACAATAAACACAAATAAAAGTGCGAGTCGAGTCGCGTCGAGCCGAAAAAGCAGAAAAGAAATTGCCGCAAATGGTGGCAACATTGACAGGCCAGCCCACATGGGGCAACAACAACGACAACACACACACACACACACACATTGCTGCCACACTTGAGCAGGAATCAAATGGAGTCTCTATCACTCCCTACCTCCCTCTCTCTCTCTCTCTCTGTGGCATTCTCTCTGTGTATTATGCAGCCATGAATTATGCCGCCAAGCGAAACAAAATCCCATTCGGGCCATTACAGCGATTGATTTGCCTCACTGTGCGGCCACAGGGCCTGCCTGACCTGGTCTGGCCCCGCCTGGCCAGCCAGTAACCTGGCAACAGTTGGTTTTGGCCACACGGCCGTCATGTGAAAGTCGCGTGCGACGCCAACTTAATAAATGTGGCCCAAAGAGCGATGTTATAAACAAAGTTTATGTTTCCAGTGAAGTGCGTGTGTGTGTGTGTGTGTGTGTGTGCTGGTAACTTCATGTCTTAAAGTATACTCGGCCAAGAACAGTTAACACAAAACTTAATTCAACTAAACAAATTTAGTAGCATTTCATTTCAGTAGGCCCTAGAGACAAGTGTTGTAAAACTCAGTAAAAAACATGTAAACATATCAGACAGCAACACATGATGTCTTCTTCTATATATGTATTGCCAGCTTAATAGTGTATAATCATAGTAAAGCGAGTGTTGTCAAACTCTTTTCTATCAACAAACTCAACTATTCGATTTGTAGCCAACACTAGTGTTAAATATGTGGATGTTATGAAAAGATAGTGCTGCAAAATGCACCCCAATGCATATGCACATGAAGCAAATGTCAACCTACTTTACCTCTCTATAAAAAAGAATATATATAAAAGTAAAGAATCCCATATCTAGTGTTGTAAAGATTATTTCAATTTGTGCTACGTACATTTTATAGTGCTGTTAAATGAAATTGCACTTTTATGAAATTTTAATTGAAATAAATCATCAGCAAAACAGTATCGTATCAAACAGTGTTGTAAAACGTTTGTGTTTTATTCCTGCCTATCTTTCATTCTTAACTTTTTGATTTTTGCTTTAAGTTTTCTCAATTTTCAACAGCTCTGACGTGTAATTAAACTGTCCATATCATTCCAGTGTTGCAAAGTGCAGCAATACCATTCGTACATACATAGATATCCCCTACAGCAGCTGCAGCCTTATTTGTGAAGCAAATTATATTTGCAGCCGCTGCAGCTGCCGGCCCAGTGAGTTGCAGCTTAATGCCGGCCAGTGTTGCATAACGGCCTCGAACATGTTAAAACATTGTCAACGTCAGCGGAATAGAATCGCACTCAATTGCGAAATAGACGCTCAACGGTTCTTTGCTTCCTCATCCTCTTGCTCTCTTCATCATCATCATCATCATCATTAGCATCAACATGATCATCATTCTATATTCATTTGGAATTTCGCATTGGGCCGCGCAGCACGCTTTTGCCATTAACCACACCCACAAATCCTTCGCTGCGCGCTCTAAATGACCACAAAAGCTGCAAGCTGCAAGTTTGCCCGTTGCGCGTTGCTTGTTGCAAGTTTAGCTGCTCCAGTTTGGCATTTGCAAATTGCAACTGGAGGCTCGCGCCTCATAATCAGCTAAATGCATCATTACGGCTGCTGCTGCTGCTGGTGCAGGGCGTCTGGGTGGGCGGGGCATTGCTTTGTGGCATAGAGTGAAATTTTGATGGAACGCAATTTGTTGCTGCACATGCCACATGCCACATGCCACATGCCACACGATGCTGTTGGAGCGGGGGCGGCGCACGGGCGCTGCTCATTAAATTTCCGCTCTCTTTGCAAAATGAAGTGGCTGCTGCTGCTGCTGCTGCTGCTTCTGACGTCGCCGTCGACAGCGACTGCTGCGCCGATGGCAACTGCATTGGTTATGCTCTGCAAACTCATAAAATAACTGTAATTGTCGTAGTTTTTGCTTTGCGGCGCTGTTGCCGCACTTCACTTGGCCAGGCATCCATCAGGAGCTGCCGCTGCTGCTGCTGCTGCGGCGATTCCTCGGCTTTTACTTGTTGCCAGTCACGTTTTAATCTCGTTCTTCTTCTTCTCGTTGTTGTTGGCAGCTATCGCAAAAATCTTTGCAAGCTTTTTTTTGTTTTTTTTTTTTTTTTTTGTGCAGACACAGCCAAGTGGATGACAAAGTCAAAGCAAGAGAGAGACAGAGAGAGCGGCCGTGTGTGCGAGCGAGCTGGCAGCAGTCAAAACTCCAGTGGCTCTGGCAGCACCTGTTCCGCTGCCGTCCATTGTCCGTCCGAGGAGGCATCCACCTGGACGGAGAGCCATTTGATGCGGCCGCAGCACGAACAAAACTGGGCACAAAGCAAATTTTCTGGTTCATTGCAAGCATTCAAACTGTAATCAGATACCGAGCTGAACGGGCGAGTGAGCGAGTGAGCGAGTGAGCTACCCCTTCCCCTCCTCTTCTGCACCCTGCTCGCCCTCGACTGCATTCACGTAACTAAAACTTTAACTGTAATCGTGGCCCATGGCTTCGGTTGGTTTGGGCTTGTGCCTGTGGATCGCATGTGGATGCCATTGTGCCAGCCGTGCAGGTTGTGGGTGACGAGGCTAATAAAGCTGTACTTGATATGCGATCCAGTTCCGGGAAAATGTTTTTGTTAAATGCAGCACATATAGAGAATGATGTGTATAATATATGTATAAATATGCATGTGTATATGTGTATATGTATGTGTGAGTTGTTTGACTAATTATACAAATTTCTTTAAAGTGCAGTTTATCTCGTATAAATAGTTTATTCAATTCCAGTTCTATTAAGCTTATGACTCAACTGTTTTATTGTATACATATCTGGAATAGATAATAATATATATGTGTTATGTATCTACAGCTCTTTTCACGTAAATAGTATCTAATCTGGGTATCTAATGTATACAATATTTTGAAAGCAATTTGAAACGAGCATTACATGAAATTATTTTCATGACTTTTACTTGGTTCAAGTCATCTAGCACGTTCATATCATTTTAACAGTTTTCACTCCATCTATCTCATTCTCATTTCTATTCCCCTCGCTAACTCGCTAATCATCTTTCAACGTATTATCATAAATCATCAACGCCATCAATCTCATTCATCACTCTACTCTAATTACACTTGTTTCTACGCCAACTAATCTGTAATCACAGTAGCATTTTGAATTCTACAGAATGTAAAATCTGTCATGAGACAAGATCTATATAGTATAGTTTCTAGTATATATAGACTATTAGATATGTTCTTATTGAACTAACTAACTATTTCTACCTATTTCTAATTAATTAGGAGATTAAAATATTTAATTTGGGAGATATAAAATAAGTATGTAGCATATATAGTTTATTGTACTTCAAACTTATTTTATATATCCTAAGTTAAATATTTAAGTCTTCTAATTTATACATCTGATGGAGCTTATTGTAAATATTTTTATAGTTCCACTCATAGACTTTCATGATTTCTCACAAATGCCTTCATTACACTGAATCGATATGGCATAATTAAAATTTTCCCTTAGTCACGCATTAATCAATTTATATGCTTATATGTATATGTATGTGCATATCTAGCACGCCGAATCCACTGCAACTGCTGCTGCTTCCACATTGAACTGCTGAACTGCATGATTAATCAGCTGATCAGAGTTGCGACATGGGTGGCAGCGCAGCCACCCTCTTGGAGCAAGCCAGCAGAGCGAGCAGATGATCGCGAGAGCGAGAGAGCGCGCATGAAAGGGTAAAGCAAGAGAGTCGTTGTGTGTGTGCGTGTGTGAGTGTGAGAGAGAGCTGCGGCGCTCTCGCGCATTCCAACAGCAGCATTGGCATTGCAAATGAGTAAACTGCGACGCGTCGACGTCGACGTCGACTTCGAAGTCAACGTCAGCGCTGACGTTGTCAGATATTTGTGTTGAACTTTTACAGTTGCGTTGGGCTAAGCACAAGCTAAAGATGAAGAGGCACTGTGACAGAGAGGGACAGGGAGGGCGAGAGATGTTTGGGGGGTCTGCCATTGCTGGAGTCTGGGAGTCTTGATAATTATTGCAACATTGCCGCAGCAGCTGTTGTTGTTGCTGCGAGTGTGTGCGTCTCTATGTCTGTGTGTGCGTGTGCATCATATTTCGTTTTTGTTTTTTTCATCTCTTGCTTCAGTTTTTGTTTTTGTTTTTGTTTTTAATGCTCTGTTGTCCGATGATTCAACAAGTCCAAGGCGTAAAAATAACAACAAACATAAAAAAAAACACGAACAAACTTTGTTTTCCTTGTGTCATTTTTTTTCTGTAAGCTCTGTAAAAACACTTAAAAATATTGTTATAAAAATATTTTTGTTAAACGCTGGCAGCGATTGAAATGAAAAGTTTTTATAGCGCACGCGATCTAGAAAATGTCGGCTATCAAGTTTTTATTATTATTATATTCTCTACTTCGACTTCTATTTCCCCACTACTATTTGTTTAATATTTTGATTTTTTGTTTGGGGTCCGAGAGACGACGACGACAACGACGACGAGGACGGCAAATTGAAAGCATTTGAATACCATTTTATAAGGTAGAGTGCTTAATTAATGCGCTATAGATAAAGATAGCGAGCTTTTGGCTGACTGAACTGAGGAGGGGAATACAAGTTCTTAACGGTACTACAACTTGACCTAGCGACCGAGCCACAAAGAAATTCAAATGATTTGGGGAGAGTTGAGATGAGGTTGACACGCTACGCAACTGTAAATGGGGATAGTTAAGAGCTGGAAACGAATTTGGTAATAAAATTTTCACTTTATATAGACATAAAACTGATGCAAATAAAAATAAAGAAAATTTACCCTCATAATATGATGAAAAATTGGACTGACGATAATGATAATCATAATAATAATGTTCTAAATAAATAATTAAATATTCAAATATTTGATATGCTTCGCAATGAACGAATATACCCGCTCAGTGACTTATATTGCAGTGTGGCAACTGTAAACAAACGCCGATCGCAGCGACTTTTTATGCTAATTTCCCCAACGATCAACTGTTGTACGGCATTTCATTTGTGTATCGATTTAATGCGATTCATATGCAAATCAAATGACGCGAAAGTGTCAATTGGTTATTTGTTGTTCTGGTCGGAGAATATGAATAACGAAGGCCTACAGCTGACAAATTAGACCAATCTGAGAATATACATATATATATTGTATTGTATTGTGTGTATGAGAAATGTGTGCAATAGATTTGCCAAATTCAGCGGATCTGGCAGCACTCGTCGCTCGATGACGATCGCCCGTCTGTTGATGGGATATCTTTGCTATGATTAAGAGCGCAAATTAAACCGTTTCCGTTTCTCCCACTTCTTGTATTCTCTCGTACTTTGTGGTATTTTTCATTAGTTTTTACTGCCCACTGCTTCTTTGGGTACTTAGGGCAGCAGCTGCTTCTGGCGCTGCCTCTGGCGCTGCCTCTTTCACCTCACCTACTGCTCTGCTCTTGCTCTTGCTCTTGCTAATTGCGCCGCGGCTTCGTTTCTAATTAGAACTCGTTGCCATATTGAGATCTTAGCTTAAAATCCACAATGTTTATCTTCGACTCCACCTTCTTCTCCTCCTTCTCTTCCTCTTCGCATTCGGCACAGTTGTTGCTTGTTCTGCTCTGCTTTACTCTGCCCCATGACGTCAGTCTAGTTGCTGCTTCTGCTTCTGGCTCTTCTTCTTCTTGTTTTTATAACTCTTATTGGTCTATTAATTGACCGCGGCAAGCTGCGTGGCGCAGCTTTACAGCTAACGCGCTCTCTTTCCAGTGCAGTCGCTGTCGCTGTCGGCGTTGACGTTGACGTCCACGTCGCAGCTTTTGCAATGGGCCGCTGCATTTTTTGTCGTTTTTGTTTTGTTGGTGCTTTGGGGTGGGTACCGTTGGTTTGTCAGTCGCTGTCATCCAATGGCATCCACAATGCGTTCCACACGCGCCGCAGCGTAAAAGTTGCTTAGCAGGTTTTTCTGTTTCGGTATCTTTTTTTTTTGGTATTTTGTTTTTGTTGTTGTTTTCTTTGTTGCGCTTTTTGATTGCCCCGTTGTTGTTGTTGTTGTTGCTGTTACTGTTGCTGCACTTTCATATTTTGTTTTTGTGTTGCAGTTTCTTGTTATCCCATTGTATGCAGAGCTTTGTTAATAACAGCTGCTGTTAATGCTGTTGCTGCTGTTGCTGCTGCTGCTGTTGTTGTTGTTGCTGTTGCTGCTGTTGCTGCTACATTTTGTAGCTGACTTTTATCATAAATATTTCAACGCCTTTGATTAGTTGCTGCTACATAGCTGCTCCTTTCACCAGCTCTTAGCTACATAGAATTGTGTAAGCAGCAGACACACACACACACACACACACACACACAGGCACACATTGGCACACATTTGAGGCCCCTTCGTGTTGCCACTAAATTTATCTCAGGGCCTCGCCCCAGCACAGTTCACAAATCAAACAGAAATTGCAGTGGACAAATTAAAAATTCATAAAACGCCCAAAACTAAAAATCAAATTCTCTAAATTTTCAACAACAACACAAACACAAACAATAATAACAATAACAATAAAAACTATAACACCACCAACAACAACAACAACAGCAACAGCATAAAACTGTATATCAAATAAAATCCCTAATAATAAAATACAAAAATCCGATTTACATTTACACAATTTATGAACGCATGTCGCAGGCCATAGAAACATATATACATATATGTGTATATATATGTATTTAGATAGCTTTGCTTATCGGCTGCACTGCTGCTGTTGTTGTTGTTGTTGTCGCTGTGGAACGCCGCGCCGTCTGGCATTTTGATGTGGGCGTCGCGGCGTGGGCGTGCCAAAGTGCGCAGGCCTTGAGTTATATAGTCGTCGCATAAACACACACACTCACACACACGAACACGTATGAGGGATGTGGTTTCAGTTTCGGATAGCGGCACAGCGCTGCTGTCTCAATGCCAACAACAACAACAACAACAAGCAGCAGCAGCAGCAACGTCTCAACGACCATTCAAACTCTGTCGAAATCAATTTGCTAATGTTGTCACCAGGCGGGCAACATTTGGCTAGATGGATCTGCAAATGTACCTACATAAGTCGCCTGGTCATGCCATGCCACCCTTAAACCTCAGCCCCCCTAACCACCCAACGGGCAATTACAAAAGGCAAAGAGCAAAAACTGTAAACGTTAAGCGCGGCACGCAGCAATCGCATTCATTGCAGTCGCAGCAGCCGCAGCAACAATACGAAATCAATTACAGTAAAGCCCCGTGTGGGTGGCTATAATGGGGAGGGGGTGGAGAGGGGGCGCGTGAGCGTTGCGCACGTGCCAAGCGCAACGCCAATAATTTGTTGTAACAAGCGAACACAAGCACCGAAGTCACCACCAAAGCAGCTTCGGCTCCCTCATTGAACACACGAGAGAATTTGAGAAATTACTAAACACATAACGGTATGCCATACACATACATACATATAGTGTGCTACCCCTAACAACAACAAAAATAAATATAAAATGATTTTAAAATGAAAAAAAAAAAAAAAAAAATGTGTGTGGGCCAAGCTAGTCTTTGCCTGACTACGCAATGCTCTGTTAAGAGGGACTGAGAGTGGAGCGTTTAAATATAAAATAATATAATAATATGAGAAATCAGATCTATGCAGAACAGCTGCTTTAAAGCCTTGGTGCAGTGGCTCTAAAAACCTTAACAGATATGACTATTTTTCCTAATTGTCCCAGATAGGTCTCTGTTCTCTAATGGTCCATCATAAATGAGTTAGAAATAATTTTGTTTACCTTACAACTCATACCTAATGTGACTATAAAACTGTGAGACGGGACTTGAAATCTGTCTTAATCAGCAGCTCGACGAATCTAAAAGGGTTTTAGACTTTGACTATAGGCTATATATGAACCACTAGGTTAAATTTCCATTACCTGATGTGACTGCACAACAATGACTTCCAAACCGGGACTGCTATACCATGACTAAACTATTTTCTGAAGAGAATTAAACATTACAATGTTCAAAGATATTGCTAATATGGAAATATTCCATTGATATAGAAATACTCTATTAAAATAGATAAATATTCCATTAATATACATAACTTCGCAACTCTAGTGATGTCAAAACTGCGAAAGTTTGGTATTCGCAGATGGCGAAGCTTTACTTTAACGAATTCACTTACTTTACAATTCCACTGTCTCTAAAACTGTAATTCAGCTATGCTTCCGCAACTGTCGAAGCCAAACTTAAGTCAAAAATCTATTAAAAGGCTTACGTTATTATCTAGAAAGTAAGCCGCAAAGCTAATATGCCCAATTATGTATTTAGAAATACAACATATAAAGAAAAGCGGTGAAAAAGAAGAAAATGGTAAAATGAAAATGGAAAATGTGAAAATATTTTGCTGTGCAAGTTTCGAGCGCATAACTTTGGCTTTTTCGACTAAGCGAAACTCGAAAGTTGATTGCATTCCACTTATGGGGAAAATAGTATGGGGGGTCTAACGGGGCCTCACTCAATGGGGCATTTTCCCCCACGATGCGTGTACAGACGCGTGTGTGTGTGTGTGTGTGTAAGCCTAAGCGATAATCATTCATTAATCATTCATATGCAAATATGAATCACATTCATGGTAGATGTGCAAATGCGATGCCAAGTGATTCGATTCATCACAGTCACACTTAGCTGAATCGAATGAATGCACTTGAATGCACAATGAATGTGTGTTATCTTTTAAATGAATAAGAGCAGTCGTTTATAAGTTAGGCATTGGGTCTCGAGCATAAATCAATATGAATATGAGTGTGAATGGGAATGTGAATTTCAATATGAATTTCAATGCGAATGTGAATGAGGGTATGAATGAGAATATGAATCTGAATAATAATATGAATATGCATATGATTATGTATATAAATATGAATATGAGTATGAATGTGATTACATGCTTTATGTATATGAATGTGAATATGAAAATGAATATGGGTATGAATATGAAAGTGAATGTGAATATGAAAATGAATATGAATATGAATATGAATATGAATATGAATATGAATATGAATATGAATATGAATATGAATATGAATGTGTATATGAAAATGAAAATGAATATGGGTATGAATATGAAAGTGAATGTGAATATGAATGGGAATGTGAAAATGAATATGAATATGAATATAAATATGAATATGAATATGAATATGAATATGAATATGAATATGAATATGAATATGAATATGAATATGAATATGAATATGAATATGAATATGAATATGAATATGAATATGAATATGAAATAATAAATATAAATATAAATATGAATATAAATATGAATATGAATATGAATATAGATATGAATATGAAAGTGAATGTAGATATGAGGATGGGTACGAGTATGGAACTTAAAATAAATACGTAGATATATGAATATAAATATGACTATGAATAGTTGACTTTAAGCGCTTTTAAAGAAAAATTTGAAATTTGTAGAAAATTAGTTTGAGTACATCCATTCATACATATTCAGTCTTTATATCTGTACATTCTCCATATTCTTCAGGCCTATACACATTTAATAGCCCTCAATAGCTAATAAATGAATAGAGAAGAGACTTTGATAAATAAATATTCATAGCGAATCGGTTAATTGAGCTAATTTATGGCGCCCATTTGGCTTCCCAATTGGGCTGGCATTCTTATATAATTGTGCTTCATTGTCGGCGTTTTCAGTTAACGGTGCCCATATGCAAACACAAATGGCAATCGAGTTAGGCCGAGCTTCCCAATTTGGCCTTGAAATCGAACACTATCAGTCAATAGCAATAGCAACAGCAACAACTGTGAACTACAATGGAGCAGCTGCCTCCATCGCCAATGGGTTCCATAACTCAAAAGAAGAAATAAAAGTCGAAACGCGATTCGCATTTCGCTGGGCTCTACCCCACATCCCCCCACCCCCTTTTAACTCCACCAATTGTGGAAATTGTGCTCAACTAGCCCAAGTTTGGCTGACAATTTGTTGACAATTGCGTTTCACACTTTGCATAGTAATCAGACGTAAACAGAAATCTCAACTCTAACTCCTGCACACATATTGATACAGTGCCTAGGCACGATGTATGTATGTACACTGGGTCGTGTATGTCGGTGCGTATGTATTAAATATGTGCACATGCAATCTAAGCAAATTAAATATTTGCAATGTTCGACTAGATGTTACCCCTCAAGTATGCTCAACTAATAGTCAAGCAGGCAGACAGTGCGCTTTGTATGTATATGCATATGAATACCTGAAATAAAGCTGCACATACACTGAGTATTGTATGTATATTGATGGCTGAATACTTTTATAAGTTGTTTGGCAATTTGTTGATGCTTAGCGAAAGTTTTAGAATATTTGATTGATATGCTATTCGCAAATCTAGTTCAAAATACATATCCATAAATTGAACTCTAGGAATATTTACCTTAATGATATGTGGAACCCTTCGCTTGTTCATCTCATTGTTTTGACGACTTGATTCGATTTTATAGGATTTCTGTTTATGAAACGGTGCCAGCCTCATTTTCTATAGATAGCTTAGAAGATCACATGGAGATCGTTTTATACTTTGCTGGCTAATTGTTCGTAGACGTAAACTTTCATAATGTATTTTCATTTTATTTGTATTTTTAAACATATATTTCTCAATTTTAATTTTTTTTTAAATTTTATTTTTTATTTATATATTTTTAATTTAATTTATTTTTTTTTTTTTTTAATTATTATTTCATACAGTCTAATAACTTATATTATAAACTTTTGTATAAATACATTCATACAGTCTTTTAAGTATCGTTTCGTTGCTTTAAAAAGGCTTCAGTTTAAAGTCCCATCTTGCAGTGGGACCATCATATTCAATTCTTAGAATACACCCAATTACAGGGTATAGCTAGTAGTTGTGCTGTTATGGAAAACAAATAGCGGCACTTGGGCGCTGTTTCTGTTTTTAACTTTTTGCTGGGGGTGAAATACAAAGTAGAAGACGAGGCAGAAGAAGACGACGAAGCTGATGAAGAAGAAGCAGCAGCAGCAGCAGCAACAAAATGTAGACGACAATATATTTTATGCGGAATTCTGTCCCACGACGCGACGTAGCGAGCGAGCGAGCGAGCTGAGAAAATGAATCATGTTGTGAATGCGAATGAATGTTTTGAAATCGATTCGAATGAAATGTCTAAAACACACCTAACCAATATATATATGTATGTATGTTTGTATGTATATATATGTATATATATTTTTATATATGAACATATATCGGGCACGAACATTGCATTTGATTGCAAATTGCAATTGTAATTGGGTTTCCAATTGTTGTAATTGACTTTGGTTGTTGTTATTGCTATTCTCATGGTTGTTGTTGCTGTTGATGTTGTTGTAGTTGTTGTTGTTGTTGCTGCTGTGTGGTTGCAATTCGAGTAACAACAACAGAAATGCGACATTAATTACAAAACGCTTGCGATGTTTTCATGTCGCGTCTCATTGCAACCCCCTCCGCTCCCTCTGCGCCACATGCCTCACTCAATATCCAGGCGAAGCCCCCGCCCACATGCTGCGACTGACCCCTCCAACAAGCAGCTGATAAATTGCCAATGCACGACAAAGAACAACAACAAAGCCAACAACAACAACAACAACAGCAACAAATACACAGCCAAGTCGTGAAAGTTACGAAACTGCATTGATAACGAATGAAAATTTAAAACACGTGCGAGGGCAATAGCAATCGGGGAAGAGAGCGAGAGAGAGAGAGAGAGAGAGAGAGAGAGAGAGAGAGAGAGAGAGTGAGTGAGTGACATGAAATATCGCAACCAATTGGCCGATTAAATCGCAAAATTGAGAATCGAATCGGAGGTATGATTAATGCCTGTGAAATGTGAATGAGCCGCTAATGCGAGCCACAAATAAAGACATAGAATGAAACATCGTCGTAAACATAGCAAAAACAAATGGGGAAACAATCATAATCAATTTCAAATAAACTGAGTATTTATAAGAGCAGCTAAAACCTGTTTAAGCCTCGTCCATGTATGTATATGTATGTATGTGTATTTAAGTGATAGCTGTGATCATGATGAAACATAGAATGAGGGAATTTCCTATCAATATATATACAGAGAGTGCATCAGACCTAGCTGACACTCAAATTTATATACAAAAAACATAGAACAAAGAAAATATTGCCCTAAATTGCAGCTAGTACAAAAAAAAAAAAAAAAAAAAAAAACATAGAAACATAAAGTATAGATGACAATCGAAGTAATTTACAGACATATAGAGCAACAGCATATGAAACATGGAAAGGGAAAATAAATAAATATAAAAAAACATAGAATATAGAAATTGAGTACCAATAAGTGCACAGAATGGGCCATTGGTACTTTTAAATATAAAAATAGAAAGAATGCTCTAAAGAACAAACTTGGCATAAACATAGAATATATAGAATCATAGAGAAAACTCTGAAGACCAAACATGACAAAAATATAGAACATATAGAAATATAGGAAAAGCTCTAAAGAACAAATATGAAGAAAACATAGAATATGTAGAATCATAAAGAATGCTCTGAAGAACAAACATGACAAAAATATAGAATATATAGAAATATAGGGAAAGCTCTAAAGAACAAATATGAAAAAACATAGAATATGTAGAAATATAGAGAATGCTCTGAATAACAAACATGACAAAAACATAGAATGTAGAATTGAGTAGAATATCATACAGCTATAATATCAAATAAACAAAATAGGGACAAATATCATATGACATGAATATAATATATCGTCAAATTCATCACCAAAAACAAAGAACATATCAAAAACATAGAAAATATCATAAAATAATGGAATCATATAGCTACAATATCAATTTTTGGACAAATGCCATATGATACTCAGAACAAATCGAAAGCATAGCAAATATCATAGAATCAATATAGCAACAAAATTGGAACAAATTCCATAAACAGACTAGAGAACATCGTATAGAACATTTCATAGAAATGAAGAGAATAAGGACAAATGCCATTAATGACTCTATGAGCAATGCCTTTTATAGTTTTTATTGCAAAATGCGAATATGTCCATACATATATCCATAATCTATAATTGTGATCCAATTATGAATTTGATATACATGCGCCGCCTTTAAAGGCCAATATAAAAACAATGCCCATGTGTGAATTATATTGAAATTTATTCACAATTACAAATATGTATTTCGATTTATTGCTTATGAATGGGCTTTAACGATAAGCGGAAAGACGACCGCAAAAAGCAAAAAAAAAAAAAAGAATTATTCGTGACGAAATATGTTTGTAAATGTGTGCGTGTGTGCATGTGTGTGTGTTTGTGCGTATAAATAAATTAAAAATTCAGTGAAGCACAACGACGCAAAATGAAACCCACTTTGTTCTCGGCCTTAGAGATGACTCGCGACTCGACCCAGAGAGCGCTCCATCATATATATATATACATATATATATATATATATATATATATATATATATATATATATATTTTTTTTTTTTTTTTTTTGTGTATTATTATTATTTTTGCTGGGGTTTCTTTTCAATTTCTTTTGATGTCAAAACATCGCAAGCAATACAGATGAAAGATGGAAAAAAATGGAGAAAAAAAAACAGTTGCAAATATTTATAATTGCTTATCACTAAAAAATGTTACTTGACTCTGTGTGTGTGTGTGTGTTATATGTGGGGCACTCGCACAGCTCGACATATAACTTGACCGACTCGACTTCCTTTCGGGTAATTCAAATGATGTCCATGCCTATAAAAAGACCCACTTAGGCCATGAAAAAAAAAAAAACTCGAAATGAAACGTAAATATGTACATATATAAATATATGTGCATAAGTAAACAAAAAGAAAAAAGAAATATTTTTCCATATTTTCAACAAAATGAAATGGATACTTGCCCCACACACACGCACACAGATGCGTTGCGGCAACAGAATTATTGTTAAAAGTTCATAAAGCCAGCCATAAAATACAAGAAGACAAAATAAACATTCTTAAGCAGCAGACAACGCACTGCAAATGCTCTAATAAACAAATCGAATCATGGGAAATCATTTATTTAATGAATTTTCAAAAATTCAACAAGCTCAAACATGTTGGGAGAAAGTGCAAGAAATAAAAGTTTTGATGTAATTTATTTGAATAGAAAATAAATTTTATAAAAATATATACAATATTTATAATATTTGGCTGATCTGGCACTAACATATTTTGTTTACAATGTTGAAAGTGGATGTCAAATTTTGACAGCCGCTTAATCAAACATACAATTGTTAGCATATTTCTGCATGCCACAATTTGCTTGGCTTGACTCATGTCAAAACTTATCTAAACAAAATCTTTAGGCCAAAAAATACAAACTAGAAAAAACCTTGAATTTTGGATGTCAGCATCGAGATGAACTTTAAATATATGTGCATATAATATGTATAATATAATGTAAATATGTAATATAATGTAATATATGTAAATATGTGTCATGGATATACAAAATTATAGATGAGCATAGAAAACAGAGAATATTGCTGGATATAGATCGTATTTGTGATAGCTTAACGAAGATGTTTGTGGGAGATGGAATTTTGGTTGTGTATTAAGTAAAGTGACTGTCAAAACTATTGTTAGCTGGTTGACATAACTGGCTAAATATATGAATATATTTAACATATATTTCATAGATTCTATGCTTGCATGATAGAGTTGCCTGTCTAAAAAGATATAGATCATTTGCTCTTAGGCAAAAAACTTTTATCTATTTATTATTAAGTCAGGTGACTGTCAAATATTCGAATAACTGGCTGTCAATACGATTTCAATTTATAAAGATGATAATATTGATATAAAGCATACGATTTATAGAATATCACAACTCCCACATCTTGATAAAGTTCAATTCGATCAATTTATAGATCTGTCAGGTGGGATTGATCTTTAACTTACAGATCTTCGAGTCTAGGTTAAGTGACTGTCAAACCAAATGTTAATTATTTGACAAATCGTGCTCAATATCTTAAGGAAAAGTTTGATATAATTCAAACATATATTCCATAGATCGTAACTCTGATAACTTGCTGAAGAAGTGTGCCTAGCTAACATATATTCATTAACTGTCTGACAAACTGCCTGACATAGCTGTCATACCTGTATCTAAAGAGAGAAAGAGAGAGAGAGAGAGAGAGAGAGAGTGTATTACCGTATCCGAAAGCCACCCCGGCCAACGACACCAACCGCAGCCTAGTTGGCTGAGTGTTTGACAAGCAGTCGACACTTGGGGGCGTGGTGGCGAGGGGCAGGCGGTTTGGCAGGTGTTGCCGGTGGGCTGGACTGTGGGCGGGTCTGTTGTGGAATCTATATGTCTCTAAAAGCGTCGCACGGTGCACGTCACACAATATCAGACCAGACAGAGACCACACATCAGCCCCAGTCCACAGACCTCCCCTCCCAGCGCCTGGGCCTGTCCCAGTGCGTTTGGGCCTGCTGTTTTTATTAGTAATAACATTTTGAAAGCCTCGAAACAGGGTCGTTAAATTAAAATTCATGCATTGAGTGCTGTGCGAGTGTCGAGTGGGATATGCGATATGCGATATGCGTTACGCGATACCTAAACCCGGCTGCAGCCCACACACAGCAGCAGGTAGGCGGAGGGAGGGTGGCCAGGCGTGGCTGGGCGCTGATAGCAAATGCGAGCAGAGTTTTGCGGTGCGCCGTATTAAATATCGAATTCAATAAAACTGATTGACACATGTCTCGTGTCTGTGTGTCTGTGTGTGCGTGTGTGTGTACGTTTGTCAATCGAGCTGCAAGCGTGGCATGTTGCAAGCAACTGCTGCTGCTGTTGTTGTTGTTGTTGTTTTGGTAGCATCAAATATGAGAGTTTTATCCACAGCATTACGATGTACTAAACGTAAACTTTACAGCATGTCGCAGGAGCTAACGAGCAACGTGACCAACTCAATGGACACCATGGAGGACACGTCCAAGGTGGAGGTGATTGTCTATACCAAGTCGGACAAGACGCTCAAACAGAATATGAATGCCAAGGACGATACGCTGCGCAAGCGTACCTCATTGATCATAGTGCCGCAGCAGGTGGACGATCTGCTCGATGCGGCGGCAGTGCAACAGCAGGAGCAGCGGCAGGAACAGCTGCAGCAGCAACAACAACTCCAACTGCAACATCAGCAGCAGCAGCAGCTCACAGAGAACGGCAATCGCAATTCGATAGCCAGCATGGATAGCTGCGTCTCCACCAATACCAGCCAGAGCAATCAGTCGAGCGTCAGCTCCAGCTCGAGCACCAGCTCGGAGGATGCCCATGCCGCCTATCAGGATCTGCAGAATGGCAATGGGGCCGATGAGCTGGCCGCCATGCATTCGCCCGGCTGCTCCAGCACATCGGAGTCGACGTCCTGCAGCAGCTCGGTGGATTACTCGCTGCGCGAACAGCTCCACAACTATGCCAATCGCAGCGAGGAGCAGCTGAAGTGCATCAATCACCATGAGCTGCCCACTGCCGCCCAGCTGCTCAAGGGCATGGGTCTGCCCATGGAGCAGGCGGCCAGTGGAGCGGCCGCCCACTGTGATGCGCTGCTCAGTCCGCAGGAGGTGCCGCTGGGTCGCCGTTACGCCGAGGTGGCACAGTTCAAAGGTCACAGCAAGGCGAGGTGAGAACTGCGACTGAAATACTCTTTCTCTCTCTCCCTCTCTCTCTCTCTCTCTGAAATCTCATTGTCAACTCAGAGGAGAGCTCCCTTGACAGCTTTTAATTTCCATTATTGTATCAATTATTACTTTTAATTTATTCAATTGCTTTTAGTGCACGTTTTGTCTTCACTTTATTCATTTGATATGTTTCATTATAAAGTTTTCCCTCAGCTCTGTTGAAATTTGCCTTTTGGGGATTTTACAGCGCTTTAACTTATTTCTCTTTCTCTCTCTCTCTCTCTCTCTCTCTCTCTGTGTCTATCTCTGTTGTGTGCAAATCCCTGAAGGCTAATAGAAAAAGTTTTTAGTGCATTTTGTTTTCATTTCATCCACATTTAACCTGCAACTCAATTGACCTCTAATTGGTTTTTCTTGTTAAACTAGATTTTTCTTTTAATATAATGAAAACTTTGATATAATATGAGTTTGGCCTTATTTTAGTCGAATATATATGGGCGATTTATTGCTTGGTCCTTGGTCTTGGTCCTTCTCAGTCATTCTGCTCATATTTTTCCGCTTGCCTCTAGTCTCTCTCCCTGCACGTGCTGCCCTTTTATTGTCTCGTCACGTGTTCCACCACTTCAGCACAGCCGTGTTCGATTTTAGTGTTCATTAACATTCTACTCAAACAGCATTATACAGCACTGTCTCTAGCACTGCTATAAATATGTATAAGGTGCGCTCTATTCCAATAATCATTCATTTCAGATATATTTCTGAACATTTATTCATTGCTTATATGTCAGAAATCTATATGGGATCGTCCAGAACAAATTTTCTTTTCAAGGGGTTAGAATTTGTTTCGATTTATTACGATTCTCGATTTATCGGGGTAAAATTTATCGAGACTCGACAGTATTTTGTTTATAAAACGTTCTATTCCAATAATAATACTTTCTCCGAACACATCTGGTTAATTCAGCAAATAAATACAGTAGAATCCGGTTAAAATGACTCCGTTTATAGCGTTTATGTGGATATAACGACAATCCATTCAGCATCGGTTTAACCGGATTCTACTGCATTGATTATTTGCTTCCTTCTTATAATTTTATCGCCGACTTATACAAATATTTCCCAACAAATTGAGCTCTCCAAAATCTATATACAGACGAGTCCCGATAATTCGAAATGGCAAAGGTATTAGCTTATTATCGATTCGCGCAGAAAATCAAATTATCGAAAATTATCCAGAACGATTTTTTATTCAATGGGATAGAAGTTATTTCGATTTATCGCTATTTTCGATTTAGCGGCGTACAAATCATCGAGACTCTACTGTAACTTGATCTTAATTTTGTTTTTCATTTATCATCTATCTGAGCTCTGCCTTTAGCTTGTATGACTTCCGATTACAACACCCAGTTTATAATTTTAAACTAACAATACCCTTAGCTCAGGGTTGCCACCTTGTTCTCCCCATCCAATTGACTCCACTGTCAGCTCGGTTAACTCTACTAATTCTCTATCCCTGTTCAAGTCTTATCTCTTAGCGCAGCTCTCGGCTTTGTCTCCTACCTGCAGCTCATTAGAGCCCTAACCGAGTGCTTCCTACTTTCCAGCACCTTAAGCTCGCTGCTATCAGTTCAATCTGTCTGCGGTTCATTTTGCAGCTGCTACACATACACATACATATATATAATTTATATATGTGCATGCGTATCTACAGTGTGGCATCTCTCTTTGTTTTCGCTAGCTGTCTCTTTCTATTGTTATATCGGGCTTCGAGCATTTTGCTGGCACGAGCACGAGCAACGGCATTGTTTCGATACCCTTGACGTGCTTGAACTAAACGATGTCAATTGCTCACTCAACTTGAGCAGCGCCAACTTATTGCCCCACCCAAAGACCCCCCACCCGAAACCCTAAATAACTAAGCACTATTTGCAGTCTGCCGCTGCGGCCAGCCTCCTTGGCATCTCGCTGCAATCCCATCGCCTTCGTCGTCGTCTTGCTGCACATGCATAATACACAACTTAATTAGTATTATAACTTTATAGCACTCTCGAGGACGACGACGACGCGAGAGTGAGAGAGTAAGACAGCGAGCGAGCGAGCGGGAGAGACCGCAAGGAAACCCACTTTTTGTTACTCTTACTCCTTGACTGTCGGAGTCGGAGCTGAGCTTGAAATCTAATAATGGCACATTCCATACACGCATTGCCATTGCCACATTACCATATCAAAAACGACGACTACGACTCCAACTCCAACTCCAACTCCAACTCCGACTCCGACTACGGCTTGTGCCTGCCCCACGGGCACAGACAAGTCCCTCAGCAACCCTCGGAATCTCTGCGTATGTGGCTCAGCCATGCATAGCTCAAAAATGCAACGGTTCTTTTCTATACATGTATATATATAGATATGTATGTATATGTATGTATGTGTGTATATATATGCAAATACATATTGCGTTGTTTATGAACTTTAAACGTTTGTAGCTCGCACTCATCCAGAATACTTTAGCTCTCCCCCTTTCTCTCTCTCTCTCTTCCTCTCTCTCTCAGAGACCGCTGGAGCATTGTCAATGCAAGGTACTCTATGGATTAGTACGGCAATCCACTTCACATCCACTCGACTGTCGCCCATTCGCCCCCTCTCTCCCTCCCTCTCTCCCTCCCTCTCTCTCTCTCTCCCTCCCTCTCTTTCTCTCTCTGCTCTGCCATTGACAACTATGTTGACCTTTTTGAAAGCTGTCACAACTAATTTGCATAGACCCAACCATGCACCCACCCATCGACACCCACTCACAAACACACACACACACACATGTTTGGCTTCAGCTGTGTGTCTCTGTTGCATCGACACCAGGAGCAACACGCTCAACTTCTCTGCACTAAACCCGTTGTCTGCATATTGTTGTTCCATATTTGCTTTTTCTGCAGCTCTGCCTGAATTTGGTTTTTGTCTTGTTTTGGGCTTTGATTTGCATTCAGCACTTTTGTTTTAGGGTTGGGGGAGGGGCTAACAAATATTCATGATGGCCACAAAATTTTTTTTTGCCACGGGGAAAATATTTTTGTGCGCAGCTCTGATTGAGAATGGCTTGGAAAATGCTGGAATTTACATTTAAGCCAGAGCACGCCCAAGCTTCGATGGCATGTGAATACACAAATGAGAGTGCTGCTGGAACCTGCACGACTAAGCAGTTACCCTCTATTGAAATGAAATATATATGGAGTTCCATCTGTATTTATAAAGGGAGCCTTTTGATCTGTTGTTTGCTGAGCTTGCTCGACTTGAATGTACCCTAACCATTTTCCATTTAATTGTATTGATTTGAGTTTCGAACTGTTTTCAGCTGGGGTTTCTCTTTGTATACCTCTAAATTATAAAAATACTCTAGTTGGGAATATTCTTAAGTGTTTGCTGAGCTCGCACAACTAGTAAATACCCTGTCCTACTTTATTAACCTTTTCTTGGTTTGCTTACTGAGCGAACTTTCGCTTGGGTTTTGTTTACTGTATATTATATATATATATATTGAAATATAGAAATATTCTATTCCAGTAACATTTGTATAATATTTATATAGATCTCTTTGAATATTTTAAGAACTTCAGCGGAAACTTTAGAAATGTCATATTAATTCTCAACATGTTTAAGTATACTGAAGATTAGTTCTCCATTCTTGTCATGTCTATAGTATATAAGAAGCGCTGAATCATATTCTAATATCATATGCCAATGTATAACTATATAAATATCATAAAAATCCTAGCCAACTGCAAAAATCTTCAAAGTCTATCATAAATTTTTGCCTGTGCTGGTCTCCACTCCCATCGATTCCCATCCAATGGCTTACAGGGTATTTCCACATATTTCTGTAGACAATCACATTAAGCATTTAACGTTGATTCATGTTTTCATTTTGCTGTCTATCTATTTCATCTGTTTCTCGCATTTATCAGGCGGTTGACGGGCTCTCTGTGGTTGCTCGTTGAGCAGTGCCCAAATGTCTAGACTTGCGAATCGCTTGTCTTCTTTCCGTCATATCTGGAGAACCATAACCTAAACTGCTAAATTGCCATCCGCTAGTCTCTTGCATAACTTGACCTAGGCCTCGGCCATAATTGCCCTAGTCCCCGTCCTTGATGCGCCAAACCCACCCAGCCACGATTCGACGTCGTCGTCCACTTTGCCACATTTTATCTTAATTGCCATGCGTTGGCAATTTACATGCGGCGCCACAACAAAATATATGTTGCATAAATTCTTCACTTGGCAAACAGTTGTGGGTCGCGAGCGACACGCTCGCCATATCCTTCAGCTACTAGATGCTCTGTAATTTGTTGTTTTCAAAGTGGGTCAATCTGGCATTGTAATAATTGTGATACGAAAAATCGATCATGATTAAGCCCGATACTTGAAACCCTCGAGATCAGCTTCTCTATAACATATATAGCAAATATAATCTATATAAAAATAAAATATATATTTTTTTGTAAATATATATTAGCATTGCTAAATTATGGACTTCGATAATATTAAATAAAAAAAAAACATTTTTTTTTTTTATAATTCTTTACGATTATTTAATAAATATTTTTGTTATTTATTTTTATTTATGCTTCAATAATATTAGGGGAAAGTCTTTTTTTTGGTATTATTTTTATATGTTTATCTCATAAATATTTTAGTCAACTATTTTAATTTGTGCTCTGAAAATATTAGAAAAATTTTATTATTATTAATATTTTTTTATACAATATTTTATTTAAAAATGTATACATACATATACATCTTTTGGATTTATTTTTGCATGTTTACCCCATAAACATGTTCTATATTTATGCTTAACAATATTTTTAAAAATCTTTTTTTTTTAATATATTTTGATTTTTTTTATATATTTGCCTCACAAACTTTTTGATTTACTAATTTTATTTCGCTTTTTGCATTAAATATTAAAGATAAATCTTAAAAAAAAAAATAGTTGGGAATAAATAAAAAAAATTCAAAAGCTGGTTTAAAAACTAATTTGAATAAAGTATAAGTTAATAAGTGTATGTCTATTATTAATATAAGTATATTTAATTTGTTATTGTTAAATTAAAAAATTTATTTATTTTGATTTTCGTATGAGTTCCAAAGTTGATTCCATTTTCTGTTTAAGTATTTTAGCAAATTTTATATTTTATGCAATTGCAGGGTATATTTTGGTCATGCAATTTTGTCGTTTTTGTGCATTTCCTATTGTTGCCTTGCATCGTCGCTTGTTGGCTTTTCAAATATGCTTAGCAATTTATGCGTGCTTCAGCTTCGAATTCTTGTACCTTTTGTCAGTTTGCTATGGCACCTTGGCTTGGTTGTTACGAAATCTGACTTTATATGCCTGTATACATGCAGAGATATTTATATATACATACGTATAAAGCAGTGTGTTATGATTGTGGGAATTAGTTGTTGCTTTTATAGCAGTTTTTATTTCAGAATAATATTTTTAATAATATCCTAAAGTTTGATATTTGATATTTAATTTTGTTAAAGTATTAGGAATATGTATCATCAAAAAAATGATGTGTCTATATATGCCTAATCAGCACTGTGTGTTGATTTACAAATTGTGCTGTTTAGTTAGAAAAAGGAGAATCATTTGTAATTATTTTTTGCTATAAACTTTCTATAATCTAGGGTATTGCCAAGTCTAACATGCCTTCTGTTAGCTTCTTCCTTTTTTTTTTTTTTTTTTTTGGTCTTATGGCATGTCCTTGGCTTCTGCATAAATTCACAGCGACCCGAACTAATTCCTCTAAGTGTTTTATTATCCGTTGCGTGTTTTAGCTGCTGTTGTTGTTGCTGCTGTTGTTGTTGCTTGTTTGTGTTAATTTGACATGATTATGTCAGAATGTTTGACAAGTTGTCATATGGCGTAAAAATGCTTGAGTACGCCGTATTGGCTTGCAACTTTTTCTTGGCTCGATAGAGTCAGCTGCCAGCCACACGGACCTTCGTCTTTTTTTTTGTTGTGGGTGGGGGTGGGGGGACTGAGGCGCTGCGTCATTGAGCGCGTCCTTGAGGCGGGCATTATAGAGCGCAAGCGGAAGCGGAAGCGGAAGCACATGCCAGCCCCAAAGTTTCAGAGTCATTTCTTTTCTTCTTTCTTACTTTTCGCTGCCTGCTTTACTTCCATTCTGTTTGCGATTCTTGTGGCAAATTCATTAATAACATTTGTGCGGCAAGTTTTCTTCTTTCTTTCTTGCTTTTTTTTTTTGCTTGCCTGCCCCGCCCACGTGCCGCCTGCTGGCAGTGTCTAGTAATATATTGTTAAAATGGCGTAAAATTGCCAGCTTTTTGGGCGTCAGTTTGTAACACGCACCGTGGGCGTCCTTGCAGATGCTGGAGCAGGCAAAAAAATGGAGATATAAATATATAATATGTATGTATGTGTGTGTGTGTGTGTGTGTGTGTCTGTGTTTGTATCTAACATGTTTATGGAAGAGGGCAGGCAAAAAGAATGTGTCGCAAATTAACCTTTTGACAGCCCAGCCTCGAGCCTTGGGAGTTGACAAATGGAGCTGCTGCTGAGGCAGTGGCTGACTGAGCTGGAGCCAGAGGCAGCTGCAACGAGCTAATGAAGTGGGAGCTAATTTAAATAGATCTCTAGCGATTGCCATTGGACATACGTATTCCATGTTACTTATCGTACTTCTATTTGTCTTTGCAGATCCAATGAACAGCAGCTGACGTCGGCTGCTGCTGCAGTGGGCGTGGCTGCGCCACTAACCGATAAAACAGAGGCTGTTGTGGCTGCGGTCAAGTGCAGCAACAATGGCAACAACAACAACAACAACCACAACAACAACAGTAACAGCAGCAACGGCAATGGCAATGGCAGCAGCTGCAATAATGCGGCGCAACAGTCACAAAAATCTCAGCTGCAGCAATCGAGCAACAACAGCAACAAATTAAATGGCCAATCAAATCTCAGTTCGAACAACAACAACAACAACAGCAGCAGCAGCAATAGCAATAACAACAACAACAACAACAAAATGATATCCAACAGCCAAGCGGATGGGAAGAATGGCGACAGCCGTCGCAGCAGCAGCCTGGAACCGGATGCAGACGACGTTGTCGACTTGGCCCATGGCGGAGCCTTCGATGACGATATGCAGGCACTGCTGCCCAAATGCACGCGACGCTCGAGAGATGAGCTCAGTCAGGTGAGTGCGATGAAATGAACACAATATTATGTTAATTAAGAGCTGGGCGAAGAAAGAGAGAGATGTAAAGGGGAAGAAACAAAATAGAAAGAGAGAGAGAGAGAGAGAGAGAGAGGTACAAACAACCAGAAACAGAAAAATAGAGAGAGAGAATGAGACAAAAAGAGGGAATAAGAGAGAGACAAAGAGTGAGAGAGAGAGAGGGAGAGGGAGAGAAAGGAGAAAAAGTACAGAACAAGAAAAGGCGAGACACACACAAGAATAGAGAACAAGAAACAGAAGTACAAAGTGAGAGCAAAACTGAGGGAGATAAGAACTAAAAAGGGAGGCAGGGAAAGAGAGAGGGTCACAAAGACAGAGACAGAGTGAGAGGTAGATAGATTTAGACAGAGATGCAAAATAAAAGATTTATAAATAATGAGAAAAGCTGCAACTAGGAGAGAGTGAGTGAGAGATAGTAAGAAGAAAGAATGGCAAAGATAAAACCGCGAAAGCGGGAGATAGAGTGAGAAAGGAAAAAAGGAGGATACGGAGATAGTACGGCAGAGAGAAAGATAGAGACAGAGAGGGAGAGAGATGTGAGAGACAAAAGGGGTATAATGAAAAAAGACAGGATAGAAACAGAATCATAGTGGCGGAGAGAGAGAAAGATACAGAGCGATCCCTATATCACAGAAATGCAATAAACAGAAAGACAGTCGGATACGAGAGAGAGAGAGGGGGAGATAGACAGAAGGAGAAAGAGAGAGGGAAACTGAAACAGAATATTATGAGATTTCATGAAAGACGTGTATAATTTATTAAAAAAGAGCAGACTATTATAAGAGTTTATTACAAGCAGATAAACTCCTTAATATAGAGATACAATAGACCAACTTAAGGACAATAGCTTTCAGATCTAAGGAACTTTTTCGCATGCAAAGAGATAGTCCATGAGAGAATTTCAGAATATATCTGGTAGTACATATCCTTTCAATTTCATAAACAAGAGAAACCCGGCTACAATATCTGCCCATATATGCAAATAATCAGGTTAATAGATTATACATGCATTAATATTCCACTCATAAATGCATCAAATGTATATTTAAATATATTTGTGTACATATATATGAATCATAACAATCTGCAAATGAAATTGGCTTTCACGTTATAGAGCTCGAATTGGTATTGCATAATTGGAAATTGCTTAATAGCTGGGGAACACTGATTTGCGTGCGTGTGTGTGTGTGTGTGTGGCAACAACAACTGTTGAGCATATTGATGAGTCCTGCTTTGTATTTGTCGCACTAGCCTCATTTGCTGCTGTGGCTTCCACAAGCGAGCAACGGCAACAGCCCAGAGGCAGAGCCACACAGTTCGTGCCACAGTAAGTGGCAATTACGCAAGCTGCCAATGGGCCATCAGCAGCCTTTGGTCGTCTAGTTGGTGCTGTTAGTCCTTTTAGTCCTTTTGTGCCTTTGTCCCTTTGTGCATGTGGCACTCATTCATTCATAATTTGCTACGTGTTGCCATGACAGCCATAATCATAATGCTGCCCCCGCTGCTGCTCCTCCGGCTGCTGCTCCTCCTGTTGCTCCTGCTGCTGGTGCTGCCATAAACTGTGCATCGAATGATGCCCATTTCGACAGAAATAAAAATTACAATACACGTTCACGTCCTCTGCTCTCAAGCGATTTCCCCCCCTCCCTCCACATCATGTTCGACACTCAAACAAGCCCCCCCCGCACAGCCCCCCATGCTCCATGCATACTCTAGACTCCATATACCCTTGCCCATTATGGCTTCATTATTTACATGCATTCGTGCGTGCTGCGCGCTGCTCGCTGCTTTTCTCTGGCAGCTCTGGCATTCTTCATTAATAACTGCGAATCCTTTTACCATCATCATAGTCGTCGTCGTCGTCGTCATCGTCATCGTCGTCATTATTAAAAGCGACGCCTTTATTCTAATGTCTGACAGGAAATTACAGGAAAGGCGCCGCCTAATATGAATAATGAAGCACTTTTCCCTGTATTTATACACTAACACATTCACACACACACACACATGCAAACACACACACACACACACGCACACACTCAGTCATACACTCAACACAAAACTCTTTTTGACAAGTCAATTTACTAGTTAATTTGATATGCCAGTTTGATCCACATCCACCCACACACACACACACACATACACACACATGGACGCACACTCACACATTCTCAGCTCACTCAAGCGTTAAGCGCATCGGTATGCTCTCTATAATTGCTTAATAATGCGTTAGATTGCCAGCATATTGCAGCTGGAGGCTGAGGCGCTGTTGCCAAACTTCTGTAGCTGCTTCAGCTAGTTGCAACGCTGCAAAGTATGCAACACATTGCATTGCATAGCTACCTTGAGCTTAGTACGACTTCTGAGCGCTGTTCTTAAAAGCATTGTTGCCAAATTTCTTCACTTAAGTTACATTGCTGCCAAACTTACAAACAGGCAGACTCTTGCATGCATTGTTGCCAAACTTCTTCTTGTTGCCACACTTACTAACCGGCAGCTTCAGATGCGTGCAAGCATTGTTGCCAAACTTCTTAGACTCTTCAAGCTTTGCATCGGATACTAAAGTATGCACTCGCCTATAGAGCTTTACTAAGCCAGACTTGTGTTTGCAACGTTGCCAAATTTCCTACATATAATATATAGAATGTAATTCATATAGACAATAATTATAGCCAAGCATTTGTTTTTTTTTTTTTTTTCTTAAAGCCAAATTTCTTTGACTTATTGGTCAACAGGATTGAGGGACAGAGTCAATAGAGCATACTAAGTTGTCTGCGAAAAATGCGTTTTGGCTATTTTTCGGTCTACTTTGAGTTTATTTATAGTCAAAATAATGACAGTTTGTTTATTTTGTGATAAGCGCAGATTTATGTTGAGAATTAATTGCAGTTGTAATATGTAAATTTTCAAGTATTTCAAGCACTGCCCTGTTGCCCAACTTCTCTGCAGCGTTGCCAATTTTCATGCGCCGCAAAGTAAGCGGCAATGCGATAGATAGATGCACAAGTGAAATAAATTGCAGCCAAGTCTTTTGTCTCTTTGCCGTTGGCCAAGTTCAAAGTCAAAGACCAAATTAATACCCAACTCTATCTGTGTGTGTGTGTGTGTGCTCGTTGCAATACAAGTACATATATTTGCTGGCGAGCTGGGCAACCACAAACGTGTGGGCTGTCTGGCCAGACACACATGTTCACATTTTAATTTGTGTTGCATTTCCTGTTGCATTTGGCAAAGGACTCGCAAGGATAGCCAGCAGGAGCATCTTTGCTGTCTCGACTGCCGCATAAAATATTGATTTCAATGGGCTTCAGCTGACCAGTAAATGCAGCAGCAGCAGCAGAAGCAGCTGTGGCAGCTGTGGCAGCTAGCCTAGCCGGGCCGACAACAATTTCCTCTGCGATTTTTGGCCATTTATGAATATTCAATAAAAACAACAACAACGAGCAATGGCGATAAAAGTGTCTGCTGCGCGTTGCCATAACCACAGACAGCTTTACAGCAACAATGATAGCAACAACAACAACAACAACAACAACAACAACAACAGCAACAGCAACAAATGCAACACATGAGCCGCACGCTGTCTGTCTGCCTGTGAAAAGTTTTTATCGCCCGCCAGCCCATCAGAGATGCGAGCTGGCGAGTTAGAAGCGCAGGGCAGGCCAAGGAATGGGCGTCTGTGGAATGGGCGTGGCTACTATGCTGCTCAACTTTATTACTTTCATTATGCCACAGCCCTGCAGGCATGTTGCCCATGGCCAGCAGCAACCCTATACGCGCCACATCCACACATGCCCCACCCCACTCCCCCCTCGCCACTCCCCACTCCCCCTCCCAGTTTGCTGCATAGAGATAAGCCCGGCAGGCAAAGTCCATAAACAAGTTTCGAGTCTAATCTGCAGCTGCGGGCCATGTCCAGGTGCACGTGTACTAATTGCAGCGGTATTAGTGGCGCTTTGTCAGCGGCTTACGGCCACGCCCACCGCCCTGCCCTCTTATGTTCGGCTTGTCATGTCAGTCGACAGAGAGAGCGAGTGACTCTTGGCATTCCATTTGAGTCTCTCGTGTTTTCTTCTTTTTTGGATGTGTTTTTTGAACATGTTTACTGATGCCAGCAGCCGGATATGAGAGCCAGACAGACATGGCCAGGCCACGGCGTAGAGGACAGCACGGCCGGATGCTCGGACGCAGCTTTAAACCTGCTGCTCTAATGAAGTGTGTCCAAACAGAAATAATAGAAAGACCGAGAAAAAAACAAAAACAAAAACAAAAACAGAAACAGAAGAGCGTTCTTCATTTCGAGCTCCAGCTCCATTGGCCATTGGGCCATCGCCTTTGGCCAGCTGGAAGGAAGTTTGTCACTCCGTTTGATGCTTTGCCTTCGGTGGTGCGCCGGCTGGGTGTCATGTTGCAGACTGAGGAGGCAGGCATCGTGCGCCTAATGGCTGTGACTTTTTGACAGCCACAGCCAGAGCCAAGTGTCCCATGTCCTGAGTGTCCCATGTCCCATGTCCCATGTCCCATGTCCCATGTCCCATGTCCTGTGTCCGGTTTCTTGTGTCCTTTTCACAGCTACCCCAACAGCTTGTCTGCGTCTTGCCACTGGCCAGCTTTATGGCCATGGACTTTATGCGCAGCTTATTACATGGCTTCAAATGTTGATTGTATTTGATTTTGGTTGCGGTATAGATATATGCCCATTGTCCAGATTACAATTACAGTAGAATCTGGCTATAGCGTCTGTACAGTTATTACGACAATAATTCTGGTCCCGAGGCAAACTTATATGAGCAAGCTTATAAGGTTTTTGGCATAATCCGGGTATAGCGACCGTGCCTTGAGGGTCGTTATAGCCTGATTCTACTGTAGATTTTTTTTTGGGCTCTTCAACTACCACACTAAGTCATAGTTGCCAAAACTTCACTTAATCGAATTAAAGGCTAACTGAAGTTGGAAAACTTTGGTGAAAACTCTTTCAACTGCTTATATATTTTATTTTCATATAGTAAATGTAAGGATAAGCTCATGCACAGTTAACAAACTTCAGTAAAATGCTCAACATTCATAAAGTTGGATTGAATTGCCTTAAAATTTGATATAAGTTAGTTAAGCATCATTGAATAAATAGTTTTTAGTGTTCTTGTGATTTGTATGAATATATATTCAATGAAAAAAAAAAATAATGTATACGTATTGCTGTAAAGGCTAAATGGTTCTTGGAAGAACTTTAATGAAAACTATATACATTATAAATGTATACTATAATGCATATATATAGGTTTCATTAAAGTTCTGCCAATAACCATTTAGCCTTTAAAGCTAAACGTATGCATATAAAATCAGATATGTAAGTAATCCCTGCACTGTTGCCAAATTTCAAAGGGCTTAATCACACATTTAATCGAATTGTATTTGAGGCTTAAGTAAGGTTGATGAAAGTTTATTGGAAACTATTTTTCAATATTTTATATATTTTGTTTTCTTATAAAAAAAACTACCTAGCCTCTGCCTACGCTGTTGCCAAACTTCATGGGGCAGGATTACTTACACAAATAAATATTGCTTATACAATTTCAGGGCACTTCAAAGTTCAGCCCATTAAATTGTATCTATTATACATCAATTATAATTATTTATCTTACTTTATTCTTGCCAAATGTTACTCAGCACTGTTGCCAAATTTCATGTGAAATTTATTATTTAATTTAATGCAAATCTTTCATTTCTGCCCTATTTTGCTCAGCTCTGATGCGTAACTCCACAGTCCCATCATAGTTTCACATCTAAACTATATACAAAAATATGCAAACTTTAAATCGAGTTTATTGCTTATGGCATTGTTACCAAGTTTACTGTGGCAACGTTGCCAAAGTTCACTTTTACATATGCATGTATGCGTGTATAGCTATAAATATGTAATTCGCACAGTTACTTCGCTCTGGAGCGCAACGTTGCCAGACTGCAGTGGCCAGGCAGTTAATTATGCATTCATAGTGCGGCTGGCCAACAAATCGACAACATGTCAACATCGCGCTTCAATTAGGCTGCCCTACACGCACACACACACACACACACACACTCATATGCACTTGTCATGTGGCTGTCCTGCAGAGTCTGCTTTGATCCGCACTAAAAACTAAACACGCAGACAGAACGCAAAGGCACAAGCCACTAGGCACTAGGCACTAGGCACTAGTCAGAGTCACATATGTCACCATCTAGCAAATGCTATGCTGTCTGTATTTATTGTTGTTGTTGCTTTTGGCGCAGTTGTTGCCATTGCGGTTTTGCGGCCACCTCTGTTGCTGCCATTAAATGTAATTCTCTGTGGTTTTTATGGTTTTTTAAAACATTCAACAGCATTTTACGTGGCTGCTATTTATCTTTTATTTCGGCACTCGCTTTGACCCCCCCCAAAGAACACGCAGTCCTCCATCCGCTCCATCCTCCTCTTCCCCCACTTCATCCATCCTATTTGCGCTCAGCTGCTGTCATGTCCCTTGGCCGTGTCGCCCAGCACGTTTTCAGTCGCTCTTGTTGTTGTTGTTGTTGTTAGTTGTGTGCTGCCGCTGCGTCAGACAATAATTCAGTCTCGAGTGCAATTTGCCAAACTACATAGAGAGAGAGAGAAAGAGAGAGTGAGAGGGACACACACAGAGAGAGAGAGAGAGACTCGCTCACCTTTTGTCAAACTATTAGCCCAATGCACAGTGGACTTTTAATGTTAGCTGCTACTAATGCAAGATCATATTTCACAGACTTAATCCGCCTGATTGCTTCGATCTCTAGTCTTTACTTTACACAGCATAAGAAGAAGAAGAAAGACGAACAAAATAATCAGGATCTTTGCTCAAGAGGCCGTCTCTTAAATTCACTTACTATAACTATACTTAACTTTCAAATTTATAGAGCTCCAGTCACAATATTTTGGAGTTCATAATTTCTAGACAAGAAGGCCAGATAGGTTTCTTATTTTGGGCAACTTAATTGAGAAGGCTAAGAATCATTTCATTTCTAAATATTTTTATAATTTAAAATATACTTCTTTAAAGCAAAATATATAGCAAAACGAATAGTAAATATTAAAGAACAGAAAATTAAAAGGCATTTTTTAATTTTACATTTTTTAATCTTTAATTTGAAAAAAAAAAATGAAATAAATTTTTAGCATCTTGTTTAATAATTTTATTCTAAATTTTAAAATTGTTATTACATTATATTTATATTAAATTTTCTTTTTAAACATAAATTGAATTAAAAAAAGGTATTTAAAAAAAATAAAATACCAAAATTTAATATTAACAACAAAATATTTTAATATAAAGAGAGGAATTACAAAAATAAATAATTAAAACAATAAAAAAAATAATTTAAAAATTTAAAATAATCAACCAAATAAAATACTAAATTTTAAATTTAAAATAAATTAGGAAAAACAAGATGTGAAAAATGTATTAATTTTTAAAAAGATTTCGAAATTTATTGAATCACATTCTTATGCTTTAATGACAGCTGAAAAGAAAATTTCAAATTGCAATTGAATTTTTAAATTTTCTCTAATTTAAATAAATCATTTGCTTGGCATAGAGAATGCCATTTCTAGAACTGCAAAAGCCAAGCGGAGCTTAATTGTGTTGACTTTCATTAATTAATTGCTGACAACTGGAATGAAGTTTAATCAGCAGCAGGAGCAGGAGGGCGAGGAGGAGCAGTAGCAGTAGCAGTAGCAGCAGCAGATGATGCTCTTCTATCATGCTTTACTTCGACATTCGAAGCCATCCATTTGCTTTGTTCTTTCGCTCTTCCTCTTCCTCTTCATCTGCTGGTTTGGCATTTGTCGCAGTGCAAATATTTCATTGCATACTTTTGTGCGGTCGCAATTTGTTGTGCAATTTATTAGATGATGCAGCGCGACGTTTCCCATAGATACACATACATATATAAATATATATACATATATATATCTAAATAGGTATAGACACAGGTAAATGCATTGAAATATTAGATCGTATGGCGGGGAATTTTTATATTGCCATTGAGATAGCGAAATTGTTGCCAATATTGGAAAACTAAATAGCAGTCAGCCAAACAGACAGGCCAATATTTAACAAAAGGTAGCCAGAGGGAGGGAGAGAGAGAGACAGGGGGGGATTGGGGCAGCTGCAGCAGCAATGGCGATTTTCATTTTCAGCCGTCGGCAACGGAAGTCAACTTACTTTCGTTGTCTGCTCAGCGTTCCGGCAACAGCAGCGTCTGCATCTCTGTCTGCTGCTTCCTGACCCTGAAACGGCTTCAGCTGCTCCACAGCAGCAGCAGCTGCTGCTCAAGGCTTTGTGCCTGGGCCTGGCCCAATGGTTTTGGCTGTTTGTCTGGCCGCCTCGCTTGGCTGGCCATTGTGTTGCTGCAGTTGCAGACGCCAAAAGCAGCCAAATTTAAAGTCGCGACTGTTTGCTTAACATTACGCGTAGACAGCCAGCAGCTCACTCACTCTCACCGGCTCTGCCTTCCTTCTCCTTTTTTTCCTTTAGCCAAAATCAAATACATTTTGCTAGCACACATGCGACCAGGAAGCAGCAGCAGCAGCAGCAGCACCAACAGCAACCCCCAGTGGCACTTGAAATTGCAGTCGAGCTACTTAGAAAGCTTCTATATATATATATATATACATATATATATGTATATATGTATATGTATAGTCCTTTTTGCTGCTGCCAGGGGTTGCTGTCAGCGGCAGGCACTCTCAGGCGGCTGTGTGGTAAAATCTGTAAACAAATGAGAGCCTGGGCTAACTTAATAAGTAACGCATTATTGCTGACTGCCTGGATGGCTGACTGGCTGACTGCCTGGCCTGACTGCTTGGGTCCCATCGAAAGGAGTCCGAATAGTTTTTTGTGTGCAATCAAAACAAATACATAAAAAAAAGGGACTCCTCGTCGTCGTCCTCATTGCTTTAATAAGCAATACTTAAGACTTAATGCAGGACATCAAATATGCGCAGCATTTACCTCGCAGTCTCTGCATGGCCCACGTTCCGTTGTTGTATTTTTTCTCTCTATCTCTCTCTCTCTCTCTCTCTCTCTTGGGGTTGTGCTGGCTTGAGTTTCTCTGCTGCTGCTACTGCTGCTGCTGCCTGGCTGTGATTTTTGATTTAAGCATAATTTTGCAAAATGCTCAGCGCTCGACGCTTGCCGGGACATCCTGCTGTGTCCTGCTGTGCGCTTTGAAATATTTTCAAACGTCTCTTCGAGGGATTTTCTGCAATTTTCCCTTTTTTTTTTCGCTCCTGCTCTCTCCATTTTCCATTTACGTTTGCTCCGTCTGTCTGTGCCAGTCTCGCATTTAAATGTTTGCCAAATGAACAGACAGCATTGCCATTGCCCGATTTCCATTTCAATGCGTGGCGTTGTCTTGGCTCGTTTCCTGTCGCTAGACAACGCTGCGTATGATTAATGCCTGCTGAAGATCAACATAGAAGAGAAAGAAAATGAAACCCGTTTAATAAATGACATCAAAAATTAAAACTCGCTGCTGGCGCGTAAATCAAATTTCTATTTACACACAGATGCCATTGATACACACACACACACACCCACACACCCACACACAGAGAAGTATTTACAAGGTGTTTTTGGGCAACCTAATTTGACAGTCGGCCAGAAATAACTCAATTAGTGCCGCGACCTTTTTTTTTTTTTTTTTTGCTAGAAAGTTTGTACACGACCCAAACACAAACTGAAGCAGAAAAAATCCCCCTATCTCTCTCTCTCTATATATATATTTGTATATACATTTATATATATTTGTCCGAAAAAAGGTCAACCCTATCCGTGACGTTGTTAGCGGTAACGAGTCATTGCGTGGGCTGAGCTTGGAGCGTGGCGTGCAGCAAAGGCCACTTGACTTGCTTTTTTCTCTTCTTTATTTTTTAATTCGACAAGTGAAGTAGCATTTGCAACCGTGCATACCCTGCTTTTGTAGGGGTTAATTGCTGTGGGCTGTGATAATTTGAATGAGCTTCACACGGAGCAAAATGCGGCGGAAGACCAGCTGCGCAACCAGGTCTAGCTCGCAGGTCTAACTAGAAGAGTTTTAAAAATTTTAAATAAAAAGAAGAAAAATTTTAAATATTAAAAAAATACAAGCTTTAAATGTATACTTTAAAAAAAATGTATATAAAAATATATAATAAAATGTTGGAGTGATGGCGTCGCCGATAAGTAAAAGACCGGCTTGTAGTTTCCTCGTCTTTATTTGTAGATTAGAGCTGTGTCGCTCGTATAGTATTGTGAATATATAGTTGTATCGAAATGTCAGTACCAGGAGAGGCAAGTGACAAGTGAGGCGCGAGACGAAGTACTCAGCGGGCGCTAAGTACCGCGAACCAGTAGGAGAACTGGGTGATGTTATTAACAGAATGCTGTTAACAACATAACATTGTGTGGTGCGGGAGGAGCAATTCTTGTTAATGGGATCTGGCATTAACATACTCCCCCCCCCTTGCAAGGATTGCAAATTAAGACGTCGTGTCCAAGCTGGAGACCTCTTGCTGTGCGGATCAAGGTCGTCAGCGGAGCTGTGACCGCCTGTTTAGGAGTCGAGGCGGAGAGACATGCTGATCCCTGGAGATGCAGGAGCGTGTGGTGATTCTGGCCACACGTTTTGCAACGTCCCTTGCTTCGGCAGGATTGCCCGGAGTGCTCGTGAGCCAAGCAGTTCGTACAGTACTTATGTGTAAGTACCGCACGCATCCGCTTCTCCCCTGAAAGGCCCAGAAAACGCTGGCAATCCCGGAGACCGTGGGCTCCTGGGCACACGCGGCACTGGAAGGAATTGGTACCGCGTGGCTTGCTGCTTTCTGATGACGGCGTCTTTATCTGGAAGATCGAATGAGTTGGAGGTAGAATTACTTGCTCGTTAGGACACAACATGGAGGTTAGTTTGACAGCACAAGGAGGACGAGGATCGGGTTGAAATGATGGGCCTGAATGAAGAATATCATTCAGTGCTGGACGAAGAGCCTTGAAACCGACCCTCACTTTCGGAGTGGTGCTGTTTGGAGCTCGGAATGGAAGAGCTTCGTCAGATGATACGGTTGGCGGAGACTCAAGTTTCGCCTCTTCCGAAACGGAAACCTGAGTTGTGAAGGAGGAGACCGTTCCTGGTATCATCTGTGAAAGTGGGCCTGTCAGTACCCAACCGAAAACAGTCTCCAGACCTATAAGAGGCCCACAAATATTAGGGTGATAACCTCCCTGAATGATAGTCGGAAGGATATCCGCGCCTATCAGGACATCAATTTCCGCACTCTTGTAGAACTCGGGGTCAGCTAGCTGAATTTTCGGAAGTTTGTTTAACAAGAGTTGCGGAACTGGGGACGAAGGGATGTTACCAGCCAGATTTGGAACGACGAGAGCAGAAGCCTTGATTCGCATTCTCGGCTTCAACGGAGAGCCAATATCAAAGTTGCATACCTTGTGTGCCTCAGCTGTCACTGCTTGATTCAGGCCGGAGACCTGAGTATGCACGGACTTGAATGGCAACTTGATTTTTCGGAACAGTCGCTCAGAAATGAAAGTCGCTTCGGACCCTGAGTCGACTAAAGCACGGGCGGGATAAGTTGCGCCGAAATGGCATATATTAATCACCGCCGTGCCGAGGAGGACACCTCGTGTGTTGGCAGCCAGATACGTTTGGACGTTGGACATAACTGGAAATTTGAAGTGCACAGGAACACAAGAATGCAATCCCAACTTTCAGTGGATATCTGAGCATGCTCGATTGCCGTGACACATCTGTGCATAGTGCTATGCAACTCTCTGAGAGCCGAGCCTGACTCCTTGGTGATCTTGGAAAGGTTGAGAAGAGTTTTAAGCTGGCTGTTGACTAACAGCCGCTTATTCTCAAACCGATCACACAAAGAGACCCAAGCCGATGCAAAGCCGTCGTTTGTGAGAGGATACTCTGCGACTAGTGCGTTTGCATCGCCTGCTGTTTTTGAATTAAGGTGGAACAGCTTTTCCACCGGAGTTAAACACGGATTGTTTATGTAGATCGCAGTAAAAAGATCGCGGAATGTTGGCCAGCGCAAGTAGTCGCCGTGGAACACTTCCATGTCAACGGGTGGAAGGCGACAGCCTTCAGACGTGGCGAAAGGAGCGGACATAGGAGCGGGCGGTGTACTCGATGCGGAAAGTGCGTCGATCTGTACACCCAGACGGGTCGTACACCGCTCGTAGACAGTGTAGCAGTTGTCGAATTTGGCCTCCGTGGCTTCAACTTCGCCACTGCTCGCCCCTTGGCTCAATGCTCTGGCACAGACCTTATATTGCTGCTCAGCATCATCCCACAATGCCTTGACCCGATCTCGACGGATCTCGAAGGCCCGGAGCTGAGCCGCCTGGGTGGCATTAGAGTCTCCGGGACCGTCAGTTATTGTATATTTAGAAAAATAAATAATTTATGTATACTTTTTTTTAAATATTCAAAAAAGCCTATACAAATAAAAATCTACTTTTTAAAATAATAATACAGATACATATATTGAAAACTATATTTTTTTATATATAATAATAAAACTAAAAAATATATTATATATAAAAAAAATATAATTTGCAAAATATATATTAATAAAACTAACAAGAGAAAAATAAAAAATAATAATAATTTATAATATCGTTCACAATCGACACTGTCTTAGCTATTTGATTGCCAAAGAAAGATACTCTAAGATAATAAAAAATCCTCTTAATTTTTTTTTTTTAATATATTTTATCTTTTAATCTCAGATTATTATCTATAAAGTACTTCATAACAGGGCTGCGAATTATGCTCAAATCCATCAAACTTGTCTAGCCTTATGCTCGAATCCTCGAGTTTGTTAAGGGTGCTTTGCGAGGGCTCGTTAAGGGTTCGTTTCTCAATGAGCAGTAAATTAAATTTAAATATAAATCAGAAATAAATATATTACTTGATTTCCTTTATGAGTTTTTTATGAAATCAAGCCAAAGCAGAAGAAAGAAAATCTGCAATGAAATCTAATAAATCGAATCGACCTAATCAAATCTCTAGCTTGCGCTCTATGAAGCATTTTGTAAGGGTATATTGTATGTTTACATACTTATTAATACAATATATGTATACATGCATATATATGTCTATAGACTCTGCCTGATATGGTATGAACTTGTTTGTCTACTCGAAATTTGCATTTCCATAAGCTGCGGCGCGGTTGCCTTGGCATCAATTTGGCATCGCTTACAGTTGGCAAACATCAACAGCAGCAGCAGCAGCAGCAGCAGTCGCTCTTTGGCATCATTACACACAGAGACAGAGACAGGGAGAGAGAGATGGTAATGGAGAGAGAAAGAGTGAGTGAAAGCGACCTCTGCTCCCATTAAAGACTCGGCACCCTGCAGTTTCAGCCCCTGCGGCTGCATTTTTTGATTCGAGGCGCATAAAAGTATGCTACGGCATTGTAAGAGGCCTCGAGATGAGCGACGCAACACAATGAGAAAAAAAGAGAGAAAAAAAGAGAGAAAAAAAGAGAGAAAAAAAAAGAGGAAAATACAGACTGAACTTCAAAAGACCGCCCACGGCAATTTTCAATTAAAAACGCCTACGCGAATGCTACAGAAATTTCAGTTCACTTCTGCTTGCAAGCGAGATGCGTGGCAGCATGCGGGTTGCTCTCACTGCCGGCTCCTGCCAGCCTCGCCTGCCCTCGAGCTCTTTTAAAGTTGTGCCCCAAAAATTTAGTTGATGGCCTGACATGAGATTGCACTCAAGATTTGACAGCATGTGTGTGTGCGTGTCTGTCTATCTATCTGTGCCTCTTTACAAGATATGGCCAACAGCTATATGTCAGAGCAACGTACAGTACAACTGCGCATCTCAAGCATTGACAAAATGGGATAGAAAAAAAAATATATATATATACATATATATATAAGAAGCGCATGTTCTGGCCATGGCTTGCGATGGCAGCGCACTTGAGTGGCGCTCGAGAACGTGGCTAAATGCGGTCGAGCACGTTGTTGCTGTTGTTGTTGTTGCTGTTGCTGTTGTCTAGCCCCTTGTTAGCTCTAAGGTGAAGAACTTAAGCTAAAAACGTAGCCCAAGCTGTGACAGTTGTATGACAGTTGCACTGCCTGCTGCACTTCACTTCACTTCACATTAGGAGCTTTCTGAGACAAGCTACAGATTTGAATTATTAGATATAGTCACCTTTAAGTTGTGACTAATATAGTATTAGGACAGTTCTAGTGTCTGTATAACAGTTAACAACAAAATCAGACTAGGACTGTTAAGTGTCTCTCAGCTCCAAATAATATTTACAACTTGGATTGGAATTTATAGTAGCTTCTCTCGTATAATCGAAGATATCTTATGCTCTTTAATATTTCTGCTTAATGGGTAAAGCTTTATATCACTTACTTTCACTTTAATCTCAGTGTTGTCATATTCTTGTATAACACATATGGGCGTATGTTATAGGCAGGTGTATACTCTTTTTCACTTATTCTATGTATATCACATACTCCAGTCCTTATCATACGATTTCTGTTATACAAACGCATGTCTAAATGTTTTTATGGCAGTTATAATCGTATATATTGTATACTTGATATATATGATATCAGGTAAGATAAATTTATTCCTGAAACTTACGCAAAGATTTTGTATAACAGTTATGACTGCGATATGACTAAAACTATTTTTTTGTAATTTTCAACCATTACTATTTGGAAAGTATGTTAGTTTCATCACCAATTAAAAAAGCGGACTTTTATGCATTTTATATAACACTTATTTATGCTTCATTTGTATAACAGTTGCCAATAGGAATTCTATTTTGGGAACTCGTAAGTTTCGTGATTAGTTAAAGTAGTAGGCAGGTTAAACTAAAGGTAAACAGAAGTCTGTTATAACACATATACTGTGCTACAGTTTGATATGAGCAAAGTCTAAGGTATACCATTTTTTTCGTTATACAAGCAACATACTATACAATAAATAAATAATACTAGTTTTAGACTAATTAAGATTAGTTTTAACTATGCTTTGTATGACACATTATAACAGCTACTTATTGAATGCTTTCCCATCTTCCATTGCAGTCACGCACATCTCTCGTCTCTAGCTCGGAGGGCGGCATTCTGGCCGAAGGCGAGACATCCAGCGAGGAGAGCTCTCGCGATTCCAGCAACGATTCGCCGCCCTGTGATTTGGGCCTGATGGAGCGATTGCTGCTAACGCATCCCATGTGGTTTCTGCCCGGCATTCAGCGTTCCGGTGCCGTGCACCTGCTCCAGGGCAAAGAGGAGGGGGTGAGTGTTGATAATTATGAATATATTGATAGCGCTTAATGAGGCAATTGCGAGCGTATGCAAAAATTATGCATTGCCATAAAAACCGGAACACACAGCCAGCTGACCACAAAATTTGCACACAATTTGCCCAGGCCGAGCAAATATGAAATGCGAAACAAAAAAGCGACCAAAAAAAGCAAATCCCAATGGATGATGCAAACAGGCGCATTTACATAAACAAATTGCAATCAATTAACGTGAATGTGAAAGGGCAGCAGAGCGGGGCCATGGAGGGGCAGGGCCAGGGTCAGGGGCAGCGGCCGGGTGGTTTGGGTTTGGGTTTGGTAGCAATCGGGATTTGTGGTGCGTGTCCTGGACAAACACACAGACAGTGAAGCACACAGATTCATTAATATTACGACAGCGACAACAATGCGAAGCCCTTTTAATTGTAAATGTATAAAGATAAACAAAGAAATGTTGCCAGGCATCCAGCAGCCGGAGAAGTAGTATGTATAGCAGCAGGAGTGGGAGGCGGAGGCGTTGTCCAGGACTCGCGCTGCTGCGCTTGCAAATACATTGAAATTTATCTGGCTGCCAGCAAAAGGCAGACGACGCTGCGGCACATGACAAAGGCGACGAGAGACAATAGCCAGCCAATGGGATTTGTACACACAAAAACCGTCTAGATGGGGCTGGCCAGCAAGCAGCAGCAGCAGGAGCAGCAGCAGCAGCAGAAGCAGGAGTTGGGCCATGAGACCGACTGCTGCTGGTTGCTGCTGGTCATTTGGCGATTCAAGTCGCTTTGCATAGACAATTGAAATTACAACGAAGCGAACAGGAGAAACGCCCAACAAATTGTACAGATTCAATAAGTTGGCAAGCCGGCCGGACTGCCGGCAGGACAATGCCAAGTCGCAGTGTCCTTCGCAGCAATTATCACGTGTTCGCCAGACAGCCTGCCTGACTGGCTGGCAGGATAACAGGCAAATGGTTTCAGTGAATGCTTCATCGAATCGCCTGAATGCCAACTAAATTGCTATCCATTTGTTAGCCCAAGGCGACCTCAAGTGGGGGGCGTGGCAAATGCATCACAAATTGTAAATTATATGCCAACATTTATATAAGTGAGTCTACAGAGACTGCGACTTGGCCAGAGAAAGTTGTCAACTTAATTGAAAATAACTTGACAAAAAATGCGAAAATTTATTGTTATATTTATGCATTTACATAAAAATATATATCGATATATAATGTTATATATGCATCTATATAACACGAATATATCCAGCTGCTTTTATCTCATATTTATATATAATCCAATAAAAGCAAAGTAAAGCAATGTTCGCCCATCAAAAGCAGATTTTTATGTTAAATAAAATTTCGTATTGTTCGTCAATGCTCGACTAAGGAATACCGCGCAATCAGCTGCTGCTCAGCTGTCCAAAGTCTCTAATATCTCACTTTAAATTTATTTTTAGTATATTTTAATATTCTAATCGTATAATGAATCATCTCAGAGCTAAAATATTATACTAAAATAATTTTTATAATTTCATATATTTGAAACGAAATTTTGTATAAAAATTAATTGAATTCTAAACTCAATAGTATGTAGAAAAGATCAAATAAAATTTAAATTAAAATAAAATAATAATAATAATAATAATAATAATAATAATAATAATAATAATAATAATAATAATAATAATAATAATAATAATAATAATAATAATAATAATAATAATAATAATAATAATAATAATAATAATAATAATAATAATAAATTCATTGATTAGTCAGCTTCATTACCTGTTATTGTTAATGTGTCTCAAGAGAGATAATTGAGCAAAAAAAAAAAAAAAAAAAAAGAGCTCCTCCCAATACACCAGAGCTTCTAATAATAAATTATATTAAAATAATTATCGTTGCATTGCCAAGAAATAATCGTATGTTGATTTTGCTTAGAAAACATATGTCTCACATACTTGCAAAAAACAACAATTGAATTCGTTCTAGTTTCGAAAAAAAAAAAAAAAAAAAATCAACTTCAATTCAAGCGTATGTATACTAACATACAATAAAAAAAATTTTAAACAAAAAAACTTTTCCTGTAAAATTAAATTTTTCAACATGCGATCATTCTGTGAGAATGCGACATTATTAATTGAATTTTTTTATTCTCAAACACACAAAAGCCAAAAGCCATATACCCCATTTAGGCATTTTCATGCAGGGTATTAAAACTTATGTAAATGCCATTTTTTACAAAAATATATAAATATATGTATTTATATGCATACATGCATGAAATATGTCGCTTTTAATTAAAACTCTGCTTTTCTCAATTGCAAATATTTGAATCGGCGAAATATTTTGCTATTGAAATATTGCTTTGATTAAGTTTTAATTGAAATCAAATACTCGTTCCTTGAATGCGAACTCGAATGAAATGTAGCGCAAAACTTTTCACATATACAAATGTGAGTTGACAGCGCGAAAAGCAGTTTAACTACAGCTGTGCGGCTTGACTTTAGCTCCACACTGTGATTGCAGTTGGTCTGGGATCTGCTTTGGGTCTGCTCGATGTGCCGCTGAGTCGCCTAAAAGCAGGCAACGGAAATTTCAATTACGAACTTTGCCTGCATTGAATATCGAACGGTGGCACGCGACAGCCAGCAATGAGGCAAGAAAAAGTGAAAAGCGTTTTTCAACTTGCCAATTCACAATTGTCGAACGCGTCGCAACAATGGCGCATTGATTGCAGGCGAGGGGCCAGAGTTGGGGGCGCAAAACTTTTCACTTTTTGCCAACTGCTGCACCGTCAAAGCGCACCCCCCCCCCCCTCTCACCCCCTCTTGCTCTTTGGGGCCTTTTCTTGCATTTTCTATTCGCCTATTGAAACGCTAATTGCATGCGTCGGCGTCGCAGCTGGCGTCGCCGTCGGCAATTACACGCCCCGTCACTCCAGTGGCCGGCAGCGCAGCAGCCATTAGGCGACCCATTGGCAACTGGCAACTGGCGACTCCGTGTGGAGCAGTTGTTGCTACGCATTTGTTTATGCGTTTAATAAAAAAGTATTTGCATAATTGAAATTGAAATTGAAGCAGCCGCTTCAAGTGGCCGCGCACCACACCGAAACACCACTCCAACCACAATGCCCGCATCGAGCTGTGTGACCCTCTGTGTAAACTGCATTGGTAAATGTTTGTAATTAAAAATCAATCAATATGTTTGAGCTACGAATGCGGCGATGGCGTTGGCTACGGCTACAGCTACGGCTGGGGCGATGACTACGGCCATGGCCGGGGCTATGGCTATGGCTGGCCATTTGTGGCAACACATGTGGCTGCAACAACAGCAGCCTAGCGTTTGGTCCATTTGCCTGCCTGGTATTTTAATTACTTGTTTTGCCTGCTGTCGGTTTCTATTTTTTTTTCCTCTTCCACTCTCCCACGCCTCCTTACTCACTGTCAGTCCCTCCCCCCTCTATTTTGTTCTTTTATTTCAACTCCATCAATCATAAACAGTTCGAAGCTGCAACCGGAGAAGCTGTCCAGGCGAACGCTTGGTCACATGTGCGTATAGGATTCTTGCTGTAATTTCAGGCTTTCGTCTACCCTGTCAAATAAGCTGGCATAGGATATGCTTGCATATACATCAATTTTGATATATGTATATTGAGCTCAGCTTACTTATGCTGCATGTAAGGCTAGCTGAAACTGGACTAACTAGAATCCGATTACAATGACGCTCAAGGACAGTCTTTATACCCAGGAATATCATATAAGTCTACTGATATAAGTTTACTAAGCTTATCTGGACCAGAATATAGAACCCTACAATCGCTATAAGGCGTGTCGCTATAACCGGATGCAACGGTATATACATTCGCATTCATCAGCTCAACAACCTGTTGGAAGTGTAGCTGACCCGATGGAGTATATATATTCTAGCTAAGCATAGTAAGCTAGTCGATTTATCTCTGATCATCTTTTCGTATGCATTAATGGCTCATAAGATCTAGAGGCTTTTTATCGTTTCATATATAAAAGATCGATTTTTTTCAATGAATTAATAACTGCTCTAATTTTTAGCTTAACGATGCGGGGTTGTTATTAACATTGATTAATAAATTGAAATTAATTGGAGCTGGAGTCTTGAAATCTTGCATTCAGTTTCAATTAATCGATAAGTAATACCATTTGAAAGTTATCGGCAAGCATTATATTATCGAAATTTAGTAGTTAAATTATACGTGATTGGAGCTAGAGAATTCAAATTTTATATTTCGTTTCAATTAATCGATAGCTACTTCCCTTTTGAGGTTATCGATAAGGCTTTTTTGATTGAAATTTAGTTGTTAAATTATATATTCTCATGTTTGAAGAGCGAATATTTCGAAATTCAGCATTCAGTTTCAAGTTTATTTTATACAATTTTTCTTTACTAAATATTTTGAATATCAGCTTAAAATTTTACTAACTTCCTGAAAATGTATTTCAGTTGCAAAATGAACGCAATGTATGAGAAATTTTAAATTCAAAATAATATATATAAATGTTCAATATTGAAATGCGTTGAGTAAAGAAAAACTTTGATCAATATGAAAACATCTTCGAGCTGATATATTTTTCCTATAAATGTGCAAATTCTAGCAACGGTATCTACTAGTCGGGCAGTCCCGCTTAAAGCACTTGTAATCGTTTTTATTTTTTGTTTTTGTTTTGGTCAACATTTGGCGTCAGGGATTTGGTTATGCCGGCCACAGAATGTAATTAGCAGCAAATGGCGAATGATGAAGGCTCCACGTGTGCAGTCGATAGGAAATGATTCTGTTGACTGTTTAGCAGCACAGCAGCTGGGACATCATTAGCCAAGTCAATAGAGGTGGCGCATTAAAATATATGTAGAATATATGTAAGAGCAGTGCATTTTATAGCTCTAACAATATTTACGTCTGTATTTATCTTTAAAGTATATTTTGGGTCTTTTCCCCTTTTCGGTATTCTCTTTGAGAGTGCATTTGATTTATGCGTCGCTATCGCGATTGCAATTGCAATTGCCTAGCCGCAGGCATTGGCTCAAAATGAACTTGTTAAGCTGCAGCTGCAGTCGCCTCCTCGTGTGCCACGCCCACTTAGTGCTTTGCCTGCTTAAATGGCCAATAGACAAGCGAACAAAGCAATCAAATTGAATTTTTTCGGCCATGGCTTTGGAATTTTTCGGCTTTGTCGTTTGGCATGTGTTGAGGCACTCGGCTTACATGGCAAAAAGTCAGTTTTACCCCCCAAAAAAAGCAAGAACAAAAAAAAAAAAAACAAAAGCAAAAGTAAAATAAAATGAAATAAAATACAGCAGCTGAAGAGAAGGAAACAGTAGCAGAGCCACATAGGCGCAGACAGTTTTTATTTATCACCCGCAGTGCAGGGGGGCAGGGGCAGGGGGCAGGGGCATGTGGCTGCTGCAGATGGAGCAGGAATGGTGCATGTTCGTGAGGGGCGGGGCTGAGGGTGCATGCCATCAACAACAGCAGCAGCAGCAGCAGCAGCAACAACAACAGCAGCAGCTGCCGTCGCAGCCACAGCCACAGCTGATGAGCGATAAGGCCGCAGACAGCTGCAGTGTGGGTCCCACAAACATGCGTGCGTGTGTTAGTGTGAGCGTAAGCAGAGACATTCACACATTGGGGGTAAGTCCGGGCTGACAAGCAAAGCCAAAGGGTTGCTCGCAAACACCACAGAGAGCAGTTGGCATTCAGCTTTCTAGCTAAGTAGGCAGATCTCAATTGAACGCCAGCAGTCACAATACTCGTAGTCGCATAGTTAAACACGGCCATAATCACAGCTGGAGCATTGCCAATCTCGGCAAAGACAGTTGATAGTTGCCGAAAATTGGGCAGTTGCCCATCTATTTATGCAAGACATTTAGGACTCTATTCACTTTTATGAACTATATGCTATATACTTACTATATACTATATGATTGAATTCACTTTTATTAACTCATTTAGTATTAGTAGTAATACAATATGGATTTATATATTAAAATATATCATGTTCTTTTGAAAATTTAATAAAAATTCCCATATCATTAAAAAATTTCCAATTTGACTGAAATAATTTTAAAATATTAATATATTTTTTTTATATTTAGAAGAGTTTTGGAAGGTGCTAGATAAGCAGCTTATTCACACAATCTCCCTAAATTCCCTAAACAACTAAAACATGTATTTTTATTTATCGCAATTAAAAAATACCTAAATAGTTTACCAGGGCGTATGCATGATATTCATAAAGAGGGCTCTTAATTATTAAAGTTATTCAGAACCATGGAATGTTTTTTTATTACAGAAGGATCCCGATAGTTGGAAATGGCAAGGGGATCACATTTTTTATTTTATTTTATGTTTTTTTTTTTTTTTTTTCAATTTACATAGAAATTCAAAGTATCGGGAATTATTGAGAACGAACTTTTTTCAAGGGAATTAAATATTTTTCAATTTATCGCGATTTTCGATTTAGTGGAGTTCAAATTATCGAGACTCGTCTGTGCTTATTGCCATCATAGTGGAAAAAATGGCATTTATATACTATAATATATAGTTATAGTTTTATAGAATGTAATATAACATAGAATAAAATTTCTGTAGTCCTTAAACTATTCTTCATCATATCTGGCTATCTTTTGAAATTATTATAAAATTTCCCTCAAGCAAATCGGAGTTTCCGTTTAAAAGATTTAAACTTTTAAAGCATTTAAAGATGCCAAACCTATTCAATTGAGCAGCACTGTATATTGTATGCTCCAATGCTTTAAGAACTTTCTCAAATTGCATATAAGTATGCCCCAAGGCAGTTCAGTTTGTGGCAGCCTTATAAAGTTCATGTGAAATGTTTCGAATGTTGCATCGGACAATTTGAATTTTAAAGCCTGGCGGACACGTGTCGTATGCGCAACGTGCATGCAGCGCATGCAGGTGGGCAGTGCCTGCTGTCTGCATGCATTTTGGCCATGCTCGTTAGACAACAACAACAACAACAACAACGACAACAAACAGCAGGCGACACATTGTGCTAATGAATTATTAACAAAAATTATAATTGAAAGCCGTTTGGCAAATGAGTTTAATGCACTCGCCAGCAGCCAGTGTGTGTGTGTGCTGGTGTGTGCTGGTGTGTGTGTGGGTGAGCCAATAATGGAAAGGCAAAATTGAAAAGCGAAGTTCTACACGGAAATCAAGGGAAATCAGCTTAAGGCAGCACTACAGGCAGTGGGAGGTGGGAGGTGGGAGGCAAAGACTCTTGAGTTGAAAAGCAAAAGCCGCTTAGTGGCCAATGCAACGAGCAGGGATTGTGGATGGGTTGTCATGACCGGGGCGGGGGTGGGGAGTAGTCGCTCGTCAGTGGACAGCAGAGAGCAAATGAATTTAGTGTAGACGGAGGCAGCGCTGGGTTTTGGTCAAGCTGTGGGCGACAGCGAATCGCATTGTTGGACTTTGGCTTCAAATTCAATTTGCTATGCAAAGAAGCCGAAACGCGCAAGTAAAACAAAAGAGCACACACACAATGAAAAGGAAAGCTGGCAAAATGAAAATGAAGAGCAGCCAAATGAATGTCAATGAAATGCAAATGGTGCAGAGCAAGCGCTGCTGCCCTTTGCCCCCTCGGTGGCTCAGTTGAGCTCGGCAAAGATTCCTATGGCAACAATGCTCGCATTACCAATTTGAATAAAATATGAGATTTTTATGATATGCCCCGCCGTTCGATTATGCGGGGCGGGCCGACAGACGCCCAGCATCTTCATCTTCATCTTCATCTTCGGTTCTGTTCCATTTTTTTTAATGGCTGGCCAATGGCTAGATAATAGAGGTCCAGCTATGCGGCACAGTTGGAGCCGCTGCTTGGCATAATTACATTATTTTATGCAGTTTTTTATTTCAATGAAGCCAGCTGACCCGCTCTCTGACCCACTCTGACCCACCCTCTGCGCTGGCCGCTGCCCGTCGCCTAACCACACAAACCGCCGACGCTCATTAGGCGGCCACGCTGGCGTCTCTCCCTTGGGCTGCGCTGTCTGGTGCTGGTGTCAAATTGCTGCTACCCCAGCTCTCAGCATAGTCGAGGCTGTCCGGGCTGTCCAGGGGCAGGGGATACAGTTTCAATTTCAAGTTTTGAAAGGATATGCAAATTGTGTGCTCGGCCATGAACGCAACACGTTTCGAATATTCTCAGCCACGATGCCAGGGCCCGCATAAGTAGGCAACACTTTCACAAAGACTCGACCAGGCTATTAGGCAAACTAAATCTGTTGTAGATTTTTGCAGCTTAAGCGAGCTGAATTTATGGAAATTGTTTTTTCACTTGGGTATATTTACACTTGTTTTATTTATGTATTTTTTATTATGTTTAATATTTACATATCTGTTTAGTTCATAATTTGTATATATTTTATTTGTATATGCATTTTATTTAATTTGTTTTTATATTTTAATTTGTACATTTTATTTTTATATGTATTTTACTTCATTTATTTTAAATTTTTAATTTTTGTACTATATTTTTATACAGTTTTATTTTATTTATTTATTTATTTTTTTTTTGGGTATTTAATATTAATTTTATTTTTATATTCATTTTCTTTCATTTATTTTATTTGTATTTCATGTTTTATTTTTATTGTTTATATTTATAATTTTTGTTTGTTGAGATTTACTATTATTTTAATTTATATTTTTTATATTTTATTTATTTTTATTTTTAGCTTGTATATTTTATTTTCTATACTCGTTTTACTCCATTTATTTTTTATATATTTTTATTTGTATATATTTTTTTCGTATAGCTGTTTTACTCTTTTTGTTTTAGTTTGTATTTTTGTTTGTTTATTTATTATATTAATTTATGTTATTTTATTTTTATGTTAGTTGTATTTCTTTTTCTTTTCTTTAATTGTATATTTATATTTACGTATATATTAAATTTAATTTTTATAACTTATTTTTCCCCATATTTTTATGTTTTTATTTATTTGTTGTTTTTTTTTTTTTTTTATAAGTTAACATTTCTATATATAATTTAACAATTTTTTTTTACCAAATTTATTGACAATTTAATTTAGTTTTACATTTAAGCGAAGCAACAAATAATCACAGTTGTTGCATATAATTAATGTTAAATATGTTGAATATATCTTATATAACTTACAATATTTACCAAAATGAATCAAGAGGTGTAGCAAAATCCTTTGAAGAGTTTCAATGAAGGGCAAATTTGAGTCTTCTGTTGCTTCGCTTGGTAGTTAGACGTCTGGCTATTGCAGTCGAGTGACCCTCAAAGCGCTGTAAATATATACATAATGAAGTCTTTTACCCACAATTTTACGGCTCGAATGATTTGCTAACTGACAACAGTTAGTTCTAGTCTGGCTGAAAGAAGTCTTAGTAGCGATGCCTAAATAGATTACAAGAGAGTGAGAGAAAGAGGGAGAGAGAGAGAGAGTGCGCAGTGCAGCTGCTTGTGGCATGTTGCAACTGAAATGCGAAATGTGCATGCCACACACGTAACTGAGCGACTGCCAAGCCCTGTCCATTGGCCACTTCTAACTGTATTTTGGTACTTTTGGCCGCGTCACATGGCAGGCGGAAGCCATTAAGTTGTCAAGATTTGATGTCAAGCATTTGATGTGAGTCCTGATTGAAAAGACAGACACAGTGAGAGAGACAAAGTGAGTGAGAGAGAGAGAGAGAGGAGGGGAGCAGGGAGTGAGAGAGGGCACAAGTGCATGCCTGTATATAAAATAGAAGTTGAAGCATGATTTGATGATTATAGACTAGACTTGGCGCTCGAACGAGCGCAACGAGTCTATTTGCGGCCCGAAACTTGATTACAACATCCCAATAGTAGCTGCCGCCGGGAAGATGGGCAAAGATGCCTCTGCACTTGCGATTCGTGGCCAGGAACCGCAAAGCGACCAGACTGGCAGCCGAGCCAACAGCAGCAGCAGCAGCAGCAGCAGCTGCTGCGCCATTGCCAAAGGGGTGGGGTAGGGGCATAGTGTGAAGAGGCAGTCGTGGCGGCCCTTGGGTACAAAATAAAAAGGGGTTGTCTCGCTGCGGACATTTTCAGCGAATGCGGCCCAAAGGCAAACGCGTCAAATAGTCGAGAAATGGAAACCGGAAATGTTGTTAGCCCAAACCCGTGTGGGCCAACTGCAGTTGGCTCACAAGCTGTGCCGGAAATGGGCGCAAATGCGACAACGACAACGACAAGGCTATTCCCTCAACAGAGGGGGAGCTGACATATGAGTATGCATGTATGTATGTGTGTGTGTCTGTGTGTGTGTATGTGTGTGTTGAGTGCCATGTGATTTGTGCGCTATGCAATAATTTACATGCAATTAAATGCCCAACCAGATGCAATAGAACAAGCCGCAAACAGGGCCAAAACACTTTCGCCTAGATTTCGCTATTGACTGTGCTCGCTCTCTCTCCCTCTCTCTCTCTCTTTTTGTCCCTTTCTATATATATAAGTATATATATAAATATATATATGTAGCAGCAATTGCTTTTTTTTTGGTTTTGGGGCAGTTTGGAATCTTCTTTAGCACTTGCAGCTGCTTCTGTCGGCTCTGTCTCGCTGTCACAGGCACAGCATGTAAATTTATGATACACAGCCACGCCCACTGGACAACGAGACCAATAAACGCCCTCTGTTGTCTGTCTGTCCGTCTGTCTTTTTTGGTTTTGACTGTTTTGGTCAGGGTGCCAAAGTGCAAGTGAAATTATTATTGCTGTTGATGAGTGCTGACCGCAGCTGGGCAGAGCTCTAGGTGCAATGGAGCAAAAGGTAAACAGGAAATGGGATTGGGATTGGGATTGGGACTGCGACAGATGACAAACGACAGACGACAAACGACAGACGACAGTCAACGAACTGTTAAGTGAAAATGCATTTGGAATTGCAATGCAAGTGAAATGCATTTCTAGGATTTCCTCTTTCGTGTCTGAGCGCTTAAAAGCTGCCAAGGCACTATGAGTTACCTGTATAGGCGTGTGTGTATACATATATACACTCATGGTCAAATTAATAGGTGTGAAATTTTTTTTTTTTTTTAAATGGGAATAACGTCTATATTTTTTCATGTAACTAAAAAATTTAACTTATGTTTAAAAATAGACACATCATAGAATAACAACAACAAAAAACAAGTTTAAAAAATAATAATTTTTAGCATAATTTTGGCATACTTCACAAAAAACTCCAAATTTTGCTGGCCAGATTAATAGGTGTGCCCAGCAAATTTTAAAAAAAAATGAAAAATTTTCAAATATTGTAGAATATTTAGAATATATTTAGATAAGTATGGTTAATACCCTGTATATCCGCCTTTATTCGCAATGACTTTGCTGATTCTTTGGGGCATAGAGGATATTAACTTTCTGCACATTTCCACAGGAATGTTGTACCATTCCTCCCGAATATTTTCCCATTATTAGAGCATCTAGTTTTGGAAAGTCTCCTTTTAAGGTGTCCCCAAAGGTTCTCAATCGGATTGAGATCTGGAGACTGACTTGGCCACTCAATAACGTCAATTCTATTTTCATGCAACCAACCCTTAACTACTCGGGAGCAGTGTTTAGGATCGTTATCCTGTTGAAATTTCCATTTCAGAGGCATGTTGTCGTCGGCATATGGTAGCATAACACTACTCAATATATCCTTATACAGGAATCTATCCATGATGCCGTTAATTCGATGAATCGGACCAACGCCTTGCCACGAAAAGCAGCCCCAAACCATTATGCTGCCTCCTCCGTGCTTAACCGTCTTCTTTGTATATCTAGGATCTAACTCTTTGCCTTTAGGTCTTCGGACATGTAAATTTGAGTCATTCCCAAACAAATTTATTTTCATCTCATCACTCCAGAGACTGTTCCTCCATTTACGCTCTCCCTCTAAACCACACCAGGCCTTGTGAGTTTGAGCAAAATTAAGCCTCATCCGAATATTTGATTTTCGCAATAGAGGAACCCTGCGAGCAACTCTCCCAGGTAGATTCGAGCTTAATAGCCGTCGACGAATAGTTCGTGCCGATACAACATTGCCCATTTCGATGGCAATCGCTCTCGAAGACTTAAATGGGTCCCTTTTAGCCAAGGTGACTATACGGGAATCCTCTCTTACGGTAGTTTTCCTCCGGGCACCCGGCTTCTTTTTATCTTTTTTTGGTTTTAGAGCATTTGTAACGAAGTTCTCCGATCGTCCCATTAGTGAGGCAATGTATTTATAAGTTTTACCCTCTTCACGAAGCTTGAGAACGAGATTTCTCTCTTCAGCACTGTAGTGAACTCCACGACCCATGTAATTTTATTTAAATGTTGCAAATGAAAATTTTTATGCTTCAATCAAATTATATTCAATAATAATACTACCTTTGCTTACTCAAAAACACTTTAATATTTTAATAATTTTTTGTTTAGTTAAACACACCTATTAATGTGACCAGGTCAATTTTGAGGTAGAGAATGTATAATAGCCAAAACTTTTTAGCGAGTAAATTTTTTGGGGGGATTTACCTATTTTCTTATCAAATAGTGTGGCCATACCTAACAAAAAAAATTTCGTGCTGATAGATGTTGTCATACCGTAATTATTCCAAAATATGCTAGAATCTTTGGGTCACACCTATTAATTTGACCATGAGTGTATATATATATGTGTGTGTGTGTGTTTGTGAATGCAAAGCATGGCAATGCAATGAACTGGGCGTGGCCAAACGCCCACAGGGCAATTGATTGCAACTATTGTTTGAGCTGCAAACAAAGCCAACAACGATTTACGTATATATTTATATGGGAAAATGTATACACTTATGCGCACAAGTATGTGTATGCATACATATACATACATATGTGTGTATGTATATTTGTATATTGATGTATCGAAATGCGTCTGCTGGCTTTTAAATGCCGTTACGCCTTTTTATTGTTAGCCACAGCCCTTAAATTTGTCAAGGCGTCTATAAAATGCAGACATGCTCGCTCTCTGTCTGTCTCTCTGTCTCTCTCTCTCTCTCTCTCTCACTCTCCCCCTCTCTTTGTCTTGCCTTGTGCATGATCCGTGCCCTGTCGCTTGTTAAGACATTTTTACGCTCGTTTTTGTCCTTAACAAATTGCATTTCCGTGACGGGTCAACTAATCCCACTCTCTCTCTCTCTCTCTCTCTCTCTCTCACACACTCTCTCTGCCTCTGCCTTTGCCTCTTCATGTTGCACTCTCTTGACCACATTATTGAATCAGTATATAATGCTCTTTCGCAGCATGCCAACAGTCACACACGCCCACGTCCACGCCCACTCCCCGTCCCGTTCCGCCCCTAGCGCAGTCTATCGTCTGCGTCTAATAAAATCAACAGCCGAAAAGTATGCTTTAAAAAGCGTTGCAATGCAGCCAAATGAAATCAGCGAAGTCTGGACTGAGCAGCACTGAGGACGCTGTCTCTCTCTCTCCCTCTCTCTCTCTCTCTGTCTGCCCTCTCCACTCATCATATCAAGCAGCACTTGCTTCTTCTTCTTCTATGTGTTTTTTTTTTCCTATTGCTATCTTCTTGATGGCTCTGCTTTTCGCTTTCAGCTGCTTATTGAAAACTCGCACAGAAATCATAAACAACGCTGCGGGGCGTCCATATTCGTTTGTAAATACCCACCCAAAGACGACGGGGCCCACTCTCATTTCATTTTTTTTTTACTTTTTTTTAACAGCCCCGCCCCCCTAAACTTATGTTGCGTGCAGCCGCCCCCCGCTACAGTTGGCATTTATTGAAATCTGAAAAAATATAATTGCATGCTTTTAGGGTTGCTGAGCAAAATTGAATGGCACACACACACACAGACAAGTGAATTGCTTAGCTAAACAGAATATACACACACGCACACAATGAAAGCAAAAAAAAACTCAAGTTCCAATTCCTTACATTTCATTCTCTTGCAATTGGAGTTTAAAATTCAGAACAAATTTACAATTATGTATAATAGATGCAGAAGAAATCATTATCTTTATTTAAATTTTATATAGAATTCTTGCTATTTACGGCTCGATTTTTTATATATATATAAAAAAAAAAAAAAAAAAAAAAAAAAATACGGCTCGAAGCAACTCTCTGATTTCTAGTTGAGACTTAATGAATCGTAAAAATATGTGGGAAATATGTTAAGAATTTTTTTATTATTATTATTTTGAAGTGTAGAGTCAATTTTTTTCTTTATACAGTCGAGTCCCGATAGTTCGAAATGGCAAGGGCATCATCACAGAAGTTCAAATTAGCGAGAATTATATAGAATGATTTAATTTCAAGCGGATAGACTTTTTTCGATTTATCGCGATTTTTCTATTTAGCGGGGTACAAATTACCGAGACTCGACTGTAATTTAATTAACAATTTATTCATGATTTTTCTACTTTTAATTATTTTAAAGCCGAAGCCCTTTATCTAGAGAGGATTTTGGAGCTATTTTGCTCTATTTGTTATTCTATTATTGTATTAAGATTTTTTTTTTTTTTTTTTTTTTTTTTTTTTTTATATATATATTTATTAAGTGTAGAACCGGTACATCAAGAATAGAACCATAACAACACAGGGAAGGTAAATTAATAATAGAGCCGAACCCCATACCAAGTTATGGGGATTTTAAGTTGTGGAGGTTTTACTATTGTCCAATAGTTTTGGCAAAGCCTTGCCGTTTGAGTCTTCTTAGAGGTCTGGCAGGTAACAGTCCTCTTGCGAGTAGATTGCGGTGTCTCAACAGTCTGTCACTGTACCTGCTTGTGTGCCTGCCAATCTGCTCTTCGACAGTATGCAGCTTTAAATCTTTGTGTAGTGTGGATCCGCGTACATACCAGGGACAGTTTGTGATCTGTCGAAGTACTCTATATTGTATTAAGATGTAATTTTTATTACATTAAGGCACAATTCCTTTTTGAGCTCCACGAAGCATTCTAAGCTCGAGCTTTGAATTTATTTATATTAAAAATGAATTTCAAGAGCATATTTCCAATTAGGGCTTAGAGTGTACTTATATAAGTGCAAGTAGTGCAATTAGTGGTACAAGTACTGCATTTCTTAGAGCACATGTTTACAGTGAGTGTTTAGTAAATGTTCCAGACGATCTCGGTCTTGTAGGCATTGTTGTAAGTAGAGCCTATCCAGCTTAATCTGTATATATACATAGATATATTAAATACAAATGTGATTTTAGACAAAAGTCTAGAGCTGTCGTAACTCTGATAATTATAAGCACTCTCTATCCTCTACGTATTCTCTCTTCGCATTTCTGCATTGACGCATCGATTTAGCTGGAACTCAGTTTGAAATTGAAATAATTTCTGTGGCGGTTGCGTGACTTTAAGTGAAACGCTCATTATAAAAACTTTTTACAGGCGATTAACGGAAAACGCCAAGGTTCTGGTTCTGCATCTGGGTCTGGGGCTGCAGCTGCTGCGCCTCAGCTCGTGGACCACTTGACCAGGTCCGGGAGTCTGTGTGGGTCTGCAATTTGCGCTTGCCACACGACTTGGCTGCTTTGTCGCAGCGTCTGCAAAGTTTTCTTTGCCCGCCAGGACAAAAGGACGCACAGACTTGCTCAAGCAGTCGAGTAGGGGGAGGGGCTGGCGGGGCAAGGCGTTGCATACTTGGAGGCGCCGCGGCGTATGCAATGTCAATTTATCATTTATCATTGTTTTTTGGAGGGAAAAATGGAAGCTGGGAAGCTGGGAAACTGGGAAGCTGGGAAACTGAGAAATGGGAAATTTATGTGCGCGCATTTTTAACGCAACATTTAACGCGAAAAGCGGACGGGCCAAGTCGGAAGTCGATGTGAAAGGAATCAAGCGCTGATTTACGTGGCGGAATTATGACAACAGCTCACTTAGAGTTGCTCTCCCTCCCCCAGCCAGTCCCTCGCAGCTGTTTACTCATTCCATCTCTCTCTTCTCCTTCCCATTGCAGACGTTCATTGTGCGTGGCTCCAGCCAGCCGAACACGATGGCCGTGTCGGTGCGCCTGCCCCAGGACACGGGCCCATACATCGAGCACTATCTGATCCAGTCGCAGGACAACATACTCAGCCTGGAGAGCTCACGCTTCAAGTTTGGCTCCATCCCAGCGCTGATCGCTCACTACGCCCAGTGCTGCGACGAGCTGCCCGTGCAGCTGATGCTGCCCCGGGTGCTGCGCGAGGCGAACAACCGCAAGAAGCTCTCGTCGCTGGCGCTGCTCGGCCAGGAGTTCTGGAGCTATGCCAGCAGTCCGGCTGTGCTGGGTCCGCCCGTTGCGGCCAAGACAAATCTCACGGCCATCGAGCAGCAGCAGCAGCAGCAGCAACAGCAACAGCTGCAGCAGCAACAGTTGCTGGACGCCAAGTCGCCGCTGTCGCTCACAGAGACGAGCGGCCTGGGCACGGCCACGTTCTTCAGCGATGCTCTGGTGGCCAAGCCGCCGGCTGTGGCCCCGCCCCAGACCCTGTTCAGTCCCACGGGCAGCAGCCAGCTGCTGGGCTTCTTCAGCCAGGCGGGCACGCCGTCGGACACCAACTCGAGCATGAGCTCGTTCACGACCAGCGGCGGCCAGCACATGCAGCTGCTGAGTCCCAATTCCGTGGACTCGGTCATACTGACCATGTCGCCGGTGGATGCGCAGGGCTATCTGCCGGGCGGTGGTGGCGGCGGCGGCGGCGGTGGCTTGGAGCAGCCACTGCAGCCGCATGGCAGCAACAATTTGAGCACCTTCAAGACGACATCGGCGGCTGTGGCGAGTATTACGGAGCTGGAGCAGGTGCGTCCGCAGCGACCGAAGCCGCCGAACACATTGAATCTCAAGCCGCCGGCGCCGCCAATGCGCTGGTCCAAGCCCCACTCGCCGGATCAGCTGGGCAACAACTTTACGGTGACCACCACGGTCACCTTTTCCATGGAGAACAACAACAACAGCAACAACAACAACAACATTGCCAGCAATGGCATCAACAGTGCAGCCATGGCCAAGCCGAATCCCGCCCAGTTTGTGGAGGTAACAACGCCAGCCGCGAGCAATCCCTTCAACGCGCTGCTCAACTCACAGGCCAGCACCAGCACGTTCCAGACCTTCGCCAAGCGCCTGTCGCCCGAGGGCGAGTGCAAGGATACGCTCTCATCGCAGGGCTCCTCCTCGAACGACAGTCGCTGGCAGTCGCAGTCGCAGTCGCAATCGCAGTCGAGCCGCGACTCCAGCCACAGCCAGCGGAAGATGCTGTCCCCAATGACGCCCAATGGCGCTGGCCACCTCCTGCCCGGCGTCGGCAGCACCAGCAGCAGCAGCAGCAAGTCACGCAAGTCGCGCATACGCAAGGAGTCCAAGCACTACCAGGAGTCGGACATACTGGAAAGCCCGCCGGCGCAGTACTGTGCCAGCGCCCTGAGCGACAAGATCAGCGACTACGAGGACGTCTGGACGCACGATCCCAGCGATCGGGCTAGTCTCCTAACCAGCTTCAAGCCCGGACTGGACAATGGCGGTGTCTTGAATCGACGACCCGACCTGCTGGCCGAGACACGTAAGTAGAGATTGCACTGAAGGAGCAAGAGCCCCTCTCATCTAGACTCCATTGAAGATCTAATCCTTTATTGCTCTCTCTCTCTCTCTCCCTCTCTGTCCAGCAGCTAGCACACCCACGCAGCAGCAGCTGCTGTCACCCTGCGAAGAGACCAGCGCTGGCCAGGATAGCAGCCAGCAGCTGATGCAGTTCTCGGGCGATGCACCGGCTCGCTCCCGGGCCGGCCTCCTCCTGCCGAATCTGGGCAATGCGGCGCCAGCCATGACGCAGTCGCTAACGGAGCCGAGCGCCGCCGATGATGGCGGAGACACGACGCCCACTGCGGCACAGACGCCGGGCTCACGCAGCAAGCAGGGCAGCCCCACCTATGCGGAGCCGGCGGATGCACTGCGCCAGGCGGGTCTGACCAATGCCGCGGCGGCGATCTTGCGCAGGCAACAGCGCAGCCAGCTGCTGCCCGCCAATCAGCGGCACTCGGAGCCGCTCAAGGGCGGCCATGCAGCGGCCGCTGTGCCGCTGCTGCTGCCCGCCGATCTGGAGAAGTTGGCCGGCAGCCTGGACGAGCTGAAGCAGAAGCCAAAGCCGATGGCTCAGCAGGCGGCGAAGCGTGGACGCACTCGCATCGATCACTGGCAGCTGGACAGCAGCTGGGAGTTTATGGCCAAGCAGGAGACGAACGGCGGCGGAGGAGGCGGCGGCGACTATGACACCGCTGTCGACTGGCAGGAGAAGGAGAACTCGCTGGGACGCGACAAGGATGGCTCCAAGAAGCGGCCGCTTACCGTGCACCAGATCATTGCCAAGCGTCTGCCCGATCTTAATCTGCCGGAGCTCGTGCGCTGCTCGACTCCGCCCCAGATGCCGGCAGGAGCAGCAGCAGCAGCAACAGCAACGTCGACGACGACGACGACGGCGGCAACGGCAACGGCGATAACGACGAGCGCAGCCCCGCTGCAGGAGAAATCGAATGCCGATGGCAGCCAAAAGTCATTCCAGAGCCAAAACGGCTGTCGACTGTCCTCGTACGACAACGTGGAGCGCAATTGTGCCGCATTCTGTCAGACCTACTACGGCGGCATCGACTCGGCGCAGTCAGACGATGGCACTGTCTTCTCCGAGCCCTGGGACTCCTCCCAGTGGGACTCCTTCATGCCGATGCAGGATGGTAAACCTAGCCAACACCGTCCTTATGGATTGTCCAGCACAGCAGCCTAACTAATCTGTAATATCCACCTCTTTTAGATGCCACCATCAATTCGGATACCATACATCTGTCCAAGTGCCGGCCGGCGCTCTCGGAGGATGACACCATCATTGAGGAATTCAGCAGCACCAAAGACGGCAGCACCAGCAGCTGCAACCAGGACACGCTCAAGGCCAATAAAAATGGCACCAGCGCCGGCGCTGGCAGCAACAACAATAACAACAACAACAGCAAGCAAGCAATGCGACCCAAGGTGGCAACCATTCTAAGGAATCCAAGCATGCGGGATCGTGAGATATTATGTGAGTATGAAAACTTAAACGATAAGGCAGGTGCTTAGAGGAGTGAGAATGTGAGAGTGAAGATGGATAGTCGATCGAGTTGATTGCACTGGTCGAGTTGATGGAGTTGATGGTATTAATCGAGTTGATGGAGTTAATCTATTGATGGAGTTGATAGAATTGATCGAGTTGATCAAATCACTCGAGTTGGAGTTGATGGAGTTGACCGAGTTGATGGAGTTGACCGAGTTGATGGAGTTCATAGAATTGTGGGAGTAGATCGATGGAGTCTACTGACATTGATCGAGGTGATAGTTGTCCAAGGATCTTTGCATCTACAGAGCATGGCAAACCGAGAAAAGAAAACAATTGTTGCTACAAATTAAATACTACAATAAAAATATAAATTTTTGGAATAAACTTTTCCATATGAGTTAATGAAGTTGATAATGATCGAGTAGATCAAATTGATGGAGTCTACTGAGCTTGATCGAGGTGATAGTTATCCAAGGATCTTCGCATCTACAAATCATCGCAAGCCAAAACAAATAAACCTACAAATTAGAAATTTCTGGGTTGAGCTCTTACATGTGAGTTGATCGAGTTAATCGAACTGATACAGTTCAATAAGTTGATGGAGCTGATGGAATTGCCCAAATATGTTCAAGGATCTTCGCATCTACAGATGATCGTAGGAATAGAAAGGAAAACAAACTAAATTTCTGGAGTAACGTCTTCAATATGAATTGATCAAGTTGATAAAGTTGAGCAAATTGATCAAGCTGATCGATCTAAATGATGTTCCATCGATTGTTGATAGTTATTCAATAACAATCCAAGGATCGTCGCAGCTATAAATGATTGCAATTACGGAAACCAAATGAACATATTCGTAAGGAACTATTCAGATTTCTGGATCGAACACCAAGTTTATCTAGCAATGACTATTATCAATGTGGCTCTGTATACTCTCGCCGGCACTTTATCAATGGACAGCCGATCGTCATCGTCATCATCATCATCGTATGCTCAATTGCAATCGCTTGTTATTGTTGCATCATACTACGCTCCACGGCCTCCATGGAGCAGCAGACAAAAGCAAATACAGGTCGATCACGAGCGATCAGACGAACGACGGGGCGATGCGTCGTCATCGTGCGCCTATTGACTGACTGCCTATTTGTTTGTTTGTTTGCTAGTTTGTTTGATTGATTGATTGAGCGCACGGGTTGCTCGTTTACCAAATCTTAAGCAAACGAAGCGTCCACGAGTGGAGGCTATCGTTGAGCGAACTGCTTCGAACTGGTAAACCGAACCGAACTGAACCGAACCGCAGTCTGATTATCAGCATCGGCCGCAGCTTCAGATGCTGCCTCCGCCTCTACCCCCGCCTCTACCGCCGCCTCTACCCCTGTTGGCAGTCTGGGGACTACAAAGTCTTTGCCGAAACTTATCTGGCGCGCAATGCGTGCTGCATCGACACATATGCAGCAGCATGAAATGCGTCGCAGTTAGCCAGCTAAAACAAATTTGATAAGTTTCAGGCGTCGGACATAGAATTATATAAATATTGGTGCAGTCATGCACTTTGGAATGTAAACTCGACGTCGACTGCTGCCGCCGCTGCCACTGCCTCTGTCTCTGCCGCTGTCGCTGCTGCTGGCTGAGTTTTTATCAGCGCGCGTTTTAAGACGCGCCGTGTCTCTCGCCGCTCAATGGGATGCGTAATTTGCCAGGCCAGGCATAGGAGACGCGACCGATTCGAGTGCTCAAGCCAGACTTTTCGAATCGGTTCTGCGCTCTATTTTAGGTCAGCGCATGGCTGATGAAATGCACACAGAGAGCTACGCAATGGGTGGCAATTTTATTTTTGGCGTCTGCTCAGTCTGGGTACGGACTATTTTTAGATTCGGGTCCACTCTAAAAGACACGTGCTCTGGCTTTTCTCCAGCGAAATCCAACTGTGTTTGCTCTAACCAACAATTTCGCGTTGTCAAGCACGATAAGCAAGTGGATAAGCAAACGGTTCGCTGAACTCACCGATACAAATTCAGCTAAAGGGCACCTTGATGCACCGTTATCTGGACGGTGCAGTAGAGCCGTAAATAAGCCGAACGGAAATCGTCGGACACCTGGAAACCTGCCCAACTGCCGGCAAAGTAGATAATACTGCAATTCAATAGAATTTCGAATGAAAGTGGGCATGGCGAGGCGCCGGAAAATCAAATAAATTAAAGGTTCAACTCTACCGGCACCGGCTATTTCAGTTATTATCTCTAGTAATGTATTGTCAGAGTTACTAAAGTCTGATATGTAAGATTATAGTTTAGTAGATAATAAGTCCCAAGTGTACGTGAGCTCACAGAATATACAAATCCCCTGGTAAACATATTAGAAAGGGTTACACCCCTTTCTATGAGCATTATAAATACCTTAGTTTCCTTTTCATATACAACAAATAAATCGCTTGCATAGATTATTATCGCTGTTAGCTCTAATCTCTCTGTTCCTGAAATAGCATCTCTCTCATTTCTTGAATGTTGTGCAGCCTCTTGCGAGGAACACTTCCTGCACACAGACGCAAACGAGCACCTTCACAGAAACCTCCAATCCAAAGGTTTTTCCAAACTACGCAGCAAAATAACAACAACAAAATCGAAGCAGAGCAAACCAATTCCTCAAGCTGAGTTTAGGATTCGTAAAGCTGATGCAATCGTAAGGTGCAATTGCATTAGAGCGGGATCTCTCGCCGTTTTCATTGTTGTCGATTGATCGGGGAATCTGTCGTAGTGGAAACGTCATCGCTGCCAGACATTAGACAGACTGTCGTTGAGAGATTCTCTCTCTTCCCTCTCTCTCTCGCTCGCTCCCGCTCTCTTTGTGTCATGCAAGCGTCGAGCATGAATCAACTCTTTATCTCAATAGCCTTGCATAACGAACACCCAGCGCTCGCTCTCTGAGGCTCAGTCGGAGCTCTCCCTCTTTCTCTCTCTCTCTGTCTCTCTGGCGCAATCTGTGGCCTACCTGCAGCAGGTATTTCAATTTGCATGTTGAATGATGATAGAGAGAGAGAGGGAGAGAGGGAGGGCATTTACCTAAGCCAGCATTGCGTTTCGTAACCCACTCAGCCGCTGACTCAGTGGCATTTCCTCTTGACACAGTTTCTCCTCCACTCAGGCAGCTGTTCTTTCTGATAAGGCTTTGACTTTCGCTGGTTAGGACTTGCGCAAAATCGAAAAGAAAAACTTGTGTGGCAGGTACTGTCCGTCCGGAAATTCCCAGTTTACCCGGATTAGCAGTGGCCCGATCCCTGCCAGAAGCTACCTGCAGGCAGGCGGGCTGGCGGGCAGGCGGTTTGATGGGGCGGGCGGGACAAATTGACGAATTGAGGTCGCCGCGCCTCGCAATTTAGGCCGCAGCTGCGACGTCGGCGTCGCGCTAGTTGCTATCGTTTCGTAGAGGCGCAGCGAGCGTCGGCGTCGCTGCCAACGTCAGCGTCATCGTTATCGTTGTTGCAGTCTTATAAACTAATGCGTATGAAGTTCAGCATTAGTTTTGCATTGGCCGCGTTTAGAGCAACACAACGCAACGGCAATAACAATTCGCTACAACAACAACAACAGCAACGACAATAAATTAATAACTAATTGAAATCGATCTGCAACGCCGTCGATTGTCGATCGATAACACCAGCAGCAGCAGCAGCAGCCCCGCGCCCCTCTTCGCAGCAGCAGCAGCGTGTGCCGATGAGAAACTTGCGTTTTCGCCAATTCGTTTTAGCTGGCAAAAATCGCTACAGAATCCATCATGAGCTGGTTCAGAAGATCGTCGCGCGCACACCCCGCGAACCGCCCCGCCCCCCTCGCGAGGGGCGCTGGCAATAGCATAGACATGTCAAAGTCGCTCTGCAGCCTGGATGAGCAGCGCATCGAACGACTCGAGCCAGAGGAGTTCTTTCACGATCCCGTCCATGTGCGCCACTACAAGGAGGAGGCGAAGTTCCTAAGCTTTATGGCCGACTGGGAGATAGTCGATCATCCGCAGCAGGAGAATTACTTTTCGGCTGACTTCGAGGAGGAGCTCCTGCAGCCGCAGCAGCAGCAGCAGCAGCAGCAGACGGTGCTGTGCAAGAAATCGAAGTACGCCAGCAGCAGCCTGTCCAGCATTGGTTCCATATCAACGGGCACAACCACCACAACCTCAAACACATCGACGACGACGACGATGACGACGATGACGACGACGGCCACCTGTCCGCAACAGGTGCTCAAAGACTGCCGCATCAATCGCAAGCAACTGAAGACTGAAGCACTCGCCGGCTCCATCATGGGCGCCATTGGCAAATGCCCCAATCCCGAACTGAAGCCTACCGTCGGCGGCACCGTCTGCCCGGACGCCTGCCATCCCGGCGAGCGCAACACCTGTGATCACTACGATATCAAGCAATTCTTTCACCTGGACGACCAGGGCAACATACTGCTCAACATGGCACACATTGTCGAGTGCCGCGCCCTGGGTCTGGCCCTCCAGGCCCAGAGCCGTCGCCTCTATCTGCGCTATCGGCGCGGCTGCGAGTGCGCCGACGAGAAGCCGTGCGATAAGCCCGGCTGTTGCACGCCCTTCATCTTATTGCTGCGACTGCTGTGTCGACTGCTATTCGGTAAGAAGCTGGAGAGGATTGCACCCACTGACTCATAGGCGATCGCGCTCTCCCTCTCTCTCTCACTCTCCCTCTCTCTCTTTATGCATATACCATACTTGTCTCTGTTATCCATACTGACGTCTCGCTTGCTTGCAGGCCATCCCCGGAATAAGATGAACATTCAGAGCGTCGGGCCGGGCGACTCGCTGCGCGCGTACACGCTGCAGTTGGCCCAAGATCCCAACTCCACGTTCGCCCGCAACATTGAGAACTTCATCAGCTGCACCAAGGAGTCGAGGGAGGCGGCGCCCCAGGTGGTCATGCGCAACATGCGCCAATTCATGAGCGGCATGAAGAACTATTTGGTGAAGCATGGCGAGGGCAAGTTCCATGCGGAGCTGGAGTCGGCGCGCGCCCGCCTCAAGTCCGATGAGTTTCTCAACTTGGACGCCATGCTGGAGACGGTGATGCACCAGCTGGTGGTGCTGCCACTGCGCGAGCATCTCTACGGCATCTTCGTGGACTACTACAAGCGCAGCGAGGACATTCAGCTGCTCGCCCAGAATGTGCGCTACGCTTACGAGCGGGATGCTTCCGACTTTGGGATACGGCCCACAGTGACGCCGCCGTCGCAGTCGGCGCTGCGGCTCATCTCGAATCTGCTGTGGCGTCTGCAGGAGGCCGAGCTGCCGCTGGACAAACTGGAGCTCTTCCTGTGCGTCATATCGACGGTGTTCGATGCGACGGGCTGTCCGCGGGGCCAGCAGCTGGGCGCCGATGATTTTCTGCCCGTGCTGGTCTATGTGGTGGCCAAGTGTGGATTCGTTGGCGCCGAGATCGAGGCGGAGTTCATGTGGGGTCTGCTCCAGCCGACGCTGCTGAATGGCGAGCCCGGCTACTACCTCACCGCCCTCTGCAGCGCCGTTCAGGTGCTCAAGACGTTCATGGCATCCGAGGGGGAGAGCGGCAGCGGCTCACTGGACGTAAGTACTCCAAGCCACAGCACCAACTGAATGCACACTTATCTCTCTCTCTCTCTCTCTCCCTCTCTCGCCCTCTCTCTCTGCTGTTGTAGTGGCGCTCCAGCTGCTTGCCGGCCTGCTCGAGCGTGCTGCGCGTCATCATACCGGACGAGTGCAACGGCTCGCTCCAGACTCGAACGCTGCCCGTGCGGCCGCACACGACGACGCGCGAGGTGTGCCGGATTATAGCGCATAAGGCGCGCATCACCAATCCGCAGGACTATGCGCTCTTCAAGCTGGTCGACGGCGAGGAGACGCTGCTCACCGATGCCGAGTGCCCGCAGGATGCGCGGCTCGCTGCCAAGGGCAAGCACTGCATGCTCGCCTACAAGCGCATCGATGCCAAGATTGCCTGGCCCACGGCTGCACAGCCGGGCAGTCATTGATGCCACCGGCCACGCCCCTTACCTACTGCCAACTATACCCATACCCATGCTCATACCCATACCAGCCATGCCAACCGGCCTCGCTCGCGCCCACGCCCACGCCCCCGCCCCTTTCCCTCTCCCTGTCCCTGTCCGTGCCCAACGGCCCCATCTTGCTCACTAACAAGCATATTTGATTAATAATTTATTATTATTACATTAAAATATACTTAGTAGCCTGTAAGTAAAGCTAATTAACGCTAATACATCTAATGTGTACTAAACAACAACAGTATTGAATTAAGAGCGGTTTTTTTTTAAATATATTTTTTAATCTCATCTCTCGCCAACAACATTCAAATCATCAAAACGTCATCAGAAACATCCAGAAGAAAAGATCGAACAGCCGGTTCGCAATAATTTTTTTTGCTAATAAATATACGAATATAAAAACATATAAAGAAAACAAAATAAAAACTATGTATACAACTATATATACTACATAGATATATATATACACATATATATCATATATATGCGTAGTTCGTAGTGGGCCAAAGGTATAGCACAAGGCCATTAATTATAGACGTAATCCCAGACAGACAGACACACTCACACACACACATCTATCTATATTGCACTCCTTATAGGCAATTTATCTAAAATACATATATGATCTTTAAACTCAATAACAATCGATGACCAATTGCAGCAACAAGAAAACAATCACAATTTTAATGCAAAACACACACACAGACACACACACATACATATATACAAAGCAAAGCATTTATAGCTATCTTTTTCTACTTGGGAGGGTTATGAAAGCAATTAATCACAACATCTAACACATTTACATATACATATACATGAATATGTATATACATATATATAACGTATGATTAATAACGGTTAACTTTAATATTTATGTACAACTAAAACCAACAACAGCTATCGAAAAATGTATTTTTTTTTTGTTTTTTTTTTTTTATTGTATACTTTGTAAAATATGGCAAACCACAAGGCAATTATTTAATTAATAATAAACAATAATAATGGAAAATTTTACAATTTGTCTTTCATTTCAATTAAATTCACGGGCAGCCGCAAAGTAGGCAACAGTTTTTTGCAAGAAATTGAGTTAAAGGTTGATGTATATTTTTGTAGCATACTTTTAAGCGGGTGAATATATTTAATATCAATTTTCAAATATTTGTGGTACTCCTAGAGCTTAACTCAACTATGAATTATTCCATATTTGAAAATGTTAATATGATATGATACTTTGATATGATGAAATCACTTGCCTTCAAGCTCAAATATTTACGATTAGATTCTAAATAAATGTGCAAATTTTGATTAAATTATATCAATTTAGACTTCTGATTAAATTCTAAAGAAATGTGCAAATTTTAAATTTAAATTTTTATCAATATGGGGTACTTGAAAAGAATTTAATGAAATGAAAAAATTGCTTGAATTGCGAAGAACAAAAGTTGAAATGAATCATTAAGTAAACCAAGATAAGCTACTGTTAATTGTTAAATTAAGTGCTGCAAAAATCGTCACCTGTTGCCTAAGATCTCGACTCTTGTTACCCATACAGCACACATATAGAGCCTAGATCGGGGGCTATCGCATACTTGGCGCCTGTCTAAAGACGTGTCCCAGCTTTCAGCACTGTGGGTTCAACAATAAATGGAAGACGACGCGACAGATAATTGATAATTGATTTGCCAAATTGATTAGGAAGCCAGATTTTGAGAATCAACTCAGCTCGAATGCGCACACACACTCACACACACATACACATATAGGCATTTTGATTATTGGAAAATGAATTATCAACATGTGCGCCTCGACCTATTGTGGCTGAGCCAGTGTCAATGTGCACATGTATGTCCATATATTTTGTTTGTTTGAATTGATTTATATATTTTGCGATTTTCGCCCTATGCAAGAAAGAAAGAAAACGATTTTATTGGCCCGTCGCAATTTGAATCGTTTGCACAACTATTGCTGTTGTTGCAGTTGCTTTATATGGAATATTTTATTTTGATGGCACATTAATTAAGGTGTGATAAGGACCACACACACGTACACACACACACACACCTACACACACCCACACACATACAAAACTGACGGTCGCTCAACCCACAAATCAAAATGAAATAAGTACGTGCACAAAAGCGCGCACAAATCGCGCACGCGACTTTAAACGCGCCGAATAGCCGTAGCCCCACAGCCAATTATAACCCCAAGTGTTGAGACAAACGGCCGCCACTGTCCCCAGTTATTGGTACTTCGAATGCCAGCTGCTCATAAATTGCAACAATTCCAATTGATAATCATGTACATATACATGTACATATATGTACATATATATGCCTCAAATGTCACTCTAGTCTCTATGTGTATGTATGTATGTGTGTGTGTATAAATCGCAAGCTGATCGCTGCCAAAGTCGTGTTAAACGCTCTTGCTCATATTTCTGTATTTTTGGCTTGTGGCTTATCAGCAGCGCTGCCGTCAGAGACAACAACAAATTTAGAACAATAACAACAACGACAGCAGCAACAAATAATAATATAAGAATAATAAAACATGAGCTAAGAATACTGGAGAATTGGGAGTGATCGACTAGAAAACGATTTCCAAATTTATTTCAATTCTTAAATATGTTTGATCTATTATTTGTTATTATTTTATATTAAATAAAAGAGACAGTTCAATAATTTTACAGTTTTCAAAATCAATTTCATTTATTTTCGATTTTATTTTTGTATTTCTGAACTTTTTCTTAATTAATTTTGAGTCTTTTGTCTATTTTCTCAACTTATCAGCTGCGGTTGCCGAAATTGGCATGCAAAGTAATATAAATATGTCCGCTGGACTTCAACCCAAAGGTAACAGAATTTTGAACTTGTAAGGCCTGCAATTTTTCCACTCCTTAAGGTTCAAGATTGATGCAGTTCAATAGGCACTCAGACTGAGATTTATCGATCTGCATTCTTCTTGCACTACGGCGGGATCTGTTACAAACACTGGCATGCAAATGATATGCTCCATCAGTTGGGGCACTTCGAGTGGGTTGAGGGTATGGAAAGGTCCACTGACGCGATAATAAAACATTTTTGCACCCCAGATGTGCTCAGCTGCTCGAGCCAGACGCCGAAGTTGAAGTCAGGGGGAACACACCAGACCGCTGGGAGGCGGGGCAAGGGGCGGGCTGCGGATTCTTTGATTAGACGTACTTAAGTACAAGGCAACAACAACCATGTCAACTGCTAATAAATATTACTTTCAGTGAGTGAGTGAGAGTGTGTGTGCAAGTGTGTGCGAGTGTGTGTGTGCGACTCAAGTGGGCTGTTTAGTAAATTTGTCGCGGGCATTAAGAGTGCTCCAAAGTTGGCTTGATAAGTAGCGATCATAAACGTAGTCGCGTCGAACAATTTGATACGACCGAACGAACGACAGCCATCGACTGACCTCATGCGAATGCCCTCCATGAGTCAGAACAGTCCTTACCATCTTCGGCATGATGTCATTTTCTGCACTGCCATTCACTGCGAACTGACCTACGAATATTATTATAAAAATTAATTTTAAACAAGTGTTTTATTATGGCTATTTAATAATCTCATTTATTTATATTGGGCTAACTCTCGATTGTTGTTCAGAAATTTGTATTTGGATTTTTTAACAATCTAAATAATAATTGACACTCAAATTAAGCATTCATTAATTTGAATTCCAAGGTTTTTATAATACAATTATTGTTTTTGTTTTTTATAGATGCTTAATAAATCAGTATTTATTTTATATTATACATATATATTTCTTGTTAACTTTATAATTTTGGGATATACTCGATAAACTAAATAAATAAATATTAATATATATATTAAAAACTCTTAAAAATGTTCGCATAGTGAGAAAATACGAAATAATAAAGTATTTATAAATATTTATATTTTTTTGTAAATCATAGCAATCAAATATAAGTTTATAAGAGTAGTAAAAATATGTAAAAATTAATATGAATTTATTTGATATTTGAATTTTGTTGTTTTTATTATTATTATTATTATTATTATTATTATTATTATTATTATTATTATTATTATTATTATTATTATTATTATTATTATTATTATTATTATTATAAATCATTTATTTATGATAATAAGAAATACATACTTTCATAATAATAATTAAAAATACTTGAAATTAATTTATATATATTATTATGACTTTTTATTCAATAGAAATGTAATTCTTGTATATATAACTATTATTCATTTTTTATTGCATATATACAAATATTTATTTATTTATTATATAGTTAAATAATTCAGCCCCCATAGCCTCGCCTTCAAAATCACTTTGAAGTGCTACTTGAAGGTGTTGAAGATGCTCTTGGGCCGTCTGCGCATATTCATTATATAAACTTGCTATAAACAAACCCAACAACCCATCGAGCAGCCAATGTCAAAGTTCACCTCGGCCCAGTGAAGCGAAGAACTGTTCGATTGACCCACGTCAGGCAGCGCTCAGCATTGGCCGCGCGTGTTTATCCCGAAAACAACGAGCACGGCAGAGTCTGTGCTTAGTGGACCTGTATCCGTGTGCGGCTCTGTGTGTGTGCGGGCTTGGCATGTGCGTGTGTGTGTGTGCATGCATATATTACGCATACGCCTGTTGCGCCTCGTGCGCAACGAAGACGACAATCGGCATCGGCATCGGCGTCGGCATCGACATCGACGCGGCTGGATCAGTCGCGTTGTACAGCAGCGGAGGCGCCGAGCCGTTGGCAGATCGCAGTTCAGTCAATGCTTGGGTCTGGTGCGCGTCGTTCGACTCTGCCCAATTGATATAGTTAGTGAATATAATATATACATACACACACTCGTATATATACACATATACATATAGAAACATTTTTTTTTCTGTGCTACGATTACCGTTGTTATTGTTGTTATTCCGATTTGCGTCGCAGTCCCGGCTGGCCAAACAGAAGAAGCGATGCGATCGCGCGCACACAGAGGAGAAGCAGAGACAGCCATAAAGAGCTTATAGAAAATAAAGTACAACAACAACAACAACAACAACAACAATAATAAGAAAACAACACACTCTTGAATAACAAACAACAAACACACACACACACACACCCGCACACACACACACATACACACCCGCACACACACACACATACATACGTGCATATAAAGAAATACATATAGAGAGAGACTCGCATTGGCATTGCATCGATAGAGGCAGCCGTATAGGCCAGTAGTGAAGTTGATCGGAGCAATGGAGCTGTATACGTCGGATAGCTCGGACACCGATTCGCGCGAGCAGAAGACCATCGACTTTGGTCGCATGAATCTGGATGTGGGCACACTGGAGGATCACCTCAGCTCGCCCCACAAGGCGCTGCTGAAGACCAGCGGCGACATCGAGACCATGCTGCTCAATCACAATCGCCTGGTGGCGCTGCCGCGCGTGCTGCAGCAGTTCACCAATCTCAAGATACTCGATCTGAGCTCAAATGCGCTCACCCAGCTGCCGGATGCCATTTGCCAGCTGCCGCTGGTCACGCTGATAGCCAAGAATAATCTGTTGACCAACTCGTCGCTGCCCAAATCCCTGCTCACCAAGCAGATGGGCAATGTGCATGGCGGCACCTCCACGCTGAAGGAGCTCAATCTGAGCGGCAATCAGCTGATCCACTTTCCCGAACAGGTCACCGAGCTGCGCCAGCTCAAGTATCTGTATTTGGGCGGCAACAAGATCTCGAGCATATCCAAGGATATCTGGAAGATGCAAAGGTATCGGAAATGTAAACAATTCCTACGGAGCCTAACCCTTAGTCCCGGCTCTTTCCATACCTACCTCCCTCCCTATCTCCCTATCTCCCTCCTTTCCTCTTTTCCTCTCTTTCTATCTTTAAATTTAAGTGATACTTTAAAGCTTTGAGCAGCAGATGGAGCTTAAGCTTATCCAGGAACAGCCTAGAGACAGCAAGCTATCAAGATAGCAGCTTAAGCTTATCCATGAACATCAGAAGGAATCAAAATTTCACGCAGACCCGACAGATCTATCGCATTACTTATCTCATATCCCAGTCTTTCCTTTCTCTTTCTGTTCGTCCCTCTCTCTCTCTCCCCGTCTTAATGTTGTGCTTTTTGGTGACACTTGAAGGCTTTGAACAGCAGATGGAGCTTCAGCTTATCCAGGAACAGCCTAGAGACATCAAGCTATCAAAATTCCACGCAAACGAGACAGATCTATCGCATTGACTATCTCTTACCGATAGATTCTCATCTCTCTTTCCGTCTCACTTCCTCAATATTGCACTTAGAGCTTAAGCTTAGCCATGAACATCTGAAGGAATCGAGATCCCACCAGACAGATTTATCGCATTGCCCATCTCTTACCCTCAATCTCTCTGTCTCTCACTCTCCCCCCAATCTCTCTTTCTTTCCGCTTCTCTCTGTCTCCATCTGAGCCTAATAGCTGTACAGCTGATCTCCTATTTACAATGATCCAGTTCCCTGCTAATATTAAGTATACGTTATTGGCTAAAGCAGCTTCCTTTCTTCCTTCCTTCCTTCCTTCCATTCGTCAGCTGTTTTGTAGTGCTTTGCATTTGCATTTTCGCACTGGCTCGCATGCTCAGCCTCAGTTGTTGTCAAGCGTAACACTTTGGTGGAGAATCGACAACGGCGGTTGGGGGTTCAAGTCTATTTGATGGTCTGATAAGCGGACTTTCGAGTGGCTTCGGGCGCGCATTGTAAAAGCCAAATCTATCGCGAAAATAAATGAAACACGCACACTCGACACACTCATAAAAATAAATATATATAATATTTAGAGAGAGGGAGAGAGAGAGAGAGAGAGAGGGAGAGACATATAGGTATCAATGGGGCATTTTTATAAGTAAACACAATAATAAATATAAAACAAAAGAATATGTGAGCCAATTCGAAATGGAAACACTTATCTCAAACGCCGAGCTTCCTGACCAGCAACAGCCGATTACGGAGTTTGGAAAAACCGATTCCAGCCGAGCAGCAAAGTGTAGCGAAACGGTTTCTATTTATCAGTCTGATTAATATCGTTAGACAATTAGATAAGACTTACGATAGCTCGAACAATCTATTCCCATATCAATTTAAGGCTATAAACATAACATATAAATAATAACAAAGAGCCGTTTTTTTATTGTCGTGGGACTTACCTATAAAAGAAAAAGCAAAAAAAAAAAAAAAAAAAACACTAAATCAAGTCTCATTATCTAGTGATACCAACTATCGAGAAATGAACATTTGGACCTGCACTATATCAAGCTCTCCTTATCAGGTGTTTGCTTCGAAAGCTCTTGCCCTATTTAGAAAATTATTCATAGCTAACAAAGCCAAGATTATTTACTATAATACCAGTATAACGTTTATCTATAGACTCAAAACCGGGCGACTTTTATCTCAGAAAGCTGCCTTGGATACAGCGCCCCCCTGAGTAGAAGTATTATGCCTAAGCACTTATATAAACTGTCAGCTAGACGTGTTTATCTATGAAATGTTTTTCGCACTAAGAGCCCCAACAGAAGTGAACTCGGCCCTGGACTGAAATAGACATAGGCCATCTGATAACGGTCTTGAATTAACTGCGAATACCTCTTAGAAGAAGTGATAAGAGATAACCTAAAGTTGGAATTAGAGTTGGGGATTGGTATTGTTGATTAGAGAAAGTTTAGTTTAGTTGATCTCAATTTGGTGTCAGAGAATGGGATATACATATAGCATAGTATATATAGGATATATACTATATACCTATGGTAGTATGTTTCATCTCTGAGCTCCAATCTCTGGACTTCATTCTCCATATAAGCCCATGAATCTATGGACAAGCCATTAAAGCATTCCAAGCCTGAGTCTCAAGGAAACAGGATTTTAGGAAGGATCCTAACCCAAAGCCACAAATATCACCTCATAATTTGTTCATAATCTTTAAGAAATCCAATTCAAGTATATTCATTATTTTCTCTCTCTCTCTCTCTCTCTCTCTCTCTTTCACACTCCTGCTCACCCTCTCTCTCCCTCTCTGTCTTTCACAGCCTTCATGTGCTTTCGCTGGGCGGTAATCTGGTCAACGAGGTGCCCGAGGCGGTTGGTTCCCTCAGCCAGCTGCAGGCGCTGGTGCTCTGCGACAATCTCATCGAGAATCTGCCGATGAGCATTGCACGCTTGAAGAACCTGAAGTCGCTGCTGCTGCACAAGAATAGACTGAAGCACTTGCCCAAGGACATTGTCGCCCTGAAGAACCTGACCGAGGTGAGCCACTGGGCTAAGCCGATCAGCTCCTTTAAGATCTGTCTCAATCTCAACTCAATCGATCTTCTTCTGTTCTGCCTTTAGCTGAGCTTGCGCGACAATCCGCTGGTGGTGCGCTTTGTGCAGGACATGGCACTGAAGCCGCCGACGCTGCTGGAGCTGGCCGGGCGCATTGTGAAGGCCAGCGGGCAGCGTCCCGGGCCGGAGGATGTGCCGCGCACCCTGGTCGACTATCTGAACAGCGCCAATTGCTGTGTGAACCCCAACTGCAAGGGCGTCTTCTTCGACAATCGGGTGGAGCACATCAAGTTCGTGGACTTCTGTGGCAAATATCGCGTCCCGCTGCTGCAGTACCTCTGCTCATCGAAGTGCATCGAGCCCGAGGAGCTGTCGCGCGCATCCAGCAGCAATGCGAGCAGCGCCAGCAGCGGCTTCATGATGCGCAAGGTGCTCCTGGGCTAGGCGCGCCCAGTTGACCCGCACCCAGGTCCCGGACCGGATCCGTGATGTGTGCCCAACCGACAAGTCGACGAGTCCGTTAGCCAGTCGGCCAGGCCAACAACGGAACGGAACGGTACGGTATCGCTCGTCCGTTGGCTGTGCTCGTGGTTGTTGTAGTTGTTGTTGTTGTCGTTGTTGTTGCTCCTGCTGCTGCTGCTGTTGCTTTTGATGTTGCGCACTCGGATATCCATTGGCTACACTGCATTACCAAATTGTTAACCAAATTTGCCATATGAATTGTTTGTTCATTGTTGTGTTATATAATGCTCCCCCTACCCCTAAACCTACCCCCCCGCAAAAAGCACGAAATATATATATCCACACGTATATCTATACACACATAAACGCAATAATTTTTATTTAGACATGACATTGATTAGAGGAGAATTCTGATGTGCTAAACACATATAATCCACTGTATAAAGATCGTACTCTCTTCTTGATAATAAACGTTTTCCAATATTTCATTATTAGCTATGTATGAAGTTGATTTGACTTGCTTCTATGTTGGAAAATAAAGGAATTAAAAATTATGATTAAATTCTATATCGAATAGTAAACGAAAGTAGATGATCAACTTTTGAGCTTAATGATAATTGATCATAGATAATACGTAAGAGATAAGAGATAATAGTAATTGCTCATTGTGGAACGGGCAATGATACATAAATATAAAATATGACATGATGTGTTCGATCGATTCATGTACGCTCAACAATATGGAAAACTATCATATATATGGAATATAGATCTGCATGAACTTAATTCTCAAACTTACAATTAAAAAAAAAAAATAATAATTCGCGTTGTGTCTGCCTGTGTGTCTGTGTGAGTGCATCTCCAGACGGCTCTGAATGCTCGATTGGGAATACGTTGGAGACATACATATATCATAGTATTATATCAGCTATGGCCTAAAGGTAAAACCCTAGATAATCAAGTTATATATCCCATAACTCTTGGGATTGGTCTGCTGTGTGTGTGTGTCGGTGTGTGTGTATCCTTTTTATCTTCTACTCATTATGTTCTATTTATGTGGAGTAGGTGTAAGTATTCATAATAGTCGCTGTCGATCTGCGTGACCGCATGGAGCCAATCATCATCATTTATTGGACCATTACCTCCTGACTGGTGTCATCCACCTCCATGGCGTCCGGCTCATCCTTGGGCCCGTCGTCGGTGGCCATGTCGCCAATAAGCAAACTGCTCTCGGCCATGACAACCTCTTCGACGACCGCTGTGATCGAGTTCTGTTCGTCCTCCTCGACTGGTGTATCCTCCATGGGCTGATCGTTCAGTGCCAATGTGGGCGTGGCACAGGCTGTAAAAGCAACTGTATCGGTTGCCGGCGCTTCGTCGGCTTCTGCTGCTGGCGGCGATTGAGGCGTGGCCAACTCATCGGTCTCAATGGGAACAGCTGTAACGGGAACAGTTGCAACTGCAACTGCAGCTCCATCTGTATCGGCGGTCGCATCAGCGATCTTCTGCGCCTTCTCTGGATCATCTGCAGCTGGAGCTGCTGCAGCAATCGCAGCCGGCTCAGCATCAGCTGCAGTTGCTGCTTTGGTCTCAGTCTTTTCGGTATTGCTCTCGTCAACAGGGTCTGCCTTGATCTCCAGCTGGGTGTCAGTCTTGGCCTCGGCATCAGGTGCCTTCGCGGCCACAGAATCTCCATCCTTGTCAGCTACAGACTGGCCGGCGACAGCTGCTGGTTCACTGGCCTTTTCTGGTGAGGCCTTTGCTGGTTGCTCCGCCTTCTCAGCCGGCTCCGCTGGCCTGGCGTCCTTGGATGATTTCTTCTCCTCAGAATCGTCGACAGCGGCGTCTTCGCTCTGCTTCGATGCTTTCTCCGCATCTTTCGCTGGCGAGTCCGACTTCTTTTCAGCTCTCTCCACTTCCTGCTTTTCAATAATTTTCATCTGCCCACCGGCCGCATCTTCCTCGTCCGCACTGGTCAATGGATCCTTGACCTGACTGTCGATGGCTGCATCCTTTACAGTTTCTGCAACGCCTCGGTCAATCTCATCGGGCTCGGCCAATTCTGGAATATCCGCGTTAGGCTCTGTCGTTAGACTCTTCGCTTCCTTGTCTGCGCTGAATGATTTCTTGACTGGTGCCTCCTCCTCTTCATCGGGTTCCTCAATTTCGGGTATCTCGCGAGCAGCTTCAGTCACATCCGTCTTCAGATCACGGTCTTCATCAGCAGCCTCTGCCTTGGCTTTGTCTGCTTTGGACTTGCTGTTCACGGTGGCGACCTCCTCATCCGCTTCTTCAGCATCCTCTTCGTCGCGCTGCTCATTCTCGTCAAAGTCGAGCTTGGCCTTCTTGGCCTTCGGCGGAGCAGCGGCGCTGTCGTCGCTGCGTGGGCAGCTGGCCTTCATAGCAAGGCAATTGGTCTCCTCGATGGGGACGTTGCGGTCATCTCCGTTATTGAAGATGTTCTCGTTCTCCATCTCGATGTCGATGTTGACCTCTAGCGAAATATCCCCATTGCCGACAGAGTCTAGCGAATCGCCATTGTCGCTGTCCGTGCGCTTGCGACCCGGATCAATGGTGCTAACAACTAGATATGTGGACACACACGAGATTAGAGTTCATGTCGTGATCCGCTTACGGCCAACTCCTACTCACCCAGTATATTTTTCTCGAGCGCTCGCATGTACTTGTCGATGCGCGAGTATTGCTTGCGAGGCTCAATCAGTAGCTCACAGAGCCGCTGGACCGTGAAGGGAGCAGCATTGAATAAATCGAGACGCTCCAGCAGGGAGGCCTTCATTGTCTCAAAGTTGAAGGGATCGACGTTCGGGTAATTGGGTATCTCTGTGTGGGCAGAAATTAAAAATGTATTTTATCGAAGTGGGCTACCGACGGGATTCGTAGGATTCACTTACCCTCCAGACGTGGTGGGTCCTCGTTAAAGTGCTTGATCACACTTAGCAGCTTCTCGCGGAACAAATACTTGAGGCTGGACCACTTGAAGACGGTGTCGCCGGTCTTGGCCACATACTGCAAATAGTCCTCCAGCTCTTTGGGTATTTCCTTCTGCTTGAGCTGTGTGAAACGCTCTAAAATTTGTAGAATCTCATCGCTGTTCTCCATGGTAACCATTGATGCTCGTTTGAAGCGTAAGCGTTAGCGTTAGAGAAACCCTGCCAAAGGAATGCGAGTTCAATTTGTGTGCATAAACCGGCCGGTCAAAAAATACTCTGAAAAAAAAAAAAAAAAACTTTACTCTATGTGGATGAAAAATTTTCTCCGCTCCCGTGGTAGACACACAAAATCTGAAAGGAAAACTGCAACTATTGCCGGCCGCCCTCCCAATGATTGTATACGTGTGTGAGTGTGGCTTAGTGTATACGTGTGTGTGTGAGTGCAGCAGGTATGCGCCGAATCAACGACACTAACAAACACGATTGCGCCCTGCTCTCGGCTCTCGGCTGTCGGCTACGAATGTACCAAAGCCGAACAGCTCAGCCTAGTTAGGTACATAGGCTCTCCTTTGATAGATTGGTGCATTAGCTTAATTTATTCACGAACCATGTACATATGTGATTTGCCTATGCGTGTGTGTGTTTATTGAGTAGCTCAACAGGTGGTTTAAATTGAAGACGCCAATAAACTTACACCAATATACAGATATTATTACCGTATATATCGAATTTGAAGCGAAGGTACTCTAGGTGTGCATCGTTTTTAGCAAGCGGCAACTGGGCCCAAGAGCTTCAGGAATGCAGCTCGTCGTTGCGGAGATGCTGTAATCTGCATTGGTTGGTTGTTCCCAGTCAGGCGCGGGCAGAAAAATACAGAGGGAGGGAGTGAGAGAGAGAAAGAGCGAGGGCAGATGCACGATGCACATATACCAACACAAATGCACACATAGAGACCGGGCGCGCTTAAAACTACTACAACTGAGAGCAATTTAAATGAGAGACGAGCGATGTCTGCAAGTTCATCTGGTGAATGGTGGAGGATTCCTTGCAAATTTACACAGAAAAACTAGTTATTTCACCAGCCTGCACACACACATGCATACAGCCAGAAACATATGTACGTACTTTATGAATGTATGTATGTACGTATGTAGTATGTACGTATCTAAGTGCGGCTCTATAGCAAATAGCGACTTGGTTATTGCAGCTGCAGAAGGTTTACATGGATGTCTTTATACAAACATATTTACCTAAATTGGCCGGTAAGCCGACCGAATGCGTAATAAACCTAATTATAAAACTAGGCTTGATGTTAGTTTTCGGTATTCACAATTGTTGATTCCGGTGACTAAATGCAGTTGGGCATTTTATTTACACCTTATTATTAGTAATAAAAGTATGGTAACTATGAATTTACCTGCGATTGCTGATGCGACCACTGGAGCACTATCACACTTATTATTATATTATAGTTAAATGTATTTATTTATTTTGCTCCGCTTCACACTATGTAAGCTATTGATATTGTAGACAAACATACCAAAGGCTAATCGATTAGCACGAAGCAAATTTGTGTCACCACTAACTTGATAGGAATATTCCTCGATATATGTATGGGTCCGCATTGTGTATCGAATATAATATTAAATAGGTTTTATCCACTCAATGGCTCATATTTAAAAGACTGCAAAAAAAAAAAAAAAAAAAAAAAAAAACAGGTATATAAATTTGATTATGTAATAAACCAATTTAAAATAAATCAAAATCGCGATGAATGATCCGATAGTGCATATCGATAAGCATTCTCGATTGCCGTACCGGCAACAGGTGCAAACTGATAACAAACTGAATTATGTACAATTTACGTTTGTTGCGTCAATTGCGCTATAGTCTAGTCCTACAGAACTCTGGAACAGCATTAACCCATTTACCGCCATGTCGCCTCTTAGCCGGCCAACACAAGCGGAGGCCGCAGCTCGGCGCGATACCATCGGATCAGCTGGACCGCCTGAAGAGCGAATATTTCGAACGGCAATGCGCGCTGAGCAATGAGGACTGGCAGCACGTGCGGAGCACACTAACTGAGAGCTACAGGCACGTGAATGGCACCAACGTCGATGCCATCATACTGGGCCTCTGCAGCAGAGCCGAGCAGCTGCCGGTGGCCAAGAGCTACGTCAAGCATTTGCAGACGCAGGGCATCAAGCCCAATGCGGCGACAATGGGGCGACTGCTGCGAGTCTACAATGCCGCCTACCACACACGCGAGCTCAGCGAGGCGGAGCAGTCGGAAATTGTGGAAATCTGTGATACGCTGCAAAGCGCCCACGATGTCTTGGATGCCAGCAGCTGTGAAAACTTAATCCTTGGCCTAGTGGCCACCACACAGCACTGGAATCGCGCTCTGCCCCTGCTGGACATGATGCGCCTGACCAGTACGCCAAGTGTGTCCGCCTACAGTGCACTGATAGCCAAGGCCTTTAGCGCGGATCAGCTAGAGCTGGGCTGGCGTCTGCTCGAGGAAATGATCGAAGCGCGCAAATTGCCCAAATGTGAGGTCTTTCTGTCGCTATTGGCGCAGAGTGCCAAGGATGAGCGCACACTGGGTGCCCAGCTGGAGCGGCTATTCTGCTTCCTCGAGCTGCACGACATCTTGATCAGCGAGCTGGTGGTGCAGCAGCTCTTGGCACTGGCCCAGCGGTTGCCGCAGCGGCTGCAGGTGACCACAACGCGGCTGGAACTGTTTGGCAAGTGCTCAACCTGCCAGCAGAATCTGCAGCATGTGGCCATTAGCGATGCCCAGTTCGCGGAGCTCCGTGAATCGTTTCTACAGAAGGTGCTGATCCGCAACGATGTGTTCCAGAAGACGACGCCGCAGGAGCTGCAGCGCTTCAAGCAGTATGTGGAGAAGACGGCGCCCTATGACTGTGTCATCGATGGCCTCAACGTCGCCTACTCCACCGGCACCAAGAAGCCGCCCGCACAACTGGCCAAGCTGCTGGCCACCGTAGTGCGCTACTTCAAGGAGCGGCGAAAGCGCGTCCTGGTGCTGGGTCGGCAGCACATGCGCAACTGGTCCAAGCCCGCCATGCAGTATATACAGAGCAATGCGAGCGTCTTCCTCACCAACAATCTGTGAGCGAGCAGCTAATCCTTTCCACATATATTTCTGTATTGATATATTGATTCTCTTGCAGCACCCACGATGATCCATTCCTGTTGTACGCCACACTGCGCAGCGGCCAGGACACGGATTTCTTCTCGCGCGACTTGATGCGCGCCCACGCCCATCTGCTGGGCACCGAGCTGAAGGCCATCTTCCGGCGCTGGCAGCAGGAACACCAATACTCGCTGGTCACCCAGACACAGACGGGCCAGATTATTGTCAAGGAGCCCATTCGCTACCGGCTGAGCGCCCACAAGGTGGGCAACGTCTGGCATGTGCCGTACTGCGAAGCATACACCGCCAATCCCCCAGAGAGCTTCGAGGTGCCAGATAAGTGGCTGTGCATCACCATTGCCCCATGATGCTGGTGCTCGTTACCGGGACAATAAGCCACATCCAAATACAAATACAAATATATTTGAGGGGATAAATGATCCCGAATCAGTACTAACAAAATGTATACAAGAATCGATGTATGAAATGCATTAGAGAATGGAGAAACTCGCTGCGCTCGGACTGCGGAATATGAATTACAGCAAGTGGTGGACGGAATACAGATCCCGTTGATGCTGAGTCCGATTCGTGTCCGGTGTCCGGAGCTACTCGCAGTCGAGGCGGGAGCATTTCTGAAAAGCATTCAAATTCAACGTCGATTGCCGCTTGCGACGCTGCTCGTTTCTGATCTTCTTCTTGGCGGCGCACATGAGACGCTCTTTGATATAGTTGTCCATCTTGAAGTCAAGGTCCGTTGAGGGTTTCGGTGTCTCATTGGGTTCGCGTGTGGCCGCCGTATCCAGCGCCTTGATAATCAAGCTGAGCAGCGCGTGGGCCAAACGATGGCACACATCGTACTCAATGGCATCCTGGCTGGTGTAGTAGATCGCCGACTGCGATGTGGGCTGCACGCCAATCGCCAGCAATATGTTGCAGAATATGCCGCGTTGCATCCGAGCGTACGGATCGACCAGCTGCGGCGGTATGCGCATTGTAGTCGCCAAGTGGGCAATGAATTTCGCAAACTTCTTGATCAGCACATTCAGATATTGTGAGCGACACTGGCGCTCCATTTTGGTCAGCATATTGTAGTACAATTCCTGTTTGCGCTTGAGGAAGTCCTCCTTGCGGCGCTCCTTCTTCTTGGTATTCTTTAGCACATCCTCGAGCTGCCTGCAATGGATGGTTAGCTTAGCATCGATGGAACGAATGGGGATGGGGATGGGAATGGGCCTGGGCATGGGGAGATCGACAGCTGGAGCTCAACTTACTCTGTGGTAATGGCATTATATTTGCCCAACATGCGCTTGATGCGCTTGGCCCTCAGTTTGGGATCGTAGATTTCCTTGAATTGCTCATAGTTGTCCATGACCGTGAGCTTTTTGGGCCTCGATAGGGCCACGTCGTAGGCTCGAGCCTTGGGCGGCAACGCTGGCTGGTAGGCCATGCGGCGCACATACGACTGCAGCTTGGAGACATTCTCCTCCTGCCGTTTCTTGCGATTCTCCGGGCTGCAGTAGTCTGTATCCTCCTCTTCGGCCTCCTCCGGTGTCGACGAAGGCAGCGCCTCGTCCCAATCAGATACGTTCGAGCTGGCCATAATATATGTCCTCCTCTTCCTCTTCTTTTTTATTGAACACTTCCGTTTAATTTAAATGTACGCAGAATTTTGTCAAGAAAAAAAAAAAACAAAAAAAAACAAAAAAACGCGAGAGAAAAAAATGTGAGCAAAACTATTGAAATCGAAGAAAAAAAATATTTTGTTGTACATATAGATTTTTTTTACAACATCGATGGAACTGACAATTTACTGTTACACTGTCGAACATAGAATGACTATTGACTGAACTGGCATTGTAGCCCCACATCCAGCTAGAAAGTCAAGGCCAACTGCGAAGGGAATAAGTCAAATTTCGAGCAGTCAATGGTGTCGCCATCTGTTGGCGAGCGGACGTAAGCTCTAAAATGACGTGGGGGAAATCCAAAAATAATTCAACTATAGAATATAGATTGTAGTTAGTTGTTTATGCCTTTTGTTACTTAATAATACAATTTCTAATGCCGCGAATTTAAAAATTACTTTACAAATAAACATATATATAGATATACATATATCTAATTAGCAGTAGGTTCGCATGGTCGCCCTTTTAGTAGGGATCATTTTGCACTGAACGCTCCAGGGCGAATGTGTACTCCTCGGCCATGGCATCGACGGATAGTTGGCGCGTCATCAATGCCAGAATACCATCCACTTGCGTCTGTGTGTAGTTGAATCGGTCCTTGGTGGCCAATTGCGGCGACAGCTCGAAGGGAATGTCCTGCAGATAGCTGATGGGCGCACTGAGATTGGGTCCAAGTGCGTTTCGTGGCGCCAGCGGCGGAGGATAGGGCATCGGGCCGTACGCTGACGGCGGTATGGGTGGGTACATCATGCCAGCACCAGGCGCTGTGCTCGGATCTGAGTCAGGTTTGCGCTCCACAAATATGAAATCATCGCCGTTGTTCTGCTTGGGTCCATCGGCTGGACCCTGAATCACCTCCTCGGTGGGAGTTTCGGCTGGCTTACGCTTGCCGAACAGTGAAAACATTTTCCGCTTTGTTTTCACCAGCAGCTGTATTACAAATTCCAATATTTACGCAGTTATGACCACAGCAGCTGCGTTTTGTTATTGTATTGACAAAGGTGAATATCGTTATCGATTACAATCTCTAGTCGCTGCACAAAACGATATAGTGTTTATCGAAAATGTTTATGCAACGGTAATTCATCTCCCGCCTAAATGGAAAATGCAACTTTAACTAACATTTGTGTATAATTTTATTATAAATTACGTTCAAGTGAATAATGATATATATTAATAGTACTTATTGAGATCAGGCTAGCCTAGTAGAAGTTGATTAAAAGACAATTAGCAAAATGAAAATATAATAATTTGTAAATATGTATACATATATAAACATACATATATAAAAAAAAAATTTTAAATATAATTTATAAAAAAAAAATTAAATAAAATGCTCATAATTTTTTCAAATTTAATGGGACTCAATTAATATTTTTTCATTTGGCAAAAACAAAGAATTTGAAAACAATTGTTTTAAATTATTTGAACAGCGATAAACCAACCACCAGCCACCCGTAGGTTGGCCAATAAGAACTTGCGACTGTTCCTCCATGGTGAATCGGATTTAGAGACGCATTGTCTACCGCTGCAAGGACAGGGCGCACCCTCTGTATCGCCGCACGCGAAACGTGTGGCGATATATATCGATAGGATGGGAACGGCCCAACAAGCCATGAATGCAACGCTGTGATTGGTTTTGGTTTCAGCTCTTCCAAGCTAACAAAATCTGGTTAACGAAAAACTTAATAAAGATGTCAAAAGCCGACCAGGACCCAAATGGTTCGCTTAGCATAATGGAGGTGTGTACCCAACTGTCAAATGAGCTCAAAATGGATGACAGTCGTACTGTCATTCCTGTCAAATGCAGTGCAGATTGGACAGATTACAGTCGATATCTGAGAAAACTAATTAATACTAATTGATTCCTGGTGAAAAATATGTTTTTCTACAGCAAATTAAGATCCTGATCAAGCCGCCGCCGAATGAGGAAGAGAAAATGATACAGCGCACCACGAACACGAAACATCCATATTATAGACGACCAGGACGCGGACATAACCACGACTTGTGCGACGCCTGCGAGGAGGGCGGCAATCTGCTCTGCTGCGACCGTTGTCCATCCAGTTTCCATCTGCAATGCCAGTGAGTATCCTGAAATCCAAAGTGACTTTCAATATGCGTAATATATTGTGTTGTGCACCATTCAGTGATCCTCCACTGAACGAGGAGGATATACCCAGTGGGCAGTGGCTGTGCCACAGCTGTCGTATGGCCAAGGTTTCACAGCCGACGTCCTCGTCCAAGGCCAGCTCCGTAGAACGAGTGCCCTCGGGTGGCAGTGGGTCTCGCGCCAATACCCCATCCTCCGGAGAATTGGAGTCCATTCCGCTGAAAATCCGTAATTTACGTAAGCGCAGCAATAGTGAACGAAATAGTACCGAGAAGTTGCTCTCGAAGATGCCGCTGGCCATACAGCGTGCGCTGGATCCGAACCGGAAGCCGACGCCACTGGACGATGTCATCCGCGCCGCCAGCATGCTGAATCCGCAGCAATTCTCGCTGCCGCCTGAGCTGGAGCTGCACACCCAGTTCCCGGGCAATGGCAAAGTGCAGCCGGTGCAGCAGCCACACTCCGGCACAGGCAACGGGCATCGCAAGCCCAGCAATCAGCGACGCAATTCCAAGCCATTCGAACTGGATGCACAGGGTCTGGTCCCATTGCCGGCCAAGACGTGCTTCTATTGCACGCGCAGCTGCAAGCGAGCGCCGCTCATCTCGTGCGACTATTGTCCGCTGTATTATCACCAGGATTGCCTGGATCCGCCACTGACCGCTCTGCCCGCTGGCCTCTGGATGTGCCCTAATCATGTAGAGAATTTCATTGTAAGTGTTTCCCTCAGTCGTTTAGATTAATAATACCGACCAGAGTTTATAATTCGATTGCTCTCTCCCATCAGGACGCCAACATGACGAACAGCATTTCGGCCACAGAGCGCGTCCGGTTGTGGAATCGCTTCCATCAGCCGCTCGACCACGAGAACGTTAAGATGGAGTTCTTCAGGCGCGTGAACACGCGCAATCCGCCATTCCGCATGAAGCTGGCAATGCGCGGCCGCGCCCACATCGATGTGCCGGCCATCGTGCGCTACCACTACGAGCATCCGCCGGCTCTGCTGCCGTCGATGAGGCAGACGTTGCGGTACGATCGCGTGAAGCGGCGCAAACAGTTGCCCACTGCCGTGGAGGAAATCTCCCGGGAGAGTGTGACCGAGTCGCTGCTCAAGGATCTGGAGGCCTTGCGCTGTGCTCGTGCCAAATTCCGGGAAATACAGAAGGAACTGGGCCGCACTCCACTCGATGGCAGCCTCAGCGACAGCGACATGGAGAGCGTCACCGAGCAGCAGCCGCAGCAGCAACAACAGCAGCAGCAGGAGAGTAACGGGCTGGTGGAATCGCCCAAGACGGAGGTCACGGATGAGCGAGCTGCAGATAGTCAAAAAGCAAACAGTGAGCATAAGGAGGCAACCAGAGAGGAGCCGAAGCTATCGAATAGTTGCCAGGGCCACGGCGAGAGCATGGAGCTCAGTTACGAGGAGGACGAGGAGGAGTGCAAGGCGAATGTCGTCATCGATGCGGATCTGTGCCATCTGGATGTGGATCTAATCAAGAAGCTGGCCCATCAGCGCCTGCAGCAACTGGTCCAGGAGCATCCGGAGATCGTGACACAGTATAAAAATCGGACGGCAGCACGACGTCTGCGACAGCTCTCCGCGGCCATGCAGCCGGCGGGCCAGAGTATAGCGCTTCAGGGCGATCTGGCACCCGAGGATATGCGTCGCTTCTCACTGCTATTCACCAGCGAAACCTCTTCGATTCTCGCCCAGAAGAACGGCAATGCCGCCGACGAGGATCCGATGATGGCGCTGCATCCAGCGCTGGCCACAGCCGCTGCCATCGCTGCGGCAGATACGGCCGCTGAGAGCTATGTGCCGCGCCAGCGCAGTGACACCGAGAAGGCATACGAGCTGGCCACGCGGCTGGAGCTGAAGCTGCTGCAGTGCAAGGTGCGGGCGCGGGCGGTGCTCACGCCGCTGGGCGACATGCTCGAGGATAGTCGCTGGTTCAACACGCTCGGCCTGGAGCAGTCAATTTTCATGCGCTACCGCACCCTGTATATCGGCTATGGCGGCCACTACACGCCCTCGACGACGCTGGCGCACACGGAAACAGTGGATCTATCCGCGATTGGCTATTGCTCGCGCATCTCGCCGCAGCACGCAATCATCTTCTACGATGAGTTCACCAAGTCGTACGAGCTGATCAACTACTCCGAGTTCGGCACCGAGGTCAATGGCCAGCTGTATACGTGCGATTTAACCGAACACGCGCCGACGCATGCCGGCAAACGGATGCGCCCGGACGATGCGGAGCTGAAGCGACGCGTCGACGATCTGCTCGATAAACGGCGGCACATTCAGCGTCAGTACAGCGAGCCCAAACGGGAAACGCACGAAAGGTAAGCGGTCTGTCCTTGACATCCCAAAAGTGTTTAAATTCTCTCTCAATCTGCGCAGCAGACACTCCAATTGAAATTGGTCTGCCGCACTCGATTCGCAATTCCTTTGAAAAACAATCGATAGCTCAGCAGTTATACGTGCAATTGTTGCAAGTGCTTTGCGCACAGTATCGATTACAAAGCACCGGCGACAAGTGTCATTAGCACATAATCAATCAGTACCCCGCTATTGTGAATGATGCTACAATTGATTTTGAATATTCAAATTGCTGCCAATTATCGATATATGTATATGAAAAAAAAAAAAAAGAAAATGTTTGCAAAAAGTCAGCAGATTTATATGTATGTATAGGGTTTTGCTGCCAATTAGATTTGTTTACATTTCTTTTATTTGTTCTCCGATTTTAGGCTGGCTCCTATCATAAAACACGCCTGCCGCTGCCTAACCGCCGCACCGGTGCCCATGGTTCCTGGCGCCTGGGAGGGCTCCGCTGTGCTGGCCCACGGCAGTCTCCTGCGTTTCGGCTGTCTCTCCTTCGTCTTTTCGGTGCCCTCCACGGACATGTCATGCGGGCGACTGATCAGTGCCAAGTGAAGGACGCAAAGGAATCCGCCAATTGCCAGTACCGCAGAGAATAAGTTCATACTATAATTATATACTCCAAGCAGCAGCTAGCACATACATATGTATGTATGCTCATCCAATCCAATCTCAGTGATTGTGAAATCACACACAGGCCGAAGTCCTGAATGCCGGGAATATTCCATTTTCCCCCTCATAACAACAACAACAATAACCAGAGAAAAATTTACAAACTATTATATATCTAGAATTTAGCTTAAGTTTGGGTTCAGTGTGAGGAAAACGTACGATAAAGACAGAGAAAGAGAATGAGGATAGAGAGAGAGAGAGTGCGCTCGAGCGCATAGCAATTACGTGAGTGTGAGTGAGAGTGAGAGAGGGAGAGCTGCATACAATATATACATTAAGGTAGATTGCGTTATAGAACATTTTTTATTACATGTTTTTTAATACTAGAGATTTACTCTAAATCATCGTGGTTCTTTCTCATTCATCATTAAATCATCATCATCAACATCTTCCTCTTCCTTCTGCAGTAGTTGTATAAAGAGTATAACAAATAAACGCGAGAGACAGAGATGGAGATAGCGAGAAAATTGTAAGCAAATTAATTTCCAATTGAAGTTCATATTTCTTTTATCCAAACTGGGTTTAAAACAAACGCAAAAAAATGAAAAAATAATAATAATAATAAATAAAAAAAAAAAAACAGTTTGAGTATCGTATAAATTTAGTTTACAACTTGTGCAAAACAAAAAGTAATTAAAATAAAATATAATAATAAATTAAATAACATTTAAGTGCAAAAAAAGTGTTTACACACACACACACACGCTCGCATACATACACACACACACACTAAAATTTGTAAATGAGAATTGAATTTATACAAAATGAAAACATATTAACATAAATATTTCTTGAATATATACTTCAAATTGTACGTCGTATATATATTTGTGTATATATATATATGCATGTGACTTATGGGAAAACTCAGTAGGGAGGAGGTATTAAGCAGTTGGTAAGGCATAAACGGAGGGGCGCTTTTAAAGTAATTCTATATAAGGAGATATATACAATGGCAAACACTCGATGCCAGCCCGAAATACATTGAGCTCGTACGTATGTCTAGACATGCTAATATAAGTAACTATTGAATATATATATATATATATAGTCTGTATATATATATATGCGTGTGTAGAGAGAGATATATATATATATATATAGTGAAAGACAGCGCTGGCTTGCTTAACATAATCTCCCGCGCTGCTCACACTAGGAATTCACTGTTGTGACTGTCTCATCCAGTTGCTCCGGCTCCGGCTCCTGCTGCTGCTGCTGCTCAGTGCTCGCCGTCGATTTGGCTGCATTGCGCGTGGCACGCGAACGCTCCCATTCGGTTTTGTGCTTGCGCTTGGTGTGATGATACATATTCGACTTGGAGCGAAACTCTGTGGGGCAGAAGGCGCAGGTGTGCAGCTTGACGCCCGTGTGTGTGGCAAAGTGTTCCTGCAACAGCAATACAAATACAAATACGAATTCAATTGAAATTGATACTATCATAATGGAGCTGTTGTAGATGCTGCCCACCTCCAGATAGCGCTTCATTTTGAATGACTTGCCGCACACGTTGCAGGCGTATTTGGCTTTGCTCAGGCAGCGATGATTCTGGCCAGGCAGCTCGCCGCAATTGGCACAGATGTTCAGCGCCGCCTGGCTGGGACCGGGCGATGTCGATGTGCTTGACTGTGTCTGTGTCTGTGTCGGAGTTGCTGTTCCTGCCCCTGTTGCTGTTGCTGTTGCTATCGGTGCTGGCATCGCATTGTGCTTGTTGTGCAGGTGATTTTTGAGCGCGCGCTGATTGCGCAGCTGCTGGCCACAGATGCTACATGTATAGGGCTCAGCAGCTGGCAGGGAGCAGGAAGCGGGCGCCACAGCCACTGATGTGCTGTAAGTGAATGAGGAACAGTTCAATTGTGGCTTTGTTCCTGGATTAGCAAAGGATTACCCACCTGCTTTGACTATTTAACGTTGCTGTTGCTGCTGCTGCGGCTGCAGTCGTGCTGCTGGCACTCGTGCTGACCGCTGCCATCGACGTCAGCAGCTGCTCCTGATGATGCTGCTGCATAATTGTGGCGCACAGCTGCTGCTGTTGCTGCGTGGCTGCTGCCACCACAGCGGCCACCGCATTGTAGTTGGCCAGCAGCAGTTCGTTCTCCTTGCACGTCTGCAGCTCGGTTGTCTTCAAGCGCTTCTCGCGAGGATCGGGCGGTGCCTCCTCGTTGCTGCTGTCCTCGCTGACGCTGCCACTGCGCGTCGTGTGCTCCACCTTCTTTGGCAGATGCGTCTTGCGGCGGCTGGAGCGAGTCACTCGCTTGGCGGCTGGCAATGGACACGTCGGCGCCTTGGCCATCGTCAGATTGATTGCTTCCATCGGCTCGCACTTGATGGCAGCAATGCTGGGTGGCACCAGCGGCGCTTGCGGTGGCGGTGGCTGCTGCGGCTGTGGTGCTGCTAAGGCAGCTGCAGCTGGAGCTGGAGTTAGAGCTGGAGCTGGAGTGGCATCGGAAGTTTCTAATTTGACTGTCGGCTTGAGCTCAGTGGACGGCACATTGAGTGCATCCATAAGCTTGTCGCTGTTGTCCCCATTGGTGGTTCGCTGGATTTGGACATTGTTGTTGCTGTTGATCTTGGCTGATTCGCGGTCGGCGCGCGCCTTTTGCCACTGGATATTGTGTTTGGTCTTCACATGGGTGTACATGTTGGATCGACAGCGAAACGCCATGTTGCAGTAGGCGCATGCAATGGGACGATCGCCCGTATGCGTGGCCACATGTTCCTCGAGATAGCGGCGCATCTTGAAGGACTTGTCACAGAACATGCAGGGAAACTTGTGGGCCGCGGCTGCTGCCTTGGGGTCGACCTTAAGGTAAGATTCGTGAAATTCGGTTTCATCTTTGACGTCGTAAACTGCTGGAGTATCATCGCCGACCGCCTCCTGCTCAAGGTCTGGGTCGGCGTCCTGCTCGTAATCGACTAGGGATAACGGGTGCTGCATCTGCTGCTGCTCCGCATCTCCCTCCTCGGACCAATTAACGTCGCAGTCAATCTCCAAGAACTGGCTGCAGAGCGTTGTCTGCTTATGCTCCACCAGCTTCCAGAAGTTGTGAAAACTCTCCAGTTGCGCACGGCAGTCCGTGCAAATGGATGTGGAAATGGCATCGTCGCGCGACAGCTGAATGAAAAAACAATAGGAAAATTGTGTTAGAGCAGGACTCAGTTCAAGACGGCGGCAATCGTGTGCTCTGCACACAGATCGACTTACGCATAGATATAAATGCGTTGATATCAATTGAACCAAATAGTTTTCCGGTATTGTCTTGTTGTCGCTGTTAGATGCCTCGTTGTCGCCGCCAGTGAAGAGCAGCACGGTGTTCTGCTCGTTCAATGGGTTCAAGCACAAGCGACAAATCATTTCGTTAGCCAACTAATCGAATTTTAACAACATTTGCACTTCATTAACATCTATTTTATTTATTTCCAAATTGCGGATGGATCTAGAGCTGGCAGTACTGCTGCCCACAATATATCGATTTCTCACACTTACCACACCACACAGCTATCGATAGCACGTTGCGACCGTGAGGTACAAAAAATACTAAAATACACTTTTTCTTACCCTCGTAGGTATATTTTTGAATTTTACTTTTGCGCTAAACAAATCAACAAACAAACAATATTTTATTACATATTTGAATTGGGGCTAGTGGATGTGATGACGTATGGGAAATACTATGGTCGATAAGTCTCCGCCATTAGCTAGAACTTCGTAATGATAATTCCTGTGTACAGCTACCATAACCTTGGAATCGAACGGTACATTGATACAATTGAATCGGAAATTTGGGTACTTTGATAGCGCCGGGACCATATCATAGCCCTCCGATAGCTTGTTGGTCCAAATCGAAATCGTATCGAACTGAAGACCCTCGCGATTGCAAAGTTTGATCGCTTCGCTGAGAGTCCGAAAGGTATTTAGCGTAACAATAGCCGTGGGCTTATCGCCAAAATAGATTTGGGGGAAATCTAGGACGACAATTGGCGAATGCGGCTGTCTAACACCATTTGGCCTTTTGTCAACTGGATCATATTCTTCCATAAAAAGAGTTCTGCAATTGAGTCGTTCTATCACCTTGAGAGTATTCAAAAAATTTGGATGAGTTTCTATGCGCTCGTCCATTAGTTCCATGCGGTTACGGAGTCTTCGAACAATTGCCTGACGCAGTGGCTCCTGCACCAGTACGCTGGTCACCAGCCCGACGCCAAACGGATGCTTTAGATCCCTAATGACCGTATCAACAACTTGACTCAGATTTCCGGTCGCGAACAGAACTATAATTTGCGGCTGGACCCATTTCTTGTGGGTGCCATTTTCTGGATAGAGATGGACGTGTCGCTTCTTCAAATGAGAGAAGATATCGTCCACACCCTCGACGATATTCGGCAAGCCTTTGAAGCGCGGCAAGATGTCGCCATCCTCATCCGTCTCCTTATCCGCACCGCCCCCGTGATCGCCCATTTATTATCTTCTAAGTTGCCCTACAAAAAAAAAAAAAAAAGAGCCAAAGAAAATCAGCTATAATTGTATACATAAAAGTTATAAAAACGTTAGAGAAATTGAGTGAAAATGAAATGGAAAATGAAAAATGAAAAACGTATACGTTAAGCAAACAGCTTATTTCTATCGGCTCAAAGGCAAGTCTCAGCCAGCTTCCGCTTCCTGGTCAGCATGTGCACACATGGCCTCATAATTAAAATACTTTCGCTGGTCAAAGTTGCCATTCACCGGAAAAAACGCACATTCACACAAGCGAGCAGACAGGCGGACAGACAGACAGATTGCTGTTGGTGGTGAATTTGCATGGCTTATGAGAGGACATATGGGGTATGATCGAGTTCGTTTCAATAGGTGATGCATCAAATATAAATGGGGAAATTTATTTAAAGCATTTACTATATATAGTCGAATAAGTTTGTATATGGGTAGAGTGTATAAAAAGCTAAGCGGAAATAGCTTTGCCTTGTTCATAAGGATATTTTTGAGGTGCCTTCATGAAGATATGAAGTGGTATATCACCGTAGTAGTATGCGTATGTGTATAACCGATTGGGTTCCCTAAACACATAAATAGGATATTTCTGCTTCATTTTTGTAGGGTATACCTACATGTCGGCCTTTACAGAAATAAATTAAAAATATCGTATTTACGTGTTTAGGGGAATTTATGTAACGTATGTGTGTGTGTGTGTAATAGAATAAGTTTGGATATGTAGGGTATGCATAGAACAGGAAATATTTAATTTTTATGTTTAGGGACATTTATGTAATATATCGATGTCAAGAGTATCACTAACCATAGAATATGGAACTATGGTTAGTGATAGTATTAAAGGACACATATTTAATAATAAAATTGATTTTTAAAGGGAAATTTTGTAGAATAAGAAATCATTTTATGTGGGTAGGGTATACAAAAGCTTAAGTTCATATAAATTTTTTGTGTTTTTGGGGAATTTATTTATATAGTATATATATCTTTTATGGAAACGGACATGTATGATATATAATTTGCTAGGTTTTATGTTTGATGTTTAAATAGCTTAAATAATTAATAGTAGAATAGTTTTTCATTGATGGATCAGCACAGATAAATCTTCAATTGACATATTTCATTGTATTATTCTTACTTTTTGCTGCACTTAGGGTATGCACGCTTCGACTACGTCGCTGTTTGTTTCGTTGGTTGTCTTCCCTCGTTTGGTAGGGATGCGGAAGCGAAACAGCATGGCTGTCTGTTCATGTGTGTGCGTGTGTGTGTGTGTGCTCGTTTGCTGTCTGCCCTTTTGTGTGCGCGTGTTTGGCTGTGTGTGTGTGGGGGAGTGTGCATGCTCGTGTGTATAAATAGCCGAGCGAGCCGCTGGATTCACTAAGATTGGCTGCTTCGCTTCAGAGAGACGCCGCCACAGCTCGTTCGCAGGGCAGTCGCGCGCAGTCGGCGCCCGCAAATAGGCAACGCATAATTTGGGATTATAATTGGAGCTGTTTGGCAGCCGAGTTGACAGTTAGTTTATTTATTTATTTTCGTTTCGCTGCTGTTGTTGTTGCTGCTGCTGTTGTTGGTGTTGCCGTTATTTGGTGAAGAAAGCATGCGAGCAGAACAATAGCGCTGCAATATGGAGATGTCGGGCTATCAGGATATAAGCGCACTCGAAAAATCGGTAAAACGAAAAGGAAAAATATCGCAATATATACATATATATATTTATATACATATAGGTGGCCAATGCTGGCAGCCAGCTGTATACGATGGCCCACAAACTGCACGCCGTGGAGCGCAGCCTGGACCAGACGGCCATGGAGCAGATGGACGAAATGGAGGTGATGGAGCTGCTCGAGTCGATGACCGAGGTGAAGAACGAGTACCAGAATCTGCGCAAGGACATACAGGAGGTGCAGCAGCTGCAGCGTGACGTCAGCACGTCCATACGCTACCAGATGACCAACATGCAGCAGACATTCCAAATGCTGAAGAAACGCATTGCCAGCACACAGCAGAGGCGTCGCCATCCACGGGATCAGCTGCCGGGCCCAGCCCCAGTTGCGGCCCATCCCCACTGAGGCAAAGCAAACGGTGTGCAATGTACATGTGCATGTGTGTGTGTGTGTGTGTGTGTGTGTGTTAGTGGGTGTGGTATAGTATGGATGTAGTGTGTGGCGTAGTGTAGTGTTGTAGAGGCCGTAGCTTTTGACCTTTGCAGACTATTTATGAATTTTATATGATTTTGTTGATTATTGATTTTGCTTGGGTTAATTCAACGGAAATCAAAATGGAGCAAAAAAAAAAAAAACAGTCCGATATTAACACAATATTTAGAATTAAATGCAAATATCCTGTGGAGCGGAGGGGCGCGGGGTGGGTGGGGTTTAACCTGTTGCAATACACAAAAACACCTATGGAAATCGTGTCAAATTGTGGATGTATTCCCTATAACTAACTGATAACATTTTTTTTACTGTCATATGTCTAAGCAATCAAATTAACACATAACAATATATCAAGAGGCAACAGCTACGCTTTTTTTTTTTTTTTTAATATATATACACAATACAAATCTTAACTCCTTGACAAAACGCACACTTATATTGTATATACAACTATATATATATATATACATATACATCTACATACATCTATGTAAGCAATTTACTCGAAAACTCTAAATACTTTATAATGCAAATCCAAAATGTCTGATACCATTTGAAAAGCATGCACTTTTTCAAAACAAAACAAATTTGCCTTAACATAATAACCATATTATACTAATTTTTGATATATACGTATTTTAATATTAAACTTAAGCTTATCATTTATATTATAATGATAGGCCTTTGCGCAATTTTTTTTTGTTTTCTTTTGTTTTTTATATTTGTTGTTGTTAAATTGTATAAGAAATCCAAGTAAGAAGCACACAAAAATAAACAAACCCAAAAACAACGAAACTACTTTTTGAATTCGCGCCAATTACGTTTGCGCTATTGCAAATACAGACAACGTGGCTATCGATATACAATAATTATAAATAGGAAAAGGCACATTGAGCAGGGTATTTTTGGGCACTAGGCTAATGATTTATTATGATAGTAGTTTAAATTGAATAGGAACAAATATTTGTCTATTTTATTTAATTTCATATGCGTAACGAGATTTATGTATTCGATAGTTCACGCAAGTGTTCACATCGGCTCTTATCGATATATATCTTTATTGGAACAGCTGATTTGGGCATTTCTGATTCTTGCGCCAAAATACGAAATAAATGTTGCGACGCTCCGTACTTTTGCGCCATGGCTCAAATTTATTTAGACTATAGAGGTTTGAATATTAAACAATTAAGTTTCATAGCTGGCGCACATGAGTAAATACTTTTCACTACACTCTTAACGATAGATTTCTATTTCAGACAGAATTTAAATGGAATAGCCGGATTAAAATTAAAATAATACGATACGGTATTCAGCGCAGTGTGACCCCACTACTTATTGAAATGAAAATACTAAAAAGTTTGTATTTGTCCCTGTACATTATTATAATTGTAAATTTAACTGAAATAAATATATATAGATATCTACTTTTTTTTAAATAAATGATGAAGAGAAATTTTAATTTGAATGGAAGAATGGTGTAACATTTACTTTGTTAATTCTACTTTATGTAGATGCAATCGTTTGTAAATTTTATATGAATTGGTAGGTAGTTTATTAAAGATGTGCTAAATTGTTGTAGTATTTCTGTAAAACATACTTAGTGTATTTTATATCGATTGCATAGGATCGATAGTTATTTGAACATGGCACGTTTCTAGTATTTTTGTTGGGATTCTACGGCCTCTCAGTGAGGGCCACACGATCGTCAGTTTGGGTTTTCTACAAGAGTCAGTGCTTCGCGTCGTCGCTCGTTGACCTGTGTTTTTGTTGAAAGTTCGTTAAATTTTTGTTTATACCTTTTTTTTTTGCATATATTGAGTGAATATTTGGTTGTTTTGTTAGCAGTAGCTTCTGCAGCTAGTGAAAAAGATATACATTGGCATGTTGTTCAATTAAACGACTGCGCCGTTGCAACATCACACACAAATACACCTACAATTTGTTGCAAGTCGTTGCGTGCCGTCACAGCCAGCAGTCGTCGCACAAACACTCACACACATGCGCAACCACTCACGCACACATACAGCGACGCATGCGCTGCAGCATTTACAAGTTTGTGCATGAGCGCAGGTGTTTCTTCTGTTTCTCCTTCGTGTGGTTCGGTTATATTCATTATTTTTGTTTTGTCGTGCCGCCAGTTCGCTGCGATCCCTTGACGAGTGCGCGAGTTTTGTGCGTGGAGAGTCGCGAGTGAGTTTTCCAGTTCGGAAATTTAACGGAAACCGGCCACGCTTTCATCATTATCATCGTCGCTAACTTAACACAGAGAAAGAGAGCGAGAAAGAGAAAGAGAGAGATAAATAAGTGCATGGCCGTTAAAAATTTCGCAAGCTCTGCAAATACGTATACGAATATCATTTGATTTTTTGTTTTGTGTTGTTTCAAGTGTTGCACCAAACAAAATATCTAGAACTAATTAAAAGTTGAACACCGACATACAAATACAGCAACAACAACAACAACAAAAGCATTGACGACAACTGGACTAACGAGAAATTGTTGCTCGGTAAGTTTGATTTGCTGTAAAAGGGGGTGGAGGCTTGTGCAATGCACGCATAGACATGTACGGACATGAACGGACATGTTCAACGTCGTCGTGCGTCGTTACATGTCGCAGCATAAAAACAAAAAAACATAACAAAACAAACAGACAAAAAAAAAAAAAAAAAAGAACTTTCACTATGGGCACCCCAATAAAGACTTGTTGAAGCGTGCATGGAATGCTTCAGTGCGATTATTTTCAATTTCAACTTTTTTTAAGGGAGTGCTCTATACATAGTAGCTGAAATAAATTATACTTTTACTTAAATTTAGTTTATATACAAGTCATTACAGTGCATGAATTATGTATTCATGTAGCAGCGCAGTTTATAGGGAAAATTAAAAAACAATCTTGATTACTATTTGATTAATTGATTAGTACATTTTATGTTAATATAAAATAGTAATATAAAAAGAAAAAATATAAAAAGAAAAAGTATAAATAAAAGCGATACAGCTAGCTGAAGCTAGTTACATTTATAATTTTTTAAATAATAAACAAATTAAATATATATATTAAATATAGTAAACAAAAAATAAATAAACTAAATGTTTATTTTATTTTATTTAGAATAATAACAAATATTAAATTAAATGCGCTCAAATTCTTTAAAATAAAAAAAAGGAAAATAATTTAAAATAAAACTAGATATATATTAAATACCCTTTCTATTTTATACGAGTATATATATATATATATATATATATATATATATATATATATTTTTTTTTTTTTTTTAATATAAAGAACCATCTTTTTGTAATTTGATTACTTTATAGTATATCCATTACGTAATTACGTAAGCCGTAGCTTGGTAATGCTAAAATTATTTCTTCAAGCTTTATTTTACAAAATAAACAATGCATCCAGCTGTATATTTATTTTTATTAAATACACACACACACACACACACACACACACACACACACACACACAGAAACATTTGAATTATTATTTTTTTTTTTTTTTACTGTAATCAATGTTTTCATTCCTTCTTCTTCCTCTGAAGTGCTTTACTGCAATTTCTCTGCCACACACACACATACACACTTTGCCCATTATACCTGGCTTGCCAAGATGATGGAATAACGGGATTTCAGTGAAAACCAAATCATATAAAAATATGAAAAAAAAATATATAATTAAATATTTCAGTTTTATCTCTGCCTCTACCACACACGCTCTCCCACTTTCTCCCTTCATCCTGCTCTGCCACACCCCGCTCTCGATCTCTCTTTCTGGCTTCCCCGTAATAGTGTGCAGGTAGAGCACTACTACTACTACCACAACTTGCTCGCTCGTCCGTCTGCCAGGTAGAAACGGTAATTGTGCCACCAGACGAGGTGGCAACAGAATGAGCTGCCGCATGTGTTGCATGTGTTAAATTGTTTCGTACCTGGGCACTGATTCTGTCGCTTTCTTTGTTCGCTCGTTCGTTCGCGCCGGTTCCTCTTGCACCTTTATTGCCTAGTTTGCCACACATAGCTATGGATATCCACTCGTATATCCGCTACCTTCTGCAAATTGTAATCTGGGTTTTGCTGCCTCAAGTTGCATCACTCGCAGCCATTCGATTTGCAATAAATTCTCGCAGAAGGTTATTGAATATTTATAATGGGTATCGTAGTATCGTTTACAACTGGCCAAAGTGAAGGATTTCCGATCATATACGGTATATGTATATATGTATTGCTAGCAATGACTTGGACATAACTCGAAACGTTAATCGAACCAGTGATTGAATGAAATCTCCCATAAAACAAAAACAAGTTTCTATTGATTGATCATATATGTATGTATATTAGCCTCAGAGCATAAATAAAAGCATAAGACCTAAGCTTTTCAGGAAAAACTATGTAAGTGAATTGAATAATGTTACAAAAGAAGATTTCCAAAAGTAGATAAATATTACATGCGGACACCTTAGAGATAAGAACTCTAAAAAGTATGCTCTGGTAAGGCAAATTGCAAAAGTATCTGAATCAGTTAAACATAGAATTTAGGGTATTTGCTGGTCGATCACTTATAAAAATAGCAGCATTGCCATTTACTCTTAGTGGGATTTAGGGTATGTGCTAGTCGAGCTCCCTCAAAAAACTGCAAATTAAGCCTGCTCACTTACGCTTCGAGTTCAGGGTATCTGCTAGTCGGTCACTCTAGCGATTTTGTACATATAGTAACCCACTCGAATTCTATAAAAATCAACACGTTTTGCAGCTTATGGCTTATTGTTTTGAAAGTGCATCGCTAGACCACGAGATACGGGAACAGCTAACACCTTTTAACACGTGAAATGAACAGTTTTCGCAAGAAAAAAGTCGAATAAAACAATATAATAAAAAATAACAGAAACGAGAAAATGAAAAACAAAAACACTTGAGCAAAAAAATAAACAATTGTTCGGTCAGCTGGTCCATTGAATTGAATTTAAAAAAAAAAAAAAAAAAAAAAAATAGTGAACAAGATGGAATAGAACTAATATTGTGAGACACTGTTTATAAAGTCTCTGTCTTTCTCTCTCTCTATATATAGTCACTCTATCTCGCTATAAATTCAATATACTTCCTTGGTAACTGCATAATACTCATTAAAGGCCAAAACGCTGCTTGATCTATTTGCCGTTTTGCCACGCCCCCGATTCGTTGCAAATCAATGGAGGATATCAACAGTAATATGAAAGTCAGATTTTGAGTATTTAGCTGTAAAACCCCAACTTTCATGAGCTGCTGGAAAAAAACATCTTCCGATTTGCAGATAATTCAAGGGTATACACGGGTATACATGTTTCAAAAACTCTAGTGGCACAAAACCAATATACTCACTTCACTTTTGTGAATCAACATAACAAGGTATTTCAAATATGTTTAGGAATCTGACTTCGTGTTCAATGCTGGTTGCCCTCTCGATTTGAATGAATGCAAATATCTATTTCGCATGCTATTTGAAGCTGACATTAAATAGTTTTCCATTTTACGGGTGGAGAAGAGAATATCCTCTATGTAATTATGCATGCCAGCACAGTCGAGGGTATCGAGCAGAGGTCACAAAACAACAACAAAACAAACAAGAAAAATAAAGATGGGAAATCCAGACGATTCGAGACGAAATATATATATATTTATATATAGGTATGTATGTACAAACTAAAAGCCGGATGGATTAAATTGGGATTTATGCACAAACGCACTCGTGAACCTAGCAACACACACACATACATATATAGATAAATATATACACATATATGTATACGCTATGTGTATGTGTATGCTCGCCTTCTAGCTTTACCTTTGCCTCGCACACCTACCCTTGGGCAGGTTCACAGTTTTTACATTTCTCCGGCGCTGTCTCATTTTTCGGGGCAGATAAAAATGTTGAAACAGTAACCAAGGTAATTCCCAGGAGGCACAGCCAGTAAAAATGGCAGGATAACTGTGACTTACACATGGACACACAGACACACACATGCTCATTCCCCAAACAAGAATGGGTGTGTATGTGTGTGTGTGCGTGTGGAGCTGCAACTTTCTAGCTCTCATTCTGAGATTTACAGCATTTGCAACCGCACCAGGGGCATGGTCAAGTGGGTACACATGCCACAGAGGGGTCGGGTGCTCTGCCAGGAGCTGTGGGAGGTGCGGCTGTGTCAGACGGGGGGTAGGCGGTTTGTTTGCGATGCCAGCGTATGCACTTTTTATGTTAGTCAGCAAATTGGACGGCGCTTTCCGCACATTTTGTTGCAGCATGCAAAGTCGGGCCACAGCTTGCCCCCGGAAAGCCTGCTGCAAACACTGGTTAAAACCACTGTAAACAGAGGCAGAGACACAGAGAGTGGGAGAGTGTGAGTGTGTGTGTGTGAGCCAGGGCAGACATAACACAACAGCATAAAGTATCACGAGATATGAGTTATGTTTAGCTCTGCTTGTTGTGATTGTTGCATCAGTAATAAAGTGAGCACTGCACATGGCCGAGACTGCTCGACGCAGCAGATTATCGCTTGATGCGGCTTTAACATGGCCAACTACTGCTAACTGGCACTGCTCTTGATTTTGATTGCCAAATCTCACACAGAATCCCTGCACACATCTCTCCTCTCTCATTGGCCAATTAGCATCAATCAATTTTCATAGTTCGCACTGACCCAAATGTCTCCTGGACAATTGACATTTTCTCCAGCAGCTGGCTTGACGCCTAACCCTGACCGGTGCACAGTGGGGCTAAACATGACAGAAAACAGAACAGTGCTTCACTCTTTTAATGCCACCTAACCGATAATTGCGAAACAAGTCTGGGGAAAAATTGTTATGCTCTTTTCAAAACTTATATTTTATTTATCTTTTTTTTTTGTGGTATTTAAAAAAGACACAAATTTTATTTATTTTCATATATAAAGCACGTAGTATTTTTATCAAAATTCGCTATTTCATGTTTGGCAGGCAACTGTGAAGCACCCTGTTAAAAGATCACCCGGTGATTATTTGTTATATTTAGTTGACATAATGATTTTTGTCACAAAAAAGTGAAAAGCATCCACTGTGCAATGTTCAATATCTTAATATATTCCCGTCTCTCTCTAGCTCTCTTCTCACATACGAGTGACGTTCTTTATTGAGGAAATCTGTCTTCGTTTAGACAACTTGGACAACTTTTCGGAAAATGCAAATATTTTATATAAATTAACTTGGGTTATATTGTATTTACATATTTATATTCTATATTTTTATATTTTGAAAATAACAGGAAATCTGTTTTTTTTCGTTTTTGTTTTTTTAAATATTTAAGCAAAGCCTTTAGAATTTATATATTAATTAATTTTGCTTATATTGACATAATTATATTTAATATTTTTATATTTTAAAATTACAGGAAATCCTTCTTTCTTTTAAATATTTTAGCAAAGTCTTTAGCAAAGTCAATTTTTCGGAGTATACAAAAATATTTATATTTACATAATTTATAAATGAATGAGCTTACGAAAGACATAAATATGACCAAAATCTCATTTTATGTCTATACGTATTATGCTTGATCTCTGCGCTTAGCCAACTGAGCCAAAATTATGTATTTATATAATTTTGGACAGCAGTGGAGCTGGAGAAAGTGCGTCACTTGCAGAACGCATAGCACATGCCGCATGTTGCATGCCACATGCCACATGCCACATTTTGTGGCCAGACTGAAGTCGAGTCGTAGTCGTAGCCGTAGTCGTCAACCCCAACGATTTCTGCTGCAGTTGCATTCGCAATTCTTATGCCACATCTACATGCGACATATGCTGCACAATCAACGTGGCACGCTGCATAACAGACAGAGTCAAGCAGGTGGCACAGCTGGAAATGTGCAGTTAAAGCTGCGTTTCGATTCCAAACAAATGAATGAGTAATGCCAAATGAAAGGAAAAACCTCATAGTGGATGATATATGCAAATATATCCATTACAATCAAAACCAATATCAAAACTTGCAGCATGAGCAGTCGCTGAGTCAAGAATGGACTTTAGCTGTAGAGCAAGTAAAACAACTTGTCAATGCAGAAATTTTGATAAGCTTACTTAAGCAAAACTAATATGTAGAGCCCAATGGGGCTCCACCTACTCATGCTGAAAGCCTTTAGTAAAGCAAACCCTCAGTAAATTAATACTAACTTAATACATGTACAAATTCGGGCATTCAATTTCACTTTCAATTTATTTCACTTTTTGTTATAACAATAGATTTTTTGTGTATCTTACAATAATTTAGAGCTTAGACCAAGAATCTTGGGATAAATATGATATTTTTAATTAATTGAGATCATGTATGTGTGGATATAGATATAAATCATGTTTAGAGATGATATTAAGATATCGTCGTTAATTGTGAATTATTTTTCGAGTTTTATTTTGAGCAAATTCTGTTGTTCTTAAATGCATTATTGCTGATATATATTCCATATTTCAGCTCATATATATGTACATATATATTTAGCCATTTCATTTTCTTTGCTAAAATTTCTTATATATATATATATTTTTTTCTTTTTTTTAATTTGATTATAATTTCCTGAAATTTATTTTTTTTCATGATCATTTTTAATGTAATAACAGGGCATATGCTGTTCCGTGTATCGTTCGTCGTCTAGGACCCCCCGTGGCTTTGCCTTTACGGTTATTGTTGTTGTTGTTGTTACTAGCACACAATTTACTGGCTCAACTGTTTCATCTTCAATTACATTTGAGTTGAGCCAGCGACACAGTTGGTAGGATGATGCCGTGTTGCTGCGGCAAGAGCAAGGGCAAGGGCAAGGGCATAGGCATGGGCATGGGGTAAGCGGCTCACAGACACACAACATCTGTTTTGGCCACTGACTTGGCTGTGTAGAGCTGTTGTGTGGCTCCTTTGCTTTGTCAGCCACTACCACCCCCCCCCCCCCCCCCCCCCCACACACACACACACACACACAGGCCCACGTTGCACCATGCTACATGCGCTCGCCGCCTGCTGTTGCCTTGCTATGGTCTTGTTTCATTTCATTTTGACAAACAGTTTGTTTGTTGTCGCATCTGCCTGCTCCACCCGACTCCCTACACCCCTCTCCTCCCTCCTGCCACCCTGCCTGGCGGGGTGCGTCTGTCAATCTGCGTGCTGCATGTGTCTGCCACCTATGACACATGTCTGCCACCTGCCACCTGCGGCCTGCCTCCAACACGACCTTTCTGGCCATTTTGTATACATGACTTCTCGTTGGAGCTCAGAGCTCGAAGCCTTTGACTGGCATTTGTATAGTGCGTACTCAATTGGCATTGAGAACATCATTGTGTGAAAATAAGCCTCTTCAGATGCCTACCAATCAGAGAAATATACACGCACACACACACACACAAACATAATGGAATTAATAGAAGGGTTAATTGACATTGACCGGTTGGCAGTTGGGCGAAACAGTGAAGAGGCACATTAACTTATTGGACTCGAACAGAGTTACATTTCTCGATATAGGTTAGAGTGTATGTGTATACATATGTATATAGTCTTGATGGTCTCCCATAATCTAGATGCACCTATTCACAAATTATAACTGAAATACAAGCTTGGAAATTATTTAAAGCTGTCAAATTTGCAATTCTGGCAATAATTATCGGCAGTTTAAAAATCCGAATTAATATGATAATGTTAAGAGATAGATAGAACTGAACCCCTTGCCATTTCGAATTATCTGTATTCGAATGTACATGCTTTAGAATCTTCACTGTATGAAGTTGTCTAAAGTTTTTTAAGGTTAAGACAATATAAACTTTTTTCTTTTTTTCATGAATAATCTTTTAAATTCAACATTCAATTAACTCTCAAAAAATTAAAGTTGTAATTCAATAATTGTTAAAAATGTAATATAATATTGATAATATAATTTAATAATTGTTTATCTATAAATAATATAGACTATATGTAGGGTATTTACTTGTAGCAGCTTCACGGCTAATTATCCTTCAGGGTGAATAACACTTTCTCCTGCCTTTGGCGCTGACTCTGACTCTGACTCTGGTTCATTTCGACTTTTCCGATCTCCGCTGTTGATTCATTATTTTTCGCTTTTTCAGCGCGCCTTATGCAACACTGCAACAGCACACACACACGCACGTGCTTAATTGATATGCACACTATATCATATTATCTGTCATATTCATGCTCGTTTTGTTTTCTTTCGATTCGATTCGTTTCGTTTGGCTGGTTTGTTTTTACTCTTAACAATTTGTTTTCCATTTGATTGAATTATGTCCCGCTGCAGTTGCGGATTTAAATGCAATTTTCAACTGCGCCCGCATTTAATTGCATTTCAATTTGCCGTCTCATTTAAACATAGTTCAACATGTTATGCAATTTACCAACCATAAATAAGTCCACAGCTCATTGTAAATCTCAGCTCTGATTGGGCATCTCCTCTACTGGCAAATGCGATTCTGATTGGATTCCAGTTACAACACGTAATTGTGAGCGTCAAATCGAATGGTAAAACATTCAAATCAGATGCCAATGGATAAATGCTCTCTTATCTCACTTATTCATATCAATTAATGTCCGTTTGCTGTCCCATTATTACTCCATATGACACAATGTCAATTATATGACGAATTCAAAAAAATTAATAATCTATAATATAAAATGAGATATTTATGAGCCGATTTATTTTTTAGACAGCTTGAAAAAGTCATATATTTTTAACGAATACTCCGATTTAAAATTAAAAAATTTTATTATATAAAAAAATGAACCAATTCTGATCAAGAAAAGTTTAAAGTCTGTATATTTTTATTAAATATAATTTGTATTAATTGTTCAATAACATGTCGAAATAATTTGATTTCTTTTTTTCTGATCTGGAGAGTTGGAGAGTTTTATTCATGTCTGTGGGGAATATATTATAATAAATATACAATATTCTTTATATAATTGATGATAAAAAATATTTGTCTTCCTGATCTTTGAATAAAGAAATATACATATATTGTATATTTACTCTGTGTACAGGGTATCTCATAGCTGTCTACTTTTAACGACTGCCACAGCCTTACCTAACTTTCATGCAATATTTCTTTTCTTTTCTGAAGTTATGAGTGCGTGCTTTTGAATAAAGGTTAACATATTGCCTACTCTATCCCTCAATGGCCTAGTTGGGTGCTGTCTCTGTCTTTCAGTGTCTGCGGCTCTGGCTGCGGCTGATGCCACGCGATCTTATCTAGCTAATTTCACATTTGCTGACGCTGCGGCTGTTGCAATTGTCTCTTGTTTGCCTGCTTATAAAATATATATTTTTTCATGCAATACAGTTGACTACAGTAAGGGCAGATATTATACAGAGCAACAAAGCTAATGATGCTTAGCAACGAAGGCTAAATACCCTAAGGGATAGATGTATATGTAGATTAAAAGTTGAGTTGAACATGATATTCTAATGCAAAGTGCGAGAGAGAGAGAGAGAGAGAAAGAGAAAGAGAAAGAGAAAGAGAAAGAGAGAAATAGAAAGAGAAGGAGAAAGAAAGAGAAAGAGAGTGGGAGGGGGGGAAAGGACTGTTGATTCTGATCAAGAACATACATATGCATAAATAAGCATACATATACTATAGTCCTTAGATTACAATTGACTCTGGAGCATCAATATGGAGCAAGAATATGTAAAAACAATTAAAATACTTAACAGCACTAGAAATGTTAGCAGAATTAACATTTATATAAATACAACTGAGCAAGCAGCATAATCACTTGTAACTATACTGTAGACTATACCTTTACGATTCTTGGCTGTCAATATGAAAGAAGAATATATAAAGATAATTAAAATAGAATCTCTTTACTTAACATCATAAAAAATGTTAACATAAAAATGTTAAATGTTAAATGTTAATAAGATCTTATATATGTTAACAGAATCGATATAGAACCTATATAAATACGATTCAAATGTCAATAGCAATGCAGCATACCCAGTTTTAATCACTCCTAATGGGTATAGGGTATGCATGCAGAGCTCAGAACAAGCAATCACAAACCAAATGACAACCAAAATGTGTTCAATTCCATTTATCATGTAGGCATGATAAGCCTGATAAGCGGCGTACTTTGTGCATGTACCGCTTGTCCCTGCCTGTGTCTTCTTCTACAACTTCTTCTCTTTCGTGGGCTCTTTCTGTTTCATTTTGAGATTCTCATTTTTTATTTATTTGTTTGTTTTTGTTTTGTTTTTCCCTTATTGCGATAAGCAGCCAGTCGATAAGGAGGAAGAGGGCGAGCAGAGGGAGTGGGCGGAGGTAGAGTGCGGTAAATAGTATCTGTATCTGCAGCTGTTGTAGGTACAAGCTGCATCTTGTCATCGCATCAATGAGCTTGAGCCGCATATAGTATTTGCGCACTCACACACACACACACACACACACACACACACATTGCTCTCAGTCCATTCAACTGGAGCGTATCTGAATCGATTCGAGATTCAAGACTCAGTTTAAAATAGCTTTACACATTGATTATTATGGAATTATGAAATTGTGTATTGTCGCAACGTCTAGTTGACCTCATCGAATAGGCCCAATGTACGAATAATATGATCTTAATGCAAGTCTGCAATGCATTCTGTAACAATCGATACCCTGTAAATTTAGAAATCTGTAATAATTTTAATAATATATTTTATTTTCTTATTATTGTTGATTTGGCTAAAACAGGAAACTGTAAATAATATTTTATTTTTATGAAATGAGGGAATATATTAATAACAGTAAATAATTTGTATATAATTTGACTAATTCATATCAAATTTTAAAATAATGAAATAAATTGGTTTAAAGCTTAAAAATTTTTATGAAATTTTGAAGTATCCAAAATATTTCCACAAATTATTTACGTTTATTTGTAATTAAGGGGACTAAAGTATATATGTGTATGTATTGTTGGAGTGGGGCAATGCTTGTTAATGGGATTTGGCATTAACATGTATATACAGGGTATCTGCTAGCTGGCCGTCCCTCTTCAATGCCGCTGTTCGCTTTGCGCTGCTCGCCACGCTTCAGTTTCGAGGTAAATCACGCTTTATTTCATTTGAAAAGCAATTTGCTATGGCCAGTGAGTATCCGAGCGAAAAGAATACCTGTGGGGCGAACAAAAGATGTATGTATGGGTGTATGCATAGCCAGTCTGCCCCATATGTGTGTAAGTCATTGTTATATTATGATTATGTAGAATCGGCTGATTGGGGGTGATTAACCCTATTTAGATGTGACTGAAAATTCATTCGGACTTGTCAAATTCGATGATTTTTCATAACGTTTCTCTCGATACTCTGCAGATTTGTCATGCATAATGATTTCTTGAGCATTTGCTTTTACTCTTTTTTTACATTTTATTTTTGTTGCTTTGAAAAATAGTAATTATATAGAAAACAACAAAGCAAAACGTATAGAAAATAATTATACAATTTTTTTTTTACAGCGCTTGAAGAGTTTTTCTTCTTCTCTTGGCGCTTATGTTTTTTCTGTATGTATATAAAAACACATGTATATGTATATACATATATTTTTTATTGTTGCTTGTCTTTAGCTTGTGAGGTTCATAAACCTTTTGAGTGTTTACCAATTATCATGATGAGTGCTCGGCCAAGATGAACGAACAGCAGCCCATAGAAACGTGTGTTTAAGCAATTGTAATCAAATGTCTATAAAATTTAATAATTTAACAACTAATGAAGCAACGAACTTCCATTAAATTTATGTAATTGCAGACTGACAATGATGCACAATAAATTGATGCAGTTCCTAATTAGTTTTTGTTTACAAATTGAGTTTGCATTGTTTGAGAAATTTGATATTTGCGCATGTTAACCTGAATGCAAATCTAATTATTAACTGACTAATTGATGGCTGTCTATAAACAAGTTCGAAAAAGAAAGGGAACACACTTGAATGATATCCTGTAAACTTCGAAGAGTGTAGCTGAAAAAATTAATTAATCAGAAACAGAAGCTTTAGACATTGCATAAAGCCAATATACTCTGCTCATTTTATGGGCGGGCATAAAAGTTGTTTCTGGCTAAAATTTGATGGATATATAGATAAAATATATATTGTGCGACTCTTAGTTATAATTAATTTAGACAGTTATTTTTTTTTTAAATTTATAAATGAACATTGCGTAAAGTTCTTGATTTATATTTAAATCACATTAGTAAATACATCACCTATTATTAGTTCTTTTTATCTACAAAATATGTGTGTGTGTGTGTGTGTGTGCAACCCGAGTAGCTCTGATAAAATGGGGTATATGCAGTCTAGTCTACCCTTATCTTTTCACTCAGCTGTGTCGATATTATTTTGATAAATTAGCTGCTAAAACAGCTTAAGTCAAGCAAATAAGCAATGTTCTTGGAAAGTGCTACATATAGGTGTGTGTGTGTGCGTGTGCGTGTGCGCTTTAATATGTCAAAATTATAAATTGACTAAATTGACTGTGAAATGTGCAGACTTGAAGCTATTAAATAAGCTATGTGTGGGAGCGAACTGAGCTGAGAACGAGCGACAGCAATAACAATAAATTGAACTAGCTGCAAGCATCTGGGATATGCCATGCCAGCCACTGAGGCAGCATGTTCACATGCTCTAGACATGTGTAGCAAGAAATTGTGAACAATTAAAATGGCAACAGCAAAAGCAACAACAGCGAAGGCATATTGATTGCAATTGCAGCGAAGCGAAGTGTACAATGCGGCGTATGCGCAACGTTGCAAAAATCATAAGTAAATAATCAACAAGCTGCAAAACAACAGCCATAGCAACAACAACAACAACAAAGACAGCAACGGCAACAAGAAATACCTAAAATAATTATTAGTCCGGCACCAGAGTCGATTGCAATGATATATATACACATATATATATATAGATATACATATATACTACAAAGTCCAATGATCGCTTTAGCAACTATTGTAACTAACTCTGTCTATATGTATGTACATATATACGTATATATTTAATACATATGAAAGCTTTTGTTTTTCAGTTGAAACTGTTATGGTTAAAGTGAGCACAAAACAAACAAGCAAAAAATGCTGCAAACGGGCGTAAGCGACTGCATAATACTCGTTCACAGCCAAAGCCGTAGATCAAAAGTATTTTACCAGAATAACATGATGATGTTGAGAAGATGATGATGAGTAGATCATTATGAGATGATGAGGAGATTATGAGAAGGAAGTGATAGTGAAAGGAGATCTAAAGCTAGATCCAGCTGCAGAGCTTGGGATCTCTTGGGATAGAGTCCCCTATGGATGATGTCTTATTTATGAATGCATATTATCATAATCTGAATCCTCAAAATCTTTAACTATAATGTAATTCATTTGAATTTTTTTGATCATTTAAATATTGCAAGTCCCATAAATACAGCTCAAACCAATATACCCTCTTCACAGCGCCAGCATGAGCATGAAAACAGTTAAGCAAACAGACAGAAACATAAACAGACGCATGGCTTAACCGAGGATTGAGCTGTTGTGTTGTGATTCATGGCTCTATTGTTGCACTTGCAGTGAATCCCACATTGCTCGTGGCCAGCGATGTGAGTCATTTGAGTGTTATCAAAAGAAATTTCCACATTTTCACAGGGCACCAAGCGCAGCGCGCATTTATCAGCGAGTACGTTGAGCAAACAAACGAGACATGTAGATATCTAGCAAAATATAATTGCCAATAGCTGCAAGAAAATTAGAAAAATCATTTGAATAATGTGTGAATGTGAGTGAAAGTGAAATTCAAAGAAAATCTAAGCCAAGTGAGAGTTGATTAATAAAACAATAATGCATGAAACTGAAAGAGCGGAAAAATCTCTGATAGAAAAAATAACTAGAGAAGCGCTATCTACTACTATCTACTACTATCTATTGCTATCTACTACGATCTACTACTATCTATTGCTATCTACTACGATCTACTACTATCTACTACTATTTACTACAATCTAATACAATCTAGTACTATCTACTACTATCTACTACAATCTACTACTATCTACTACTATTTACTACAATCTACTACAATATACTATGTACTATCTACAATCTACTACTATCTACTATCTACTACTATCTACTACTATTTACTACAATCTACTACAATCTACTATGTACTATCTACAATCCACTACTATCTACTATCTACTACTATCTACTATTATTTACTACAATCTACCACAATCTACTATGTACTATCTACAATCTACTACTATCTACTATTATTTACTACAATCTATCTATCTATCTACTATCTACTATTATTTACTACAATCTATCTATCTATCTACTATCTACTATCTACTATCTTCTATCTACTATCTACTATCTACTATCTACTATCTACTATCTACTATCTACTATCTACTCTACTATCTACTATCTACTATCTACTATCTACTATCTACTATCTACTATCTACTATCTACTATCTACTATCTACTATCTACTATCTACTATCTACTATCTACTATCTACTATCTACTATCCACTATCTACTATCTACTATCTAAAGCAGGAGATTATAAAATAATTGCAGCGAGACAGGATAAGCAAAAGACTAGAAAAGCACTCTCTTTCTTTCTCTCTCTCCATACAGATATATGTATAGTTCTATATGTAGTATATATTATATTATATTCGTCTTATATTATTTATAATAATAATTATGATTTGTTCATTTATGAGCTTTCATGCTGATAGATTGTCTTAGCTTTTCGGTAGCTTCTGCAATCCATTTGCCTCGCAGTCCCAGGCTCTGAGGCGTGGCAGCGGTTGGGGGGCGGTGCTCACAAGGAGTCGGCGAGCGGCGCCTGTGCTCGCTGCTTGCCTGGAAATGCTTGGCCATAAATTTGAGCACTGCATTTGCGTATGTTTGGCATCGTCGCAGCTGCCAGCTGCTAGCTGCTCTAGCTACTCTGTCTGCTCTGGTTGCTCTGGTTGCTCTGGCTATTGGCTGCCTCCGCTCGGTTAAATTTATGTGCAGATTTTTATGGTTAGTTCCTTTTTTGGCAGCACAAATGCCCGCCGGATATATCCGTCTTAGGGCACACACATTCAACACTTGCAACATTATGTTGCGGTTCGAGTGCTCGCCAGCGTCGCGTTATTTGCATTCCATGCGCCAGGGGCGGCGTGTAGGGGGTGCAGCCCCCAGGTGCAAAGGTTGCCGTCGAGTCAATTGCAGTCTGGACTAAAAATAACTTGTTTTTTTCTCATTCTCTATTGATTGTTGAGCCAAGGTTGAGTACTGCGCGCTGAAAGCATTTCCTCGACGCTCAAATAACAGAGAATACTAATTACCAGATGGCAGCGTCAAATATAGACTATATTCAATTTGCTAAGCTTATAGAAATTCAAGAAGCTTTTCTACCCTCAATTAAATTTATTTTATTTATGCGTTGTCTTTAATCATTTCTTTGCAGTTATTATGTTGGACACCCCCACAAAGGCAGCTAAAGCAACTGTAGAGTGAGGTAAGTGATATATATATTACTGTACTATATACTTATACATATATATGTGTGCATTTCCAAGCAGTTCATTTATATTGTTTATGGCCATCATGAGCAGCGCAATTTGCAGAACTTCATCGAGTTCTCGCTCAAAGGAATCAATGTTGGCGAAATTGCAAATTGAAATCGCAATTTGTGCTAAAAATCAATTTCCGTTTGGCTTTATGAACAAAAATATTTATTTGCTTCATGACATTTTAGATTCAAATTGAATGCAACAGGAGCAGCAGCAGCAGCTGTAGCTGTAGCTGTAGCTGTAGCTGTACCACCTTTCGTGTCGTGTCGCCTCCTCGCACCGTCTCCTCCAGTGCTGCGCATCTATTTTAAAAATGTCTTGTCTTCGTGTTCTTTTTATACTCTGAATCCACTGAAAATGGGAAATCGGGGTATATGATTTTGTGAAAATGTATGTAACTGACAGAAGGAGGCGTGGCAGACACCATAAAGAACAGTCGAGCTCCGATTATTTGGATTGGCAAATTCAAATTATCGAGAATTATCGTAAATTAATTTATTTCGAGGGGATAGATTTATTTTTCGATTTACAAATTTTCGAGACTCGACGGTATGTATGCTCTTGATCAGGATAACGAGCTGAGTTGATCTAGCCTCGTCCGTCTGCAGGTCCGCCGTCCACCTGTTCGCTCGTATGAGCGCAAAGATCTCGTACACCACAAAAGCTAGAATTTGGAAACTTTCTAAATATATACAGCTATGCCAGACGCAGTAAGAGCTTATAATTTTATCCAAAACATATTTAATTTTCGTATGATCGATAATAATCGATAGTTTTGGTTCGATTTAATCGTACAGACGTTATGAGCGGAGTCGTTATAAGCAGATTCTACTGTACTAGAGACTTGTGCTTGTGTGACTGACCATTAGCTGACCTTTTGCTGGGCTTAGGGTATCGGTCAGTCGAGCAAACTCCACTAAAGCACTCTTACTTCTTTTCAATTCGTTGGCAAAGCGCCAATTTTTGTTTTGTTTTTTTGTTTGATTTTGTTAGATTCGCACTCCAGCTGTGGCTGTGCGCATTTAATTGTGTTGACAAATGCCCAGTGATATATATGTATATAATATCTATATATATAATTGAATTTTAAAATATGTGCAATTTTCGCTTTGAAGATGGGTGATGAGGGGGATGAGAGCGCAAAGTGTGAAGTGAAGCGGAGTCGTTAAGAAACTCTGCTGCTTGGAGCATGCAGTTATTCAATTATCAATTATAGTTGGCTAATTAATTATAAGTTTGTATTGATTGAAAAATTTCAATTTTTATTAGGAATTATGTACCATAAGTCTTTTGGAACAGTTAGACTGAAAAGCGTTAAAGGCTCGGGAAATCGCTGAAAGCCTTAAAGCATTTAATGGGAAATAAATCAAACGCTAACAGGTGACGGTAAACTGTGTCGGAATATTGCCCGAGCCATGCAAATTGTTTCATAAATTCTTAATTTTTAAGTGAGCTGCCCGTCTTGAAGCTATAAAAAGCGCAAACAACTTTAAATATTTTATGGTTTAAAAACTTGAAAACAAAAGCTTCAAGTGCGCGTCGTCAGACAACTTTGGTAAGGCTTTATTTTGTAACTGCAGCTTAAGGTAGCGCCTTCTCTACTTGGCTAGATTTTCCTGAAGGACTTGTATTCATGTGTATATATAACACATCTATTTATGTTATTACAAACTGACGGAAGTAAACTGTAAATAGTTGCTGCCCTTCGCTGACTGACAGTTGATGCACTGAAAATGCTTTCAGTTGAGTTCAGTTCAGTTCAGTTCAGTTTTAGTTGAGTTGAGTTGAGTTGAGTTTGTTTTTATTAATTTTTATAGTTTTTTATTTTTGGCCAAGCACGAAAATGCCGCGAAACGTTTTTCCCCATTTGCAACGAGCTGGCTATAGCGTCCACTGTAAGGCCAAATCGAGAAACCAGTTCAAAATGGCCGCATAAATATAACCAAAATCAGCTAAACTCGCCCAGCCAAATGCATTGAGCAAAGTCAGGGGAACGAGCGAGCCAAGTTCGTGCTGCCTATGGAAAAGTCATTGGAGTTGATTGACTTTACTTTAGAGTGTCCCTAAGGCGGACTACTTTGAAAGTATTTACACATATGTGAAGCAGTAGTTGGAGTAAATGAGGCTAACCATTCAGCAAGGATGGGGCTATGAGATCTAGCCTAGCTGATGGGTCGGTGGGTGGGGCTTTAAGTGCAAATTTTCAGTTATTATAATTGAGAGGTATTTGGCAGTCAAGCAGACTCGATTGGAGTTCATGTTTTACTGTGGGATATTGTTTTTTTCCCCCTTTTGGATAGGACTTCATTCTTTTCCTAAGAAAATTTAACAACTACAGTGGAATCCCGATAATTCCAAATGGTTTTTTTTTTTTCGATTTACTAAATAATTTAAATTATCGATAATTATTGAGAACGAATTTCTTTCAAGGGGATAGATTTTTTTTCGATTTATCGCGATCTTCGATTTAGCGGAGTACGAATTTTTGAGACTCGACTGTATTTCTTTTTTTGGGATGCAAGAATAAAGTTCTGCCTATGGGAGTTGATTGACATTAAGATAGAGTATAGACTTGCATAAAGTGTCCCAAGGCGCTTCGACTTGTTCTTATGCAAAATATCAGTTAAAGTTAGTTCAGCGAATGGGAATTAAAAATAAATTGACCCAGCGAATTCAAACGGGAATTTCAATTATCAAATTTTTTATAATTTTTTTTTGCGTGGTATCTGGCAGTCAAGCACACTCGATTGGAGTTTCAGGTTTTTCTTTGGGATGTTTTTTTCTTTTTTAAGGGAAACTTCATTTCTTTTCCATAGCGAATTTAACAAATATGTACCTTTCACTTTGAAAATCGTAAAATGTCACAAAGTGTTCAATAAAAACCCAAATGACAATAAAAATGCGATAAAAAAAAAGGCTAGCAGGCAGCAACCGCAGTGCACAGCAGCAGCAGCAGCAACAACAACAACAAAAACAATGCAATTGCATAAATTAATGTAAATTTATGCGAAAAATTACAACAGCAACAGCAACAAGCGGCCAACATGCTGCTACAACAAAGAAGAGAGCAGTTACATTTGAAAGAGGAACGAAGGAGAAGAAGCGAAAGAGAGAAACAGAGAACGAAACAAAAACTATTTATGCTTTTTCACATAGCGGCGCTTTGGTGCGGAGGTGTGCTGCACAGGTGTGCTGGCTGGCAGTGCGAGGCCGAAAGCTATCAGTGCTTAAATATTGTTGCAAATAGTTTTTAACCGGCTTTGCTCGCAACAAGTTCTGCATTGCATTGCATCAGAATGAAATGCAAAACGTAGAAACGGATTTTAAATTTCGTTTTGAATTTTTAAAGCATTTCACACAATTTCCCCAAACTAAAGAAAGACACAGACTTTGCTGCGAGTGTTATATATAATTGGATAATTAGCAGCCTCTTTGATTTATGTTTAATTCGTAAATGTTGAGAAATTTACTGAAATTTATGTCTGAAACGTGTTGGAAATTGACTTCAACGGGTCGAAACTCTTCTTCAGTTTTTATGAGTTTCTTAATTTCCATTTTTTTTCTTTCTTTTTTTATTTCCCAACTCGAATCTGTGCTGGGAAACGCATTTGCATATTTTAAAGTTTTCATTTTGTGGTTTTTAAATGCAACAACAACAACAATAAACGAAATCTCTAAGTAGGTTAGACAGAGCTCTGCTAACTAGCCGAACTAACTAGTTATATAAAAATCGTGGAAATCGTTTTTCATTTTCAAAAAGTGGCGCAAGAAATCAAATTGTTGCGACTAATGTGACGGGCGGCAAATGGGCATGAAATAAAATTTGAATTTGAATCAAATCATATTAGCTGAAATAATAATAATAATAATAATAATAATAATAATAATAATAATAATAATAATAATAATAATAATAATAATAATAATAATAATAATAATAATAATAATAATAATAATAATAATAATAATAATAATAATAATAATACTAATAATAATAATAATAATAATAATAAAATTAATAATACTAAAAATATAAATAATATTAATAAACAAATATTCTTAATTCAATAAAAGTAATAATTTAAAATGAAATGCCACTTAATTCATAATAGATGAAATTAAATAAGCCTACGAGATCCCCTGAACCTTTAAAAGAGCTGATATTCCAATAATTCTACGCTTCTTCTATGGATGCATAGAAACGATATGCATGCACACTCACACATCAACACGCGCTCTGCTTCGGGAGAATTTGTTGTTGTTGAATACGCTTTGATATAAAAACAGGCATCAAAAGAAATTTCAAGTCTCTGCCTTTTATAGGTGCTCGGATAGACGCATTCAAACATACAGAGAGATGGATCGGTCGTTCGAGCTAGCGGAAGCTGATCAGGAATATATGTATATAGAGACTATGTGGTACTCCACTTGTTATATAAATACATGCCCTGTTTGCCCTTTATAAATCAGTTAGGATATAGTAAAGCTTGATTATACGAAAAACATAAAATATATATAATAGATAATATTTCATTGATTCTTTTACACAAACATCGTAAATGATTTGCTGCAACTAAAATAAATGTACCAAAATACCCACACACACACACACACACACATGGGTAACACATTGAGAGATATGTGCGCCCATCATGTAATAGCTATAGACTCTGCAGTAATGAGTCCACACAATCAACTCGAATCACTTGGCAGTGTAGTTCTGACTCATATAAAAGCAGCGACGCGGCGTCGTCGTCAATAGCGAAAATGACGTGGACGGGGAGTGAGGGGGTGCAGTGGATGCAGTTGGCAATTTTATGCAGGCACACTTGAAAAGGCAACGGTGCGATAAAAATGACACATGGAGTGTGCCATGCCGTTGAAAAGTAAATAAATTCCAAGATGTGCGCAAACTGCAGACACATCAAGTGGCAGGTGCCGACGAGCCTGAGCTGAGCAGGAGGCGGCAGAGTCGGCAGAGTGGGTGTACTCAAAAGTCAAACTGCAGTAGAGTGGCGCAAGATTTGCCCATGAGTGTTATTCAAAATCTCAAAGGCGATGAGCGCAGTAAAAGCCGAGTTGTTCGAATGTTATCTCTAACGATGGCAATTAATGCGTCATCAAAAATTATAAAAAAAAAAAACACAAGAAAGAAAGCAACAAATTGCACAAGAAAGTTCGAATTTCAATTGCAAATTGATTGCGTGTGGCAAGTGCAGGTGAATTTAAAGTTTCAGCCTTTTATTTCTTATCAATCGGTAAATTGATTGCGTGCAGAGATTACATAGACTTAGATTATATACAATATGTACATTACTTCCAGTTGAAATTAAACAGCATTTCTAGAAGTTGCCATGAGTGCTATAAATTGAGCATGTTTTAATGAAAATGAAAATAATTTTCAATACTATATCAGCTGGGAGTACGATCAGTATAAAGTATATACTTATATGATATATTAGTCAGCTATTTGTAGATTATTATCAATTAAAAATTTAAGATTTCAATTATGAGCAGACTGTATGGTATGATTGGTATGGTATGGTATGATATTTGATTAACATTCATTAGACTTTATATTCATTAATGAAAGTGAAATGAGCATATGAGCTTTGTGTAATGTTCGTCTTGCTGTACGTTCGTCAATTCCTCAGTTCGTATGAATGCAAACTCTATCAACGCTATTGAAGCTAAAGACTTGACCCTCCATTTATAAAGCATCAAGGGATATGACAAATCGGAAAATGTATTTTTATACCCTGAACCCATTGAAAATGGGAAATCAGGGTATAATGGTTTTGTGAAAAAGTATGTAACGGGCAGAAGGAGGCGTGGCAGACCCCACAAAGTATATATATTCTTGATCAGCGTGACGAGCTGAGTCGATATAGCCCTGTCCGTCTGTCCGTCCGTCCGTCCGTCCGTATGAGTGCGTCGATCTCAGAAGTTATAAGAGCTAGAGAGCTGAAATTTGGCATGCATACTCGTGTGTACCATACGCAGTACGAGTTTGCTTTATTTTTTCGATAAATCGTCCGATAACTTTTTTATCGAGAATAATCGAAAAATTGATTTTGTTTTTTTAGCCTAATTTGAACAATTTTAGACCTGGAATCTTCAAATTTGTGTTGTATATCAAGTTAATCGATAAAAAGATTTTGTAATTTACAGATTTTGGATACCACGCCCCCTTCTCCCCCAATTTGTAAAAAACGCATTTCAAGTACTAGAGACTTGTGCTTTGGAATGTACACACATATTTAGCATATGATTACGCTCTGAAAGTTTCATTAAGATCATATGTTTACAAAAGAAATTATTCGACAAATAAATTCTCATAATATTGCCCACAATGCAGCGCAGCCCAAGCGCAGTCGCTGCTTACTGCGCAGTTAGCAGAGCGCAGGCTTATGCGTGCGTGTGGATACATCTGTATGTATGTGTCCATAAAAGAAGTGCAGAATGATTAGAATATCAGATTAGAGGGTTCAGGGTATCTCCTAGTCGAGCAGTCTCGACTAGAGCTTTCTTACTTGTTCATCTCAAAATTCGTGGTATTTTAAGTATAGCACTTGAGTTGAAATTTGGAATATATATTTACATTGCAAATACAAACCCTAAAAGATATGGCGGATATATGTATATCCTAGATATGACTTTTAGTGATATCCATATTTAACCTTTAAAGCTTAAATTTATAAACAAAATCAAATCAGATAAAAATTTTATCCAAATTAATTATTATGTATAATTATACTAAAATTGTTTTTATCAGCAAAAAAAAAAAAAAAAAAAAAAAAACTTAAATAAATTAAATGAAAAATTCGTACAAAATTTAATATAAATAAGCAGTAAAACTCATTCGGAGAGGAATGTCGGTTTTTTTGCCGGACTCGGATCACTTGTCAAAATATTGCGAACATCATGTATAACGGTAAAGTTAAGCACAATTGTTTGTCAACTTCAGAAATGTGAAATGAAAAACGAAATGCAATTACGTTGTGACAGTAAAGACTGCAAAATATTCAATCCCTTATACAATTGGCAACAGTTATGCAACAGTTTTTCTTATTGTTTCATGTTCATACACAATTTCTCTGTGTGCGTGTGTGTGTGTATGTGTGTGCTTTTACGTGTTTGCCTGTTTTTTGGGGTTTTCACCTGTGCGACAAACAAGTCCAAAATGATTATGGAAAAACCAATTCGAATTGGAAATGCACATGCAACAAGCAGCAGCAGCAGCGGCAGCAGCAGCAGCAGGAGTCGTGTTGTTGCCAACAATGGCAACAATTTCAGCTGGACAACTGGACAACCTTCGGGCTGGTAGCTGTTGCCCCCGCTTGGCTCCTTTTATGGGCAATTTTTCGTTTGTTTGTTTGCTGTTGAGAGGTTGCGAGCACATAAAGTTCGACAAGCCGGAATATGTGAGGCATAGAGCGATACGAGCAACGATGCGAGCGGGAGAAAATTAAGTTCAATTTCATATGAGTCTCGATATCCAATTTGACTTGGACTCTCTGAGTGCGGCTGATTGGCGAACTTGATTTATGCAAGCAATGAAGATTCGTTGTAATTTCGCCCTTTGATCGCAATAACCTTGGTGTAACGAGATACGGCCATGGATTGGGTACCGCTGATTGAAACGATGCTATGGGTATGGGTTGTTAAATATATATATCTATATATATATATATATATGTGTGTGTGTGTGCTGTAAGCTCAATTGAAAGCTATTTACCCGTCCAGGGCAGACTTGACCATGCCGCCGACCGACCTTAAAGCCAGCTGCAAAGCCTTTAAACAAACAAGTTCATTAATCAAAAAAAAAAAAAAAAAAGAAACAAACGAAGAAAAACGAGAAAAATAAAGGGCGAGAGCGGTGTTGGAAAAAAGGTAGAGTCTCGAAAAGGTATGAAGGACAGATAACTCGATTTGTATTTGGGAATTGAGGATGAATTATGCACAACTTGTGCGCTGTTTGCTTTGTAATTGTTTGTTAGTCAAAGCAGCCAGCTTTACGGCCCCAAAAATCAAATTCGAAATCAAAGCAAAGCCGTTGAAAGCAAATGCCAACACTGAAATTAATTGTGTTATATTTGCTAATGAATCTGTTTGTAATGATGTGAAAAGAAGTTTCGAAGTAGAGGCAGGCTGTTTATACACTCAAAGTAGAAAGTGAAAAGTCTGTGGAAAGGGATGTAACAAGCAGAAGGAGGCGTGGTAGACTCCATATAGAATATCAGGATGACAGGCTGAGTTGATCCAGCCGAGCCATACACAGTACGAGTTTGTTTATCGATAATTTATCGAATTTCCTTTTATCGATAATAATCGATAACTTGACTTTGTCTTTAAAGCGTATTTCGAACACTGTTAAAGCTAGAAATCCGATTTACTCTGTAGGTTCATGCAATGAAGTCAAATAATTTTGTAATATTGAGATTTTGGCAGCCACGCCTCGTTCGCTCAGGGGATCTCCTAGTCGTGCAATCCCGACTGGAGTATTCTCACTTGTTTTTAGAGTTTGCTTGTTGACTATGTGCACTCAGGCGTTTATTGAAATTAAAATCTTATTCATACTATTTTATTATAATGTTTACTAAAAACAGAAAAACATTCCAGACTCTTTTTTTATTCAATTTATAAAAAGTTATAATCTCATTAATTTAATTGCCCAAGCTTTGTTTGATGCCCAAATGAAGGCAAGGCCAGGCCAGGCCAGAATTAGGCAATCCAGTTGAAATACGTTTTGCTGTTGCAATTGCGGCTATAGTTGTACCTGAGATTGTATCTTGTTTTGTTATTTAAACAGAGTATAAACAAGAGTCAAATCCTCAACTGATAACACAAAGCTCACAAAACATTCCATGATGCTGCTGGCTGGCTGGCGCTAGCTAAGAGATGCTCTCAACGCTCACTCCTAATTAAGCAAAAACACAAACAAAGCTCAACTCGAAATTCTTTGTCATTTAAAGGCGGCAGCAAATACAATGGACAGAGAGAGAAACTCTTCTAATATCTAAAAACATAAATTATCCCAGAGATAAAAGAGTCGGATGGAGTAACACTCATATAAAACATTTTTTCTTCATTTTTATTGTTTCTATATGTCGGGGTCGTGTGATAATTCTTATGAGAGAGAGAGAGCGAGAGACGGGAAATCGAGCCAGATGTGTTCATGAAAATAATAGTGCAAGGGAGCCCTAAAATGTTGAGCAATAAAAAGTGGTGATAAAAGCAATTAATTTATTGTATTCACTTTGAATTTTAAAATACGTTATTGTTTGTCTTCAGATTTCTACAATTTTATTAAGTATAATACATTTTTTATTTATTCATTTAATAAGTTTTTATGATATGCAGTTGGAGTTGCGAAAAAGGATAAATACAGTACAATACAATTTGAAATTGAAATTAAGACTAGCATATTTTCTATACTCATTCACGGCAATATAATGGGTATATTGGATTTGTACATTGCCCGTTTGATAGAAGGAATAGTAATAGTTACTAAAATGGAAAATTATGTTATTTAACATTAGCTTAACATGTTTTGGATGTTTTTTTTTTTAATTTATTTTACTATTTTTTTAATGTTTTTTTAAATTAATTTATTTTTTTATTTAATTTTTAAATTTAATTTTTTTTTAAATTAATTAAAAATTGGTTTCCTTAATTTAATTTATGTTTTTTTGTTTGTTTAATCAAAGAAAATGACAATTTGCTTGATGTTGGCAGTAATAAGTATTTTATTTGATTCAAGTATATTGGTTGATTAATACTGTGATTATATCAATATACATTTAATCGATATATAAACGTAATTGGCATTCACAACTGCAGTAAATTGATATAAATGAGTGGAACTGCTTATCTTTGCAGAGTCTAAGGTGAGGTATTTGCTGATCACAAGATCTTCGCTCTCGTAAGGTCAGAGGCTGAGACTGAGGCTGAGGCTGCCAGAGCAACAATCTTTTTCTCACTTGTCTTCTACTCGACCAAAGTTTTCTTTCCCTCTCTCATCTCTACCTCTCTGCCTCTCTGTCTGTCGTGTGACCCAGTTTTAATTGCAGACTATGACTCAACTATGAACAAGAACTGAACTGAAACGATTCCAAACACATGTAGATAGTTCGTTATTGTTGTTGTGTGTGTTTCTCAACATGTTTAATTGGTATTTGCGCGCATATGAAAGTGGCACGACAACTTGATTATTCCGTGGTCTCTTGCGACAGCGCACAAGCGCACTTTTAATTATAGTTCTTAGGCTAGCTGTGCAATTGTAGAATCTTTGCTTAATTAATTTACCTATTCGTATTGATGTGACAGGGGCAACAGGCAGGTCGGAAGTTCGCAAGGTCGAGAGGTCGCTATCCCAGGGGGGGAGGGGGGTATGTCGAGTGGAGAGCACTGCCTGCTGGCTTGTTCGCTTTGGAAGTGGCTTCAGCTCTTGATTTATTTGCACTTGGCAAGCCTTTAATATGAATTGTTTATATAATTATAATTCTTTAATTGCTATTTGCCTTTTTAGCTGCGCGTTGTATTTTACACGAATTTATCAAAAACAATTTTTTTTTCATTTCATTTTTATGGCTGCTTTCCCACAGTATTGTTGTTGTCGTTGCTGTAGTTGTTGTTGTTGTTGCTGCTGTTGCTGTTCACTTGCCGTAATTAAAATACACTTAACGGTGCTTTGCATATTGCCTTTTGGATAAGCGCTGAGAAAATGTTAACGACCTATGAAAAGCTAACGGTATGAAAATGCATACGACGACTAGGGGATACCCTTCAAAAAAAAAAAGGACTTGTTTTAGTTATGAGTGAATATATACATATCAGTAGAGCTATAGTATATGCAAAATATAAATATGCATATGAAAATATACATATATGAAGTATGTATATATGAAGTAATGTAATAAAAGTTAATCCAAGTTTTTAATTAAATGCAGATTTTTGTATTATAAAAAAAAAAAAAATAGTTACAGGCTACATTGGGTATAACGAACTTCAACAATAAGCCAGCTAAAGAAGCAACAACAATTTTTATAGCACTGTAGCTTATGTTGCAGTTGTTGCTATTGTTGTTGCTGTTGCTGCTGTTGCTGTCTGCTTGCCCCGAATGGCTGCCGGGCTGCCGGTCTGGCGCTTTAGCAAACTTTGCTGCATAGGCCTTTTAAATGCTTACAGTGGAAACAATTTATAACGTCGAGCACAAAATTTATAACGGCAACAAGCAACACAATGGCAATAACAATAACTGCAGGGAAAATTGGCAAAAGGAAAAAAGTCAAATGGCTGCCATAACTGGCAATTAAATGCACATGTGTTGCTGGCCAGTTGCAACACTTACCTACCCCCATCCACCCCCTACCACCCGTCGATCTGTGGGGCAGCTAACTCTAACTCACATACATACATACATACATACATAAATGCATACATAAATGTATTCATGTATGTATACATAAAATATTTATGCTATGCTATGGGCCGCAGTGGAGTGTGTCTATAAGAAAGTATGCATTTTCTCAGAGCTCAGCAGAAAATGAGCAATGAAAATACCATCAGTCAGCTACAACAACAACAACAACAACAACAGCAACAATAACAAAGGCCAAACAGCTGCTGCTCTTCTCAATGAACTTTGCATGCACTTAATTGCTCACGCTGTCAGACAACAACAACAACAACAGCAACAACAATGACAACAACAACGATTAGACACTTACAACAGCTACTGCTATCCATCCGATGGCAAATTAAATGTGATTTAAAGCAACCAAATGCATTACATAAGACCCGTTGGAGTGGGAACCCAACTTGATTATATAGTGGCCAACAGTTGGTATACTAGAAATGCATAAATATCTTAGCACTCTGACACATATAAGCACGCGAGCATATTAAAGTCTACTGTAATGCTAATATAATGCTTGAGATTACCTCTTAAGATTGTAAGAGTTCAAGCAGGTATATCGACTGTGAAAGAGAGAGAGAGAGAGAGAGAGAGAGAGATAGAGAGATTACTCGATTACCATTGAGTCATATTATATTACTTCTTCTATATACCATGTATATGTATTTCATATAATATAAATACGATCGAGTCATATTATGTTCCCTCTCATTCTACATACGTATATTCCCTGTTGATCCATAAAAAAGAAGAGAGAGATTTGCCGTCAATCGCCATGAACTATAATTACAATGGAGTCATACTCTATTGCCTCTTATTCTACATACCATCTCGCTTCCTCCCATCATTCTGCATCTCTTTCTATATTAAATTTCTTGCTAGCGTACAGCTCATTAAATATAAATATGCTCAAGCTAAACAACATTCCCTCTTTTTCTAAATACCATCTTCCATCTCTCTCTTTCTCTCTCTCTAATTTTCTATATTATATTTCCTGCCTCTGTACAGCATATCTTTCAGTCTAACCCTTAGCTCTGGCGAAGCTCTTGCTTGCTAAAGTTCTTAGTACCTTATGGCTTTTCGTGCAGCCCTTCACACAATTTTCTGTAATTTCTATAATTATGTACGAATGGCTTGGCGAAGGTAACGAGCTCTAAGCCGCGGCTTTATACTTTAAAATAATAATTCCGCCAGAGTGGCTTACCACAGCGTGGAAATTACGCTATATACCCTGGAATTGAAGGCCCAACTGAAATGGGGCACTCAGCAGTGAATGTGGCCTTCATTGAATTAACGTCAAATCGAAATCAAATAGGTGATTGATCGTATTTCACAGAAAACTTGAGCTTAAAGTAAACATTTTTGTTTGGAGTGATGGTGTATTATATTCAATTGGTCTTGAATTGGAGCTAGTTGAATTTAGAAAAAACGTTTCAAAGATGCTATCGGCATCGATATACATGATATACCATATAATATATCATATCACTCAACTCTAGTGGCAGGTGTTCTATATGTAAATTCGTCTCTTCTCTAGTGAAATTTCATCATATAAATGAAATAAAATTATATCAATGATTTATATTGTCTATATATTACAAATGTGTATATGTACTATATCAAGTATAAAATGTATATAATAATATTGAATATATATATTGAAAATATATATTTTTATCCAACTTTTATATATGAAAACATATTTTAAAAATAATTTATATTATCTTAACACATGTTTGATGAAATCACAATTTTGTTTATATAGAATATCAATGCAGCAATAATAATAAAAATATTAATCTTGAAATAGTAAAACAAACTCGATACTTATCGAAAAGCTCTGCTTAGTTAATGATAATCATATAATAATTAGTAATTTAAATAAATAATATATAAAAAAAATAATAATAATAAATATTTTCAATACTTATCGAGATATTTATCGATAAATGTAGCAATAAGCCCTGCTTAATTTTTTGATAATTATATAATACAGTAATTAGTAATTAAAGCTAATTATAATTTATAAAAATATATAGAAAATAGATATAATAATTGCAAATCAAATGCTGATTTCGAGATGCTTTTTGATAAGCCCTGCTTGATTGTCGATAGTCATTCTATCGTCTGCAACTTTTGAGTTTGCTCAGAGAGGTAGTGCTACGGAGGGAAACGTTTGCATTAGATTTCGTTTGGTCTGCGGTCTCACTAATAGCTTTATGCAATTACGTGATTCGACACAAAGCGAAACAGTTTAAGACTTGGCAACTTGGCTGGCTGCTCGACTGCTCGAATGCGCGGTTGCTTGGCTGCTTGGCTTGCCCCTTCGGTTGCATAAAGTATTTTAACAATATTTTTGTGATTCAGCAACGTGCAATTTCATTCTGGCAGACAGTTACAGCTCTGGCCACTAACCACGGTGGTTGTGCCATAAATCTGAGCCCAACCAACGGCAGGTTGCTTGGCTTGCCGCTTTTGGCTGTTGGCGGTCACATGCAACACCTTGCAGCAGCACCAGCACCAACAATAACCACAAAAACAACAAGATTTTGTTGCCAAAGAATATCAGCGGCAAAAGCGAATCTGAAAAATTGATTAAAAGTTCTTGCAGAGCTCAAAACGGCATCAATTACCTGTTGCGGGTTAGCTGAGGTTTTTTTTCGGGTATAAGAAGAGCAAGAGCAGCAACAGCAACAACGGCCACAGTAAAACGTGGCAATACCCTCGACAACAACAACAACAACAGCAGCAGCAACAACAGCAACAGCAACAGCAAAGAAAGCGCGGCAGGCAGAGTGAAATATGATTACAGCGCTTGGCTTTTAGTTTAAAGCAGTTTTCAATATATGCGATAAGAAGAGACGTTGTTGTTGTTGTTGCTGTTGCTGCTGCTGCTGCTGTTGTTAATGTTGCTGTTGGGTTACTCAGCCATGGCTGCTGCGGACGCTGTTGCATGAAATAACCAAGCTAAGGAGATTGTGAATATCGTGAGCTCTGCCTCTTCTTTGCTAGTTAACTTGCTTGGGCTGGGCTTGGCGCAGTTGAAAGCACTTTAAATACCCTAACAAATGTCGGCCATAAGCCCAACAGAAGTGCAGCTTATACAATGGAGAGGGGCAAGCATTTGATTTTCAAGTAAGTTGTTTAGCTTAAGCTCAATCGAATGAGTTTCGTTGTTAAAGAATCTTTAGGAATTGTTATTTAACTCAAAACCATTTGCAGTCGCCACAGCTGCAACAGTGGCTGTTGCACAGGTTGCACATTGCATTTTCTTGTTGCTATCGAATGCTGCTGCGGCTGATGCTGCTGCAGCTGCAGCTGCAGGCTGAAAAACATTTTCTGCTACATCATTAATGGCCAGTGTCTACAATAAGTTTTTTCCCATTTTGTGTTTTTTTTTTTTTTTTTTTTGGCTTTTGATGCTGGTCTTTGGAGCTTCATTCAGAGCGTCGTTGTTCGGGCCATAACAGCAGCAGCAGCAGCAGCAACAGCGGCAACAGACTGCCGACAATGTTTATTGGTAGTTGTTGTTGTCCGTCTGTTTGTCGGCCTGGACGTTTGTTGGGTCTGCTTGGATCTTGTGCTTCATCGTCGTCGTTGTCGTCGTCGTCTTCTTCTTCTTCTTCGTTTTTTCCATTCCAGGAATTTAATCAAGGTGCATCTCCAAAGAAAAGGCCGCAAGCGAACAACAGCGCTGCCCAAATAGTTAAAGGGCAAACTAAATAAACATTTACTAATGTGACGACGCGACGTTGACGTTGGCGTCGGCGTCAGCCTCAGCAGCTACCACATTAAGCAAATGACTGACTATGAACGACTAGCAGCTATGCTGTAGCTACAAGTTGTAGAAATATTGTAAGCAATTATTGATATATGGAACTATGAGATATGTGCAGGGTATATAGAGCATATAGTGCATATAAAAAGGTATTCATGATAAGTTCAAGTAAAGTACATTTGCTCGTCGTGCAAGCCCGACTCGAGAATATACAGGGTATATATAGCATATAGTGCATATACATAGGTATTCATGATCACGTCAGGTCCAGTACTGTTTTGCGGTCAAGGTATATATATAGCATAGAGTTCATATACATAGGAAATATATACAGAGGGTATATACAGCATATGGTACATATACATAGATATTCATGTTCAGCTCAGGGTATTTACTAGTCGTGCAAGCCCGACTCGAGCACCCTCTGTGGTTTTCAATCTGTTTTGAAATACATGTTCTACACTTTGGCTTTGTTATCATGATAGAATGTGTGGACGGACTGACATGCATATATCAGTAACTACGGCACGGTGTGCCCATGGGAGGCTTCACTGTGCTGCCCACCGAGCTGTAGTAGTCGACTCTGAAGCACTTGTGTAGGTGTTTCATATTGCATGTATGAGTGCGCACTGCGATGGGCTCTCGAAGGTGCTCCGCTCATACCTTTTACAGGGTATACTCTGCATCCACGACATACACACATACACATACATATATATGGGGTCCGCTCACGCGTAATGATGTGCCGATAATGAAATAGCAATAGTTGCTGTGGCTGTCGTAAAATCATTCTGTTGATGCGCGTGAGCGATAAAATTTCAACACCCCTATTAGAGAAGATGTTCCCGGCGGAGCGCAAACTGCACGAAAATGTAAAGTTTCTCAACTACGGCAACTTTATACGGATGTGTGCAGTAGTTGTAGTTGTAGTTGTCGTAGCGTTTGTTTTTGTTGTTGTATCTTGAGCATTGCTGGCGGTCTGGGTTTTTATTATGACATTCGAGGCGAGGGTTAGCAGTCAATACTGAGGTAGTTGGCTTAGCCTTTGGCTCACCTGCACAGACTTTAACACAAAATTCACACGCTCGAGATACATTTAGTTGCCTCTCTCTCTTTCTCTCTCTCTCTCTCTCTCTGTCTCTGTCTCTGTCTCTCTCTTTCTGTATGTTGTTTATTGTTTAGCTCTGTTTTGTTTTGTTTCGCTTGGCCTTTGTTTTCGGCAACAGCTGGCCCGGTGTTCGAAACTGATTCTTCTTCGTATTCTCAGTTACTTGTTTTCTGTTCTTTATTTTTTCCCTTTTTCTCTTTTGCCTTCTCTATCTTATTTTTTGTTTTTTCTTTTCCCTTTGATTTTATTTTTGTATCTAATCAATTTGCTGGCACAATAGAGAGATGATGCGGACGGAACCGCCTGCAACGACAGCTGGCTGTGACTTTATTGTTTTGTATCTGTCAGAGACTCTGCTCTGGCTGACAGCAGCCGCATAGCCCAGTCAGTTGGCCCGAGGCGGCGAACGATTAAATACAAATTAAAAGAACAGTGCCTACCAATCTGTATCTGCCAGATATGCGTTCCTTAATCAAGCCCGCACAGCTCAAGCTGGTCAGCATCTTTACGGCAAAGAAAATGGGTAAAAAAAAAAAAAAAAAAACAAAACATAATATACCTAATGCCTGCAGCTGTGCACTGATTGTGACTCTGTTTGGCATTGTTCAACTAGGTTTTCACATGAAATGGGTCTCACAGACCCATACATACTGAGCAGCACTGGGAGTCCCGTAGCATTACGGCTAAAACATATCCGGTTCTGACTGCATTCATTTCAGCCACATGCTGATCCAATTGACTGCAAGTTATCATTAGAATTTTGAAATTCTTTAATATGACACGCCCCATGGGCGTTACATTGCAGACAGTCAAGTTTATCTATAATAAATCCGATTAGCTGCAAAATTCTTAAAGATATTGCAAACTATATATACAGGAAATGATTCAACTTTGTTTAAGATTTTACCTGCTAGAGTCGGAAATACTTATATATTTATGTAATCATTCCATACCCCTAACATATTATTTTCGTTTGGTTAGCTGAGGAATAGAGTACTATTTACAAATTTATTTATATATATTGTTTATATAAGTAGTAGACCTTAAATGCATTATGAAAGTCTTTATTTCAATTATAACAATTTAAAAATTATTAATTCAATTTTTATTAATTATTTATCTAATTATTATTGTATTGATTTTATTATTAAAATTATTCATTAAATTATTCGCACGCATAATTTTATTGTTATCGATACTTAACGATAATCGATAATTGTATCGATACTCAATTTGAATGGCATCAGGAAAAGATACAAATTACTCAATTCAAACAGCAAACAGAAACGGCCTTACAAATTGAATACTTTTCGTGTTTTCTGGGGACATTCTGTATAAATATAGATACAACTATGGAAAATATGGTTAAGTATCGATAATATGATAGCCTTGTATCGATAGTTAGCTATAGCGCTATCTCCTGCAATACCTATTCCCCTATATCAAGCAACTGCTGTGATTGGGGTATTTCCTAGTCCACACTGTCCAGCAGAAGTTAGTGCACTTGTTCGTGTACCTGTGCTCAATGCACCTCATATTAAACACAACTCATATGATAATTATTTCACTACAATTTCAAATGGTATTGGGTATCTTTAGGTCGGGCAGATGTTTGGGTTGCTTCGATTTTCGTTCGCCGTCTACCTGCTGGCGGCATGCGATAAGGGCTGAATCTGCTGCTGAATCTGGAAGTTTCGCATCTCATTGTTGTCTGGCAGGATCGTTTTGGTAACCGGTTTCAAGCACTACAAAGGCTTCATCAAATTCAGTTTTCTGTCTCGTCCTCTTCTTCTTTTTCTTCCTCTTCCATTTGCTTGTTGCTTAGCTGAGATTTTAAAGTGAGTCCGGTTTTAGTTTTTGTTAAACTTTACACCTGCTGCACACACACACACACACACACACACACACACATACACACAGAGAGACCGTCTCTAACTGCATTTGGGTATGCCCTGAAGGCCAAAGTTCATTTTTGTTTATTTATTCCATACCACTTATAACACTCTCATTTTAATTATTAATTGAAAAGTGTTAATAATGAGCGCAAATTATTTATGTAAAATATATTCGACAAATATTTATATGCAGTGCAGTGCACTTATCTCTGTTTGTTTTGTGCAAATGCTTAAAGCTTGCATAATTATTAAACTCACTTTAAAATGCTTACATAAGCAGCAAAAAATATTGAATATAATTATTTATAAAAAAATAAAGAGCAATATTTTTTATGAAGATTCATAAAAAAAGTGTTACATATCATAAAAAATAATGTGAAATGAAGCATAAAAATATGTAATGTATATATACCATATATATGTATATAGTATTTATTTAAACAATCGAATATTGATATACCGCTTAGATGTTGAGATAATATAAGAAATGTAAATATGTATTTGAAATAGAATTGAATTGAACCGACTGCAGAATACTCATTCACGCATTAAATTCGCTCAGATACAATTTCCGATTTGCCACGCCCTCAATTTGTTCAAATCAATAGATGATACATTCCATATTTCAACTCTCTAGCACTTCAACTGCCATGGTTTCTGAGCAACCGGAAAATGTATATTCCGATTAGCCACGCCCCTCGTTAATCTCGAAGCTGTATTATTGAAGGCTGTAACCGAGTATATACGTTCCAATTCGAAGGTCTGTTGCTTCAATGGAGTCGAAAGGGCTAGCATTGATGCAAACAAACGGACGGACGGATGGGTGAACAACAAGATGAACATTGCACAAAACTAATATACTTATTTCACTTTCATGCTTGAGTAAATAAAACTGTAGATAAATATAATATAACCGTCGTTATAAACAGAAGACGCTGCAATAAACGTACGGACTCTATAAATGGAGTCGTTATGCCCGGATTTTACATAATTCTTGTCAAGATCTACATAGATTAGTTGCATTTCAAATCAATATATATATACTGCATATTTGTCAATCGAATCGATACTGACGTAATATATATATATTATTACTTATATACATATATTTGTGCATATCTAATCGGCATCTTCATACTTTCTTTAAACGAAGAAGCTTGAAGCTGGCTTGATCACATTGCATAACTTTGCGCTTTCCAACAACTCAGCTGAACAGAATTTCCAACTGCTTATTTCGATGGCCAGCCGGAGCATACTGAATGCTGTTGGTGGTGTGTGATAAATAACAATAATTTGCATTTGTTGTCTTTGGCTGCAGTGGCCAGTCCGTCCGTCCGGCGCATAACTTCATCTCATGTTGGGCGCATATTTTTGTGTCCACAAATTGTTGCCGTAGGCTGATGCATGCAGCAAGACAGCAAACCCGCAAACCTGCAAACCTGCAAACCCTTTCCCTGGTAGCTCAGGCCAGTGCAGCCCCAGGTCTACGGCTCATTCAGTTGGCTGTTTCTTTGTGGTCATTTGTAAGCCACTCCACTGTCCGGCTGCTCGGCATACTTTCTCGGTCTTTGTTGTCGCTTTTGATAAAGTTTGCCTTATGTCGTAGCTGTTGTTGTTGTTGTTGCTTTTGCTGTTGTTTTTTAATGCAGCTGCCGAAAGTTTCGTTGGGCTTGTTGCAAATTGTTTGTCAGTCGTCGTCAGTGGCTGTAATGGAAGGCCCGCAGCGTTTTTTATGTGGCAGACGTGACAGGAAGTCGCCAGCAGTAGCGCACTGAGCTCTGTAGCTCTGCTGTCAGCAGCAGCAAAAAATTCTGATCGTATATTACATGAGAAGTAACTTTCGCTTGAAATAACATGCACACATATACACACATGTATATTAAGATCATAATCTACATATATATGATATATGACTACTGTGCTATATATCCGAATATAACTTTATAGTTAATCCATTTAGTTTGGCTTTGGCTCGTTAGTCGTTGCCTGCGTGTCGTCAAAGCATTTGCCATATCTTTATCGTCTGCTTTCTCATTAGCATGACGCACTCAGTGTGCCCAGTGGACGTGTGTGTGTGTCGTGTGTCGGAGGATGGTGTCAAGGACAACAAAGTGAACTTTGCTATTGTGGGCCAGCCGACAGCTGTCGACTGTCGACTGTCGACTTTACCAGCCGCCACTTGAAGCCAAGTCACACCCACACTCACACATCCACGTCACAGTGACTTTGTCAAAGGCAGTGGTAATTTTTTAACGGCTAAAAAAGCTATACCCATGGAAATTGTTTAAAGGGAGTGGGGCTGACCATATTCGACGGTTTCCAGATGGCAACCTAGAAGAAAAACATCGTTATTTGAATGTTGACAATAATAATCATTTTATTTGGTTCAAGTAGTGATGTCTCTCCTTGTCTCTCTCTCTTTCTCTCTCTCTCTCTCTCTCTCCTTCTCTTTCGCCCTCCATCTCCTTCTCTCTCTCTCTCTCCCTCTCTTTCTCTCTCTCCCTCTCTTTCTCTCCCTCTTTCTCACTCTCTCTCTCTTTCTCACTATCTCTCTCTCTTTCTTACGGTTTATATAGCCAGTCTCTGTCTAAAGATATAGGGTTTCCAGATAGGTCCATCGAATACGGACAGCCCTATATCTAGTTACTTAGAAGCAGAGTTAATCCTTTAGCTGGTTGAATCAACAGTCTAGTCGATATAGCTCTTTAGGTATGTCTCTGTCTATCTCTATTTATGTATTTTATAATACTTTATACTATGACTAGCCTAGGGTATCTTTTAGTCAGGCACTCCCAGCTGCTCGCTTTAGTTTTAGTTAGTTTTAGTTGTTTTCCCTTGGCTGATTCTTGAGCTGGATCAACAGTTTTGTCGATCTACCCTTTCTATGTCTAGATATTTATCTAGCTATTCGTTTGTCACTTTTTATTTATATAATCTATATTTTTATGGTCAGGATATATTTTAGTCAGATACTCCCGGCTGACGCTCTCTTTGTTGCTCTCCACTTATCTAACTCTTGAGCTGGATCAACAGCCCAGTCGATCTACCTCTCTATGTGTAGACGTTCATCAAGCTATTCGCTTGCTCCTCTGTTTCTCACATTGAGCTATGTCTGCCTAGAGCGTTGGGTATTATTTATTTTATTCAGGTATTTCCAGTTGATACTACTTCTGTAGGTCATCTAGCTATTCTTCTGCCTCTCTCTATTCACGCACTAATCTATAACATTTTGAACTCAGTCAGCTGTGGGTATCTCTTGGTCAGGCACTCCCCGTTGGCATTCTCTTTGTTGTTCTCCACTTAATTTCTTTTTGCGCTGCCAACTTCCCGCTTGCCATTGCCTCAGTTCTCGACGTAAATTACAAACTGTTGCATTCCGTGCATCCCCCTCATTCAAAGCATTTTCCCGTTCTCTATTTTCCACATCTCTCAAACTGCTGGCGGAATTCCTCTTCTTTGTATTGCAATTTATGCATACTCTGCCAGCATTTAAAGGCGCTGCCACGGAGTTTCGGATCTTAGTGTTAGCGCTCTGGTTCTATATCCTAACTTAGCTCAAATGAATTTATCATTTCTTCATTTCTTCGATTCAGCTGAGCTTCGACGCTCAACACATTTCCCGCACAAATAAAAGTTTTTCTTTAAAACGATTTTCCAGTCGCGTTAGCTCAAATCTGTGTCAGAGCGCTGCCAAGAACTGGGCAGAGAGTAAATCAGAGTTGAGCGACTCAACTTGTTTAAGTATGTGTGTGTGTGTGTATGTGTGTGTGTGTGTTGTTCCTTGTTTCTGCATTTTCTCGTTTTAATATTTGTGCTGCATTGCCTTTTGTCGTGGCTCGTGTTCGTGCTGCGCTTGTTGTTGGCCAGGCTCTTCACATACACATACACATGTACATACGGGAAAATCTCGTTTTGTCAGTGATTCGCCCGCGGATGGAGGCGTGGCCGGCATTGAGGGCGTTTGCCGGACCGGCGCCTAGCTGCAATATTAAAAATGATATGAAATCAACAGACCAGCGAGATACACACACACACACATAGACACACACGAAAGTTACTAAAAGAGTTACTGGACCATGGCAGCATCAGTGGGAAATGACGGCTTATAGAGCACAGCAGCAGCAACTGCAACAACAACAACAACAACAACAACAACAACAACAACAACAACAACAACAACAACAACAACAACAACAACAACAACAGCAACAACAACAGCAGCAGCAGCGTAACATACAGCGATAGGTGCATAAAGCTGATTTTGTGTATGTGTTTGAGTGTGCGTGCGTGTGTGTGTATTTGTTTCATTTCATGGACACAAATCTTTTAATAGCATATACTGCCGGTAATGGCTTACAGAAGAAGCAAATCAAATGCCCAACTATGATATACCCTAACCCCAGAACATTGCTTAATGTTCAGCTGGAAACGTTTTGTGAAATATATATGAGTAAATAACTTAAATACCATACAAAATATTTAAAAAATATTAAAATGATGGAGTAGTGTCTCAGTTTTTTCGTTCTCTCATAATGAATAGAGAAATTCGCATATGAGCTATGGAATTATTGGCTCACAGCACAAGCAAGTCAAATGATCTACGACTGCAAAATAGCTCAAATTTAGATGTTATCAGAGATTAAAAAGAGATGCAAAGTTTTGTAAATGTTACGCCTGATAAAATATTTTGAATGTTAGACAAACGTATTTAAAAAATACTAAGCCGAGTGCATTTCATGTGTACATATGTAACATAACTATTTCGTTCTCTCATTGGTGTCTGCATCGAGAATCCGACATGTTTTGCAGCACAGCAATGGCATTGACTCACATCGAACCCAATATGTTCATCAGTTGAATCGATAATCCCGCCCAAAAAACCTGGGCTTTATGCGAATTGTCATCCATATGTTTTTGCCTGTCAAAATATGTTGAGCGGCAACATTTTTATTTTATTTCATATTTTTTTAAATTTTTTATGCTGCTATGATAGCTGAGCAAGGCTCAATTATATTTGCTGTATATGAATTACAAATGAAATTTATTGTAAAAAAAAAAAAAAAAAAAAATATATTCATTGAGCTAATATTAAAATTTATAAAAGTATATCTATAATTATATATATATGTTTATTTTTTTTTTAATATTTGCTCAATGAATATATTTTTGTTACTTGTTTAATGTTTTTTTTTTTTTTATTTTGTTTATTTTGCATATATTATTTGTATTACAAATTAATCAAATTTTTTTTGAATAGGTACTATTTTTTGTTTTGCAAATGCTCAATTGCGGTTTACGCTGCCATTGGTAAATAATACGGAATGAAAAAATATTATAATCCAAGAAAAAGAGAGAGAGAGAGAGAGAGAGAGAGGGAGAGAGCGTGAGCAAAAAAAAATGCGTTTTTATAAATCACTGTCGAACCGTTCAATGTGCAATTTAACAGGCTGTCATTGATGCAGCCAACTAACTAACTGGTTGACTAACTAACTAACGAACGTACTAACTAGCTAGTTGATGTTCTTGCTGATGCATATCCTATTACAGTTTCCGTTGCGGTGCACCCAGAGTTGCTGCCACTCGCAGTGAATGCGGCACAGAGTCTCAAGATGAGGCGCTGTACGTCCGTCCGTCCGTTCGTCTATCCATTGGCCAGGCTCATTGCCAGCTGGGTTAGCTAGAATTTACTTGAGATTGATATTTATGTTGAGCCAAGATCTGGGACTGTTACAGAGTTTAATATGAATATATGAATATAATATATATATTTGGCGGGTCTATATATAATATAATATAAATATGATCTCATTTTCGTACATTATATACATACTATATTTCAAATATAATAATAAATATACAAATAATTGAAATGTATTAAAATAAAAAAAATATAAAAGAGTTAATTACTAATATACCTATCGTATATTATGATTAAAATATAATAATAAATATAATAATAAATATAAATATTTTAAATATTTTAAAATATTTAAGGAAAATTTAAATACTAATATGATAAAATATAAAAGTACTTAACTTTATATATTTTACTGTATTTATATTTATTATATAAAATATAAAGATAATTAGCTCTGCTTTTATTATATTTTATTATATTTATATTTATTATTATATTTTTTTTAATTACTAATATATATAATTAATAATATTGATAAAATATGCAAATAATATATAATAATTTTAACTGAAATGACTTTAAAATTCCATGAAATATAAAATGAAAGCTAACTCAAAATTAAATACTGCCTATTGAGGTCCTTTATATATATATTCGTATGCTAAATTAAAACTATGTACTTAATATGACCCGATTTAGTTCAGTGTAGTGCAGCCTTGAGCTCTTCAGATGCCTTAAACTCTAGCTTTAATATACGTATTTTCTTGTCTGTCTTTTCGCAGGACGAACGCCAGCTGAAACTGTAAATTGCTGCAGCAGCAGTCGACTGTGTGTGTTGGTGGGTCGAGTTTGGCCAACTATCATTGTCTTTGGCATTGGGCAACATTTTAATTGAAAAAGTTTTTGTCTGGTCTGAGGCAAAACGTCACACAAATATGACTGTCAAATTGGCCAAACTCTTTGGCAGCGGCAGCAGCAACAAATCGAAGACAAACAGCGGCAGCGGCAGCGGCAGCGGCAGCAATGCGTCCAATACGTTGCCCCTAAATGGCCACGGACATGTCCATGGCCATGGCCAAAATATGCAGCTACCGGCACCGTCACTGCCAATGCCAGCCAATGGGAATGCGAAGCTGATTAAATATTGCGATCATCAACATGATCGCCAGCGGCCGGCGGCAATGACCATTTACGGGCATGCCTATGAATGCAATCAGATGGAAGTGGAGCTGGAGAATGACTACGATGACAACATGTCACTGAGCTCGGCCTACATGCAGCGCAATCATCCCTACAACAATTCGCAGCGTCCGCTGTTGGGCGAGCGGCGTCCCCAGCTGCAGCTGACCAAGGCCGCTGGCAAGAAGAAGACGGGGACGGGCTCGCCCATGGCCGGTATACCGCTGCCGGCGCCACCTCTGCCGGCGCCACCTCTGCCGCCGCAGCGCAACATCAATGGCGCCAGCGCCAGCGACGCTTACGTCTCTCCGTATGTGCAGCAACAGAAGCGAGATAGCGCCAAGGGATTGCACGGCTTTAACGACTTTGATGCGCTCTCCCAGCAGTACAATCAGCATCTGCAGAGTCCGCACATTGGCTATCCGTACGGCAGTCCGCCGTCGCCGACGGCTCAGTCGAGTGACTTCTGCTTTGATGGGGAGCGCGAGAAATCCTTTAAGCCCGTCTCATCCACCAGCAGCTCGACGGCCACAACCAAATCGAATTGTAGCTCCAGTTCGGCTGCAAATGGCTCACCGCCGACCAATGCCTGCTATCATCCGTCGGATTCTGGCAATTATCTGGACGCACAGCACACGGCGACGGTACAGCTGATGCTGCACTCGTCACGTTTCGAGGATGATTTCTGTACGCGGCGTAATGTTGATTTTTTGACCGACACCGAGCGGTCGGGCCTGAATTCGAATACGAATTTGAATCCTCATCCACAGCCAGTGGGGGGCCCAACAACGGGTCCCTTCATATTTGGCATCTCACATGAGCAGCAGCAAACGGATTATGGCCACCGCAGCAGTTGCAGCATCGACAGCATCACCAAAACTAACATCAAGAGCAACATCAGCAACAGCAACAGCAGCAACAGCAGCAGCAACAGGACCAGCAGCAACAACAACAATCTCTATCAGCCTGTGATAAATGCCACGCCCATTAAAGAACACAATGCACTGGTAAGTAGATATCACTAGGTAGCTAGCTAGCTAGCTAGCCCAGGTCTTTCATTCACTCTCACAGCAGCGCAAAACGTGGCCCAAAAATACCAAAAAAAAAAAAAAAAAAAACTTGTGCTGCCTTTTTGCGATAATTAGCGTTTTGGCCAAATGGCGCGCCAGAACTCGCGCTGGACTGGGACTGGAAGTGGGGCTAGAACTGGGGCTGCACAAAAAGTTGGCCAAAACGACGCCATTGCAGATAAAATTAATTAGTGCGTTCTATGCAATTATTGTATTCATGTTTTATTTTTAATGAGCCAAAAGCCAGAGCTACAAACTTTCCTGCCAGCCAACAACGCGCTATCTAATAAACATCGGAATTTCGCAAATGTCCTCTTTAACGGCAATTGCTGCAAATTGTTATTTATCACAGAGTACAATGGAAAAAGTTACATTTGCTGTGAAGCATTCACACTGCTCTCACTGCTCACTATTTAGTTGTTGGTGTATATAGTACAGTCGAGTCCCGATAATTCCAAATTAATTATCGAGAATTATCGAGAACAAATTTCGTTCAAGAGGATACAGTTTTTTCGATTTATCGCAATTTTCGATTTATTGGAGTACAAATTATCGCGATTCAACTGTATGAGGTGGCTATAGATATGATATGACCCAAGGATAATGATATAGATCTCCAAATATGCAACTCTAGAATTTCAAATATTGCCTTTACTTTGAATATTTCGAGTGTATGCATCAATAAATTTAAAATGAATAAAGCCATCGATCTAGATCTATATGTTTATCACAAGATTTTCTAATCAGGCAGTTCCTAAAGCACTTTCATTTGTTAATCCTTCACTTTTGAATGCTCATTCTGGGAGTGTAAGAGTATATTGAGTTTGGTATCTGTAAATGTTCGCCAATTCAAATATTTGTCCGTATGTCTGCCTGTCCATTCAACTATCCGTCCGTGTGTATTTTAACCTTTCTGTACATCCATTCGCCTTTCCGTATAAACCAGTTCTATTGCAACTAGAGCGGAAAAATTAGATATATTCCAACTTTTGCTCAAACATTCCGATTCACCAATACGTCCAATAAGGGCGCGGCAATTCTTTAAATACTATATACGGAATTTCAGAAATGCTATTTTTAAAAGTGTCAAAGACTTTGAATTGACAATATTTACGGGCTTTGATAACTCAGGAGGAACAATAGAATATATGTGAAAATGCTCAAAGTTTAAGAGGATATGTGTATATACACCTTTTAGATGCATGTAGAATCGGATAAAATTACAGATCTACTAGAAATAAAAAATTTTCCGAAAATGTTGAACTTCTTATTTACTATAAACTATATAAAGCTCCATAAAATCACTACTATAGACTCCTCCCGAATTGCTTTACGGAAAAAATTAGTTTATTTTTATACCCTGAATGAGTATTATGCAGTTGGTAATGACCGATTGCAACATTCTTAGTTATTTTATATGTCTTTGATAAAATTTGGTTAGGTCGAGCTTTATCACATTAGCAAATTCTTATCAGCAGCGCACTGCTCTCTATCTAAGCTGGCTGATGTTTGCATAAAAATGTCTTTATTTTCACAAGATATCTAGACAAAACTCGGCATTATAAAGCGCATATTTGCTTAACCCCCAAAGGTTATGTGCGTCTGGTCTTTATTCTTTATTTAGTCAAAATTTTGGGCTTGTAAAGAAAATTATTTCAAAATATGTATATATTAAATTGTGGTTAGAGGTTAAGAGGAAAAGAAGAAGATCGTAAATGCACAAAGTGAAGAGAAAAAGAAGCTGAAAAAGAGGTAAAAATTCGGTCGTGACCACAACAACAATTTGCTGGGTAAAGCAGCTGCGAAGACCTGAGAATTTCACAGTGAGCAAAAAGCCTTTGCGCGAATTTCGAAAGCATTTGAATGGCGAAGGCCAAGTCTTGAGAATTTCCCGATGATGCGGTTGCTGGTGTTGGTAGTGCTGGTGGTGTTGGTAGGGCTGCTGCTGTTGCACGACTGTTTACACTGATAAAGGAGCGAGCTGCGCACCTACGGCACTCGAGCCACCGATGGGCAGACAGGGCAAACATAAAACTGATGGACACCATAGAACGTAAGCTCAGAGTTAAAAGAATAGATAGGAGAATATAAGAAAAGTAATGGCAAATGGGAGTAAAAATGGGAATAAACGAATGAGGCAGAGCCCAACACACACAAACACGCACACACAAACACACATACAAAAGCCATGTCAATGTCTCGCCGAGCCAAACTTTGCTGTGGAGCCTTTCATAGTTGCTGCAGAACTTCAGAGTCCATGATGCACAGTGGTGCAAAGCAGCAGAAACAGGTGTGCAAGTAAATGAAAGCCAGAGCTAAAGGATCTAGAGTTGCTATCAGATATGAATATCAAAATATGAATATAAATGATATATGTTTGCAGTATATGCATAGAGTATTTAATACCAAGAATATACAAGGAAATAGTCTATAAATAATAATATACAGTCGAGTCCCGATAATTCAAAATGGAAAGGAATCCGATTTTTTTTTTCGATTTACGCAGAAGTTCAAATAATCGAGAACAATTTTTTTTAATGGGATAGAATTTTTTGTTATTTTTTTTTTATGATTTTCGATTTATCGAGACTTTACTGAATATACAGATTATATTAATTGGTACAATCTATGCAATTACTTTATTTATGTAATTATTTCACTTCATTTTTACTTTGGTATTCAAAACATAATTGGAATATTATTTATAGATTTTTGATAATATTTGTTTTAGGTCTATGTAAAATCTTTTTTTTTTTTTTAAACTTCTGAAAGGGCTTTAACTTTTGCAAAGAAAACTAGGTAGTGAACCCACTGTGCGCCGATGACGACTTGACTGCAGCAACAGCAGCAACTTTTTGCTGCAGAAGCTGCATGCGCCTCGGTCCTCTCACCGTTCGACAATAATGCCAAGCAAATTAAAATGTTGTGCAAATAAAATGTAAGAAATTTTCACGTTTTCTTCTTTGGTGAAAGGCAACAACAATAAAAGTACAAAAATAAATAAGACCAAAAATGCGAAGAAAAAAAAAATTAAGAATATAGAAGCAGAGAAGAAAAGCGTTAAAAACTGTTAAGGGAAATGAAACGAAAAAAAGTGGATTGCAAAACGCGAAAGCAGCTGAGCGCTGAGCCCAGAGCACTGAGCAAAATTAAAACACATTTTGTAAATTAATAATGAAATGAATGCATGAGGCGAGCCAACTGAAACACCCAAATGTCAATGTGAGAGCACAGAACGCAGAAAATAGTCGAAAACGTGATTAACAGAAATCGAGACAGCAGTGAGAAAAATGGTTCAGAAGGCCAAAATATATGAAATTCAAGTTGAAGGAATATGATCAAGACCTACCCAATTTATATCTATGGAAATTACATATGAAGTGGAAATGTAACAATTAGAGAGAGCTCTAGCTCGCTCGCTAGAAGAGCACTCCTTGCTAAAAGAAATATTTACTTCATTAATGAGACCTATAGATTGAATTTGAGAGCTGAAAATATACAGAATTCTGTTAAGCGATGAGACTTAAGCTTGAATGCATCAAAGGGCATTATTTTATTTTTATTTTTATTGGTCAAGAGCTGTCTTTATAAGATCCGATTCTTTTTCTTTTTTTTTTTCGATTTATACAGAAATTCAAACTATCAAGAATTATCGAGAACAAATTATTTTCAAGGGAAAATAATTTGTTCGATTTATCGCAATTTTTCACTTAGGAGGTACAAATTATCGAGACTCGACTATATTTAATTAAGAGTCTAAAAATCTTTTTTGAAAATATACAGAGATCTTTTACATGCGACTTACATATATCTGCTGTATGGAATGTACTACAGATCATCAAGAGGACGGATATACAATATAATGAACTACAGGATATAGGACATAGAGATATCATAGAGGAGTAGTATAATACTACGGATATTGCGAATAGATAGATTTAATGCCTGAAGACTTGTGTCAGATATATCTGAAATAGCTGAGAAATTGATTGAATTCGTTTCTTAAATTTGGTCTCTGCATTACAATTCTAATCTATAAAAGGGAAGATGAAATGGAGATATATCTATTCAATATAATTTAATACTTACTTTAATTTTATTTATTATATAGAGCAATCTATAGCTTTGTATATGTGTAAATTTCGATTGGAATTTTTACCCAAAAAATGCCTTTTACTTAATACAATTACAGTTGGATAATCTGGCTTAAGTGGCATAAGTCTAAATTGCTAATTAATTATATGAACAATAAGAGAGAATTTAATGCTTAATTGTCAATTTGATTGACAATTATTTTAAATATATAAAATATATAATTAGACATATTAATAAAAAAATTAAAAAAAAAATATTTATTTATTTATTTTGTATATATATATATATTTTTTTTTTATTAATATGTCTAGTTATATATTTTTTATGTTTTTTTTTTTAATTAATAATAAATTTAACTTTAAATAAATCCCAGCGAAGAAAAAATTAGTTAAGAAATAAAAATACATAAATAAATTGTGTAAATTGTTGCTGCACCTGCAAATGTTGTTTTTGCCTTTGCTTTGAAAGCTTTTGCAATTGAAATCAATGCGTTTGTATGAGTTGCTGTTATTGTTGCTGTTGATGTTTATGTTTATGTCTGGTATTGCCACATGGTCAATGTTGTTGTTGTTGCTTTTGTTGTTGAGCGCGCGTCGCTCTGTCTGGCAACGAAGCCAGTGCCAGACATAAAAGTCAGAAACGAAGCCGTTGTTGTCTGAGCTGTGTGAGGCTCACGCTTCGAAGACAAAGCGCAGCGAAGCATTACAGCTTGAGCAGATCTCTAGGCAAGTGGATGATACGGCAGGCAACTGAGATGAGGCGGCCAATAAGCCACATGACCATGAGGCGAGGCGGGGCGTGGCGTGGCATGAGGCGAGGGGAGGCGAGACTGTGCCAAGCTCCATTTCATGCTGTAATTGTTAATAACATCTCTATGTCGGACGCTGACAGCTGCTAAATACCTGTCAAACCCGGCCAGCTACTCTCTCCCCCCTGTGTGTGCATTATTTGATTAAAAAGTTTTATTTTTGGCAGACGAGAGCTGGCGCTCACTCTTAGTTGTTAAAGTGCGCTCAGCACTCAAATTCAGACTGCAGACTTCTTGAGCTGAGCGAATGCTTTAACTGTCACTGGAGTCGCACAGCTTGAGCCGGAGAGGGGCTGTCGGACGGGGGCCAGTTAACTGCTGTTTGAGGTGTCATCGTTGGCAAAGTTGTCAACGTTGTCAAAGTTTTTGAGTTTTGGATTTTTGTTATTTTAGCTTGGCTACTGTGAGCCGTGATGCCGCCTGGTTTCAGCTAACGACCCGAAAGTCGGCCCATTCGGAGCGGTCAGAGCTTGAAATTAATTGACGGAAATTGTAGAAATTGCATATCAAAGCAGTCACAGAATTAACGATGCCTAAATGTAAGTTTAATTAACTTTATGGCCATTAAAAATGTTTACAAATTGTGCACAGTGGGGCCAACAGCTGAAGGAAGTTGCATAACTGCAGATACAATTCACTTTAACATTTTACTACACAATTATAGATAGTTTTTCGGCTTAAGCACGGCTTATCTAAAGATTTAAAAAATTAAGGCAAAACCGGAATGTCCCACAGTTATTTTGGCCGCAAGTAGCTTGATGCGGTTGACTGTGGCGTTAAGTGCGAAATTGGGGTCGTCGTCATCAGCAGCGTCATCATCCATGCCAGTCGAGAGCAGTCAAAGCCAAAAGCCGCCCGCCTGCCTGCCGGACGGAGTTTTGAAGGATGTCGACGGCGCTGACGATGCAACTAGATGGATGGATGGTTGGATGGTTGGACGGTTGGGTGGATGGGTGGTTAGACGTAGAGCTTGGGCAGGGGTGAGCCATTCACAATGAGGCTCACTGTCGCTGTTGCATGTGTAATTTGCTGAATTTTTAATTATGACGGCTCAACCGGGCCGAGAGATCAGACTGTGACGGCGACAACGACTCTGCTATACATACATACATACTAGGCAGCACTGCCAGCACTGCCAGCAGTGGCAGCATGTTGTGCTGTCAGTTAGTAATCAGTGAATAGTTAATCTGCCATTTTGCAATGTTGATTTGCCACTCGCAGTTGGCATCCACGAAAGCCGCTTAAAGGCTCACAGTAAATCAATTTGACTCGAATTGAAACGTATTTAGATTGCAAAAGTTTCCTGCCAGCTACAACATGGAGTTGTTGTACAGCTGCTAACCGATTCGAATTCGAACTTGATAGATATTTTATCACACGGTTCCGTCTCTAATTGCGCAAATTTTGGCCTCTTCTGCTGATGCCTATATTCAATCGATTTTTTAGAAGTCTTGCTATAAACATGTATACATATATAGTATTTATATATATTCACATACTATATTTATTCTCTTTCTTTGTTTCTATTTACCTCTTATTCCTTCTGTCCATTCTTCTCTCCAATAACATCCATAACATTTTTCTTTATTAACTTCTTCAGCATTCTTGATTATTTTTATCTTTTTCTTTTCGTATTTATTATTCTTTTCTGCGCTCTTTTTCGGTCTCATTCTCTATTCTCTATTCTTTCCTTATCATATCATATATCTTCTTTTTTGTCTTCATAATTTTCCACTTTTCTCTCTCTACGCCCCCATCCACCTATCTCTCTTTCTCTCATTCCGTCTCTCTCTAGGTCTCTTACTCTCACTATTGAAGGGAAAACTCTTTCCTCTCTCATTCCCTTTTTTTCTCTGTCTATACCTTTCTCCGTTTTTGTAATCTGTCTCTTTAATTTTTTCCTTATATCTGTCTTTAGCACTCTATCGTTCTTTCGTCCTCTTTCTCTTTCTCTCTCTCTCTCTCGCAGTCTATCCCTATCTCTATCTCTATCTCTATCTCTATCTCTATCTCTATCTCTATCTCTATCTCTATCTCTATCTCTATCTCTATCTCTATCTCTATCTCTATCTCTATCTCTATCTCTATCTCTATCTCTATCTCTATCTCTATCTCTATCTCTATCTCTATCTCTATCTCTATCTCTATCTCTATCTCTATCTCTATCTCTATCTCTATCTCTATCTCTATCTCTATCTCTATCTCTATCTCTATCTCTATCTCTATCTCTATCTCTATCTCTATCTCTATCTCTATCTCTATCTCTATCTCTATCTCTATCTCTATCTCTATCTCTATCTCTATCTCTATCTCTATCTCTATCTCTATCTCTATCTCTATCTCTATCTCTATTTCTATCTCTATCTCTATCTCTATCTCTATCTCTATCTCTATCTCTATCTCTATCTCTATCTCTATCTTTCCCCTTTCCCCTGTACTCTCATTGCCCAGTTTGTTTCATCTTCATTCGTTTTGTTTTAATTTCGCCCAAAAGTATGCCATAAAAAAGCTAAATCCTCTTCATACAAGCTGGCAAAGTGAAAGCTCAGAGTAAAAAGTCGCTGAAAGCTTATACAATACACATATAAATGTATATAGTGTGTGTAGTAATTTATATAAGAGGCTTTACTGTGATCCACCTCACTTCATCCAGTCGATAATCGAAACAAAGCGACAAACGGTTTCTCTTGATCTCTTCAGCCGCTCACTTTTTGTGCTGAAAATTAATATTTTTGTTTGCTTTACTTATTGCATTTGTTGTTTATTGTGTGAAAAAAAAGAAATAAATAAATAAAGAACTATTTATTTCTGTGCTCCAATTGCATGCGACATAGTCCGATTTAATTGCCATCTTTTTTAGACTCTGAACTCATGAAAAATGTGCTATGTTGGGTATATTGGCTTTGATCTTGACTCAATCTAAAAATAAAAATAAAAATAAAAATAATTTTAAAAAATTAAAGATTAAGAATTTGAGACCTCTCATATGTTATACAAATATGTATGTAGATGCGGTAGCAGAAATGTATTTATTTAAGATTATAATGTTGTTTCTATACAAAGCCAGGGTATCTACTAGCCTGGCAACTCCAGTTGGTATTCGGTATACTGCAATAGTTCTGTTTTTCACAGTCTGACGCTTTGACGCCTGCTCAGATGTATAAATGTATGTATATGTATTTGATGCGTATATATTCCAATATCGACAGACATATGCACATTAGGGTGTTTCAATATTGGTTTTACTTTGAGAATTTTTAAACTATAAAATTTTTTATACATATTCTGCTCTTATAACACATTCATAACTCAGAGTGTTTTTTTTTTTTAATTTTTTTTTTTTTTTTTTTTTTTTTTTTTTTTTGCGCCTGCAAGCTACAAAATTTCATTATTGCATTTAAGGTATTTTTTCTGCAATCTCTGTTTTTTTGAGTAACCCTGTTGCATATATTGACAAACATACACTCTGCTTTGCTTACTGTCGCTGGCGCATTGTTTATTTTGTTGGCCTTTTGTTGATCAGTGGCTTTGCATGAGCCCAATCAACTGATAGCTGCAAAAAGAAAAAAAAAAGTAAGGTAGGAGAACAACATGCCATAAAAACAACAACAACAACAACAACAGTAACAGGAACAATCAGCAGAACCTTTCATTGTTGCCAATGGCCGGTGTGTGGCTGTGCGTGGGCGTCGCTGACATTGTTGCTGGGTCTTAGTGAGGGCTGGCAACAGCATCGGCCCGATATATAATGCAATTGTCGTAATAGTCACATAGCTAACGCACAACAGCTCGGCGACAGATATCAGATGGCTTTGTTATTGTGGCAAGGCAGCTGCAGCTACGTGTTGCGTGTCCCAATACCTCGCGCATGCAATTCATTCTCGTATTGTATGCATTCAGCAGAAAAGCACAGCGACAAACAAACAAACAAACAAACAAACAAGTAAACAACCCGAACCCGACAACAATCGCATTTGATTTGTATATCGAACAGTCTGTGGTGTCTGTCTCTTGTGCCAATCAATATCCGACGAGCTTATCGTACATCGAGTGACTTTTAATTATTTCGTGACATTCTTATTGGAATCAACTAGACAAATACGTGGACTACCAGGCCGAGCAGCAGCTTAAAAAAGAGGAAACCTGGATGGACTCTACAGACTCACGAATATGAGTATCATACTGCTGGAACTCAGTACAAGAATTTCCAGGAGATCAAATCTTATATTAATAGCTGATTTACTTATGAAACGGTTTGTCAATACATCAATAAACGCTTTATGTGCTGGAAAATTTAAAATGAAAATAGTATAAGCAAAATGAAAAGAAAAAGTTGACTAAAGCGAGGACAGCTCTACCTTTGATACCCTGGGTGTTAAGCAACAGGAAAGGTATTTAGGAGTCATTATGAAGCATTACCTGAAGATCTATATATTGATTTCTGTCTAGCTTATTCTACATCAATGTTATTTTAAATATTACTTCGAATTTAGATATTGATATGAGTAATGACAGATTAGATGTATCATAGTCGTTTTTCTGTTCTTTTACTCTCTAGACTCTTCATGTTTAAGTTCTTAAGAATACCTTCATTAAAAGTCTCGAAACCGAACTTTATTTATAAACTTAAGATATCTCTTAGTCGAGCCGTGCTCTTTTCCCGTTTGATAAACATAAATCTGCAATCATATTCAAGTCTTAAAATACTTTGCCTAGAGCACACCTTTAACAAAAGCCTTGAAAGGATATCTGATAGTCGAGCAGCTCGTGCTTGTGTTTTCTCTTTTGCCATTGATCTCTCTGGCTCTGCTTGCTGAAATTAAATTTAAAATAAAAAAATAAAAAACTCGTCGGAAACGTTTCCAAGCGGCTAAAAAATATTTTCCGTTGCCGCGCGTATATAACGAAAGTCAAAGTAAGTTGAAGTTTTTGGCATTAACTTTTTGCGTAACAAACTTTCTCTCTGTGTGTGTGTCAGTGTATCTGTGTGTGTGCGTGCGCAGTAGGTCTTAAACTAAATAAGCCATTGACGGGCTGCCAGGCAGTGTCAAACAATACTCGAGTCCTTCTGCAACTTTAAGTCGCCGTCCAGTTGGCTGCTCGTAAATGTGCAACTTTTTAATAATTTCGTTCAAGTCAAGGAGGCACGCCCACTCGCCCACATGCCCACACGCCCACTCGCTCAGCCCTTTGCCCACAGCGCGTGCCCCGAGGTGGTGGCCATTAAAATACTTGGCGGTTTTTTATTTCTTCCCTCTTTTTGCTGGGTGCAAAACTTTTTCGTAAGCTCGAAACGAAAGCTGACTAAAATAATTGTTAGATGAATGGGTTGTTGTTGTTGTGGCTGTTGTTGTTATGTAAGTGTGTTTATGTATAAACTATTGCCACGACCAATGCAAACACTTGGAAAAAATTAAAAAAAAAAAAAAAAAACTCATTGCTTTTCAGTTTTCTAAGAGCAAGAAAAGCACGCCATAAATCAAAAAGTAATAAAACCAGCGCAGACTTTGTCAGAACACATCGGGCGCAGAGTGACGACAGGCGTAATAACTTCCTTTTCATGTTTAATTTCAAAACTATTTAAAATAAGAAAAGTTGAAACGGCGACAAATCAAAGTGAAAATAGATTGCATCAAAGTGCACAATATTTCCAGCCCCAACTGAAAATCGTAATTAACTTTGAAAATTTATATTTATGTCGTGAATGAGGAATTTTTATATAAAGTGTGCCGCACTAAATTTGAGCCAAGGGAGCGAGAGAGCGAGAGAAAGGTAGATGGACAGAGAGAGGCCGAGAGACAAATGTACAGAGATGAGTAAATGGTCAAGGGAGCGATAGGGAGAGGCAGAGTGAAAGAGAGATAAATATTCAAAGAGATGGAGAGAGATATGGATACAAAGAAAGAAAGAGATGGACAGACAGTGAAGCAAATAGAGATAGAGAGACAGAAAGACAAAGAGAGAAAGAGACATAAGAGAGATAGGTATACAAAGAGACGGAGAGAGATAAAGAGAGAAGGAGACAGAGAAAGGGAGTGACAGCGAGACTAATAGACAGAGACAGACAAGAGATAGATAGATCGATAGAGAGAGAGAGAGAGTGAGAGATAGAGGAATAGAGGGAGAGATTGAAAAGGAAACACTGAAAAACTGAAAAGGAGAGAGAGAGATTGAAAAGGGGAGAGTGAGAAAAGGAGTCAGGGAGAGCGAATAACAGGCGAGTGGCGAAACTATTCACAGAACTTTATAGGCATATCAAAGCGAATTTCCATTTAGAGCACAATTAAATTTATATATAAATAATTTTCGAAACGTTTTACTGCTCAAGCTATCAGCTCCTACGACGAACGTAGTTTTCGCAATTTTTGGTTCGACATTTCTCAATGTCAAATGTGCAGAAAAGCTCCCGAAGTTTCCATTTCTGGTTACCTATTTCGGAAACTATGAAATTCAACTGATTTTAAAGATATATATGTATGTACATACAGTTGCGAAAAATAAAATAGCACCACTTGCAAACGCAAAGTTTAAGAAGTTCTCCTAGGTGCATTTATCAATATATTGATCTACTTTTTTCTTGTATGTAAGCAGAAAACAATTAATAATCGCAACAAGCCAGAATTATCCCAAAAATATTAATCGTTTTTATATAATTCAAAAAATTCTCAAAAAAGTCGTAAAAATGCCGAAAAAAATAATAGCACCACTAACCCTTTTCGAGTGAAAATCTATATTTTTCGCAGATTTGAATATCTTCAAAAGCACTAATTGATGAGATTTGTTGGTTATATATCTATTTTGATTAAAAAATTTTCAGAATTTGTGAAAATTTTCAAAAAAATGGGTCGTGAAGAGCATTACACCACCGAACAACCCAATCTCATCAAAAAGTTGATTTCGGCTCAAAATTTTCACAGGAAAGTTGGTCATTTGATGGGTTGTTCAAATAAAATGATTCACAATGCATTAATCCATAAAAAAATTAATGAAAAGCGCGGATTTCGTTGAGTTCTGACCCAAAATCATGTCACTCGTCTCATTTACGAGAGTAAAAGGATCCTTTTAAGCCGGCTACTCAACTGAAAAAGGACCTAAACATATCAGCAATGGACCAAACAGTACGGAAATATTTAAGACATCTCGATTTGAACACTTTCCGTTCAAGAAAAGTACCATATTTGAATATAAAACACATTTCCAAACGGATGGCGTTTGCAAAAAAGCAGTCTCATACTAATACACTTGATCCGCTATGTTTAAGGGTTTTTTTTGTATATCTAGGACCGAATTCTAAGTTCTGTGGATGTCTCACGTAGGACCGCGATCCTTTTCCACTAAAAATTAGCATCTTACTTTCATTATTCAAAAGTATGTTTCTCCATTCCTGCGTAGACCAATTTTTGTGTTTCCCTTGCAAACGCCATCCGTTTGGAAATGTGTTTTATATTTAAATATGGTACTTTTCTTGAACGGAAAGTGTTCAAATCGAGATGTCTTAAATATTTCCGTACTGTTTGGTCCATTGCTGATATGTTTAGGTCCTTTTTCAGTTGAGTAGCCGGCTTAAAAGGATCCTTTTACTCTCGTAAATGAGACGAGTGACATGATTTTGCGTCAGAACTCAACGCAATCCGCGCTTTTCATCAATTTTTTTTATGTATTAATGCATTGTGGATCATTTGATTTGAACAACCCATCAAATGACCAACTTTCCTGTGAGAATTTCGAGTTAAAATCAACTTTTTGATGAGATTGGGTTGTTCGGTGGGGTAATGCTTTTCACGACCCATTTTTTTTTTGCAAATTTTCACAAATTCTGAAAATTTTTTAATCAAAATAGATATATAAACAACAAATCTAATCAATAAGTGCTTTTGAAGATATTCAAATCTGCGAAAAATACAGATTTTCACTCGAAAAGGGTTAGTGGTGCTATTATTTTTTTCGGCATTTTTACGACTTTTTTGAGAATTTTTTGAATTATATAAAAACGATTAATATTTTTGGGATAATTCTGGCTTGTTGCGATTATTAATTATTTTCTGCTTATATACAAGAAAAAAGTAGATCAATACATTGATAAATGCACCTAGGAGAACTTCTTAAACTTTGCGTTTGCAAGTGGTGCTATTTTATTTTTCGCAGCTGTATATACATGCTCACATACACATACATTTAAATGCAGCTACAGCCCACTTCTGGCAACTGTTAAAACACCTTCATGGCTAAAACCCCACTGAGACACTTTTTTTTTTGTTCCTTTGTGCACGAATTTTCGCCATTAAAAGTTTGGCATGTAAATCATACTTAAGAGACGTACATACAAATGTATATATGTGTGCGGGGTGTGTGTGCGTGAATCACCCACACAGACAGACAGAGAAGCGCATAGAGAATTTCTGAAAAAAAAAAAAAATGGGTCAAAATTTGTGAAACGAACACTAGAGAAATGTGACCAAGTTTTAGCAAATAAAAAAAATGAAAATAATATGTTAGGCTAGGCAGTAGACGACTGTGAAATACCCTAACTCAAAAGTTTTAACATTTATAAAATGAAAAAATATGTATATATATATTATATTTAATATATCTAATTTAGATAATATAGCTATAAGAATACTTGCCTAAAATTGTGATGTAATTTAGAAAATCATAAGCGATATCTATAACAGTTGCTCTAATGATAAAAATTTATAAAAAATTATATGTTTCCAAGACCAAATCATCCGATGCGATATAATGAAAGTATATGAAGTATGCTGCTCACGAAAATATATGTCAAGGATCTAGCCCAATTAGTTGCTAAACCAGACGAACTGGTATCCGCTCTTTCTTCTGCTTTCTTCTATAATTTATGTACATAATTAGTAAAAGATATAAAAAGACTAAAGTTATTAAACTGATTATTATTATCTAAATGTTATGTTTGATTTAAATTATACAAAAACTGAACGAAAATTGTCTGTGAAATATAAATGGTTCTCAAGACAGGGTATATCTAAGTCGTTCTATGCTTTTGCATAGCAACAGTCTGATGCATTTATTCCCTGTTTTTCAATTTGTTCATTTTCAAAAGCCATTTTCAGTTGACACAGCCGTCGTTCAGTAGGTGATGGAAAAATTAATGTCGAAATTGAATGAGCACACAGGAAATGTGCAGATGGCTTGACAGCTAGATAGAGAGAAAGAGGGAGAGAGAGAAGGGAGAGAGAGGGAGCCAATGGATAGAGTGAGAGCGACAATAACTAATTAGGTGTGTGAACTAAATTGACATTTCAACCGTAAGCAAATGGCATAATAATTATAATATTTATGATAATCGTTTTTGCGGTCAGTGGAAAAGGATGAAAACTTGTGAAAATATTTGATTAATATTTATAGTTTGCAATGGAATAAAAACAACAACTGTGTGTCGTATTTTGATAAAATAATAAATGCATTTGGATATTATTGTGCAATCCCAAATCAAACTATATGAATATTTTGCTTGCAGCAAATCGTGCTGATAATGCTGTATATTATGCGTCTCACCTGTCAGCTGCCACCTGTCGCAACATGTTTACATGAAAATGGTCGACAGAGCAATGAGCAGATGCATTCGCTAAATGTGCACGCTATTGTGCTTACGAATGGTTTTTATACGATTGTTAAATAATGAGAACGGGGAGGACGTGCAGGAGGTGGAGGAGCAGAGGCAGTTGTGGGCGTATCAGGGGGCGTATCAGGGGGTCATCGAAGCAATTTGTTTTGTACAAGTGTTTTGTAGAGCTTTATGGACCTAGTAAAGAAAGTGCAGGTTTCTAGTTCTTATGAGTGTCGAGATCGAAGCGTTAATGAAGGGATGAATAGATGAAAGAAGGGAAGAACTGAGTTAAATGGACTTTGCTCGTTGTGCTGATCAGGAATGTATAAAATTTAGGGGTTCTGCTACGCCTCCTGCTGCTTCTTATTTGATTCCTCATTTTCCGTTTTATCTGGTTATAAACTGTAGTTTATAAAAATATTTCACTTAGCCCTCTTAATCTAAAACATAACTATCCTTATATCACGCCAATCAGACGATTTTTTCTAGTTATATCAGAGACCTACTCCTGCTGACTTGGCCGATTCCCTAGTGAAAATTATAGGGTATTTCGCTGTCAGCATATATGCAAACAACTTGTGCTGCTGCTTCTGTTGTGTGTGTGTGTGTGTGTGTGTGTGTGTGGCGCACTTGACCACAATAACAATAGCAGCTAGGAATACACAAATTATTATCGAGCACAGCAAAAATACGTATGTACACATATTTGTTTTATATGTCAGAGAGAATGATATATCTATATATATGTATATGTGTGTTGGTGTGCATGTGTGGGTATTTGTCATGTGGCTGTGTGCGGTGTGCGGTGTGCTGTGGCTTTGGCAATGTTTTTCAGCTTTGCTTATGAAACAATTTCAGCTTTCACATGGCAGGGTTAGCTAAAGTCGACTCTTGTGCAATAATAACATTAGTCGGCAATAATATTTCAGCCGATGCCAGCCATCATTGGCACTCCCCTCCAGCTGTCCAGCTGCTCACCTGTCCATACGTCAGTTTGCCTGGCTTTGGCTGCCATGTGCCAAAAGGAAACTCATTTTGTGGTCTATATAGCATATACATATATACATTTGAATGTATATATGTATATATATATTTTCTTTTTTATAGTTTGTTGTTTTTGTCCAACATTTATTGTCGTTGCTGGCCGCAACTATTTACTGTTGCGGTCTCCTTGCCACACGCTCCCCACTTCCCACTTCGCGCCGCCTTTCACTGCACTACTTAGTGCAAACTCTGTGATGCAATAAGTGGCATGCCATTTAATAGACTACAATTTTGTTTCATTTCTGTTGTTGCGAACGAGGTTGCCGACAATGTTGCAAAACACGCAACTGCAACTGCAACTGCTGCAGCAACAGCAACTGCAACAACATGTCCAATATTGAGGTATCAGTAAATATCATTACAGCCTGTTAAATAACAGAATTTGTCGAAACCTAAGCCTTCTAATTGGCATTGTTTAGCAACGTGACCCAAACAGAAAAACTTTACTTGAAAACCACAAAAAAATATACAATACATACACACACACATACACACACCCATACCTGGACACAGTCGCATTGCTGCTATAACGTATATATAAAGCTTTGCTCTATTTTCAGGTCAATTTTTATGTTGCTAAAATGTGAAAAGCTGCCAAAAATCATTGAAAATAAATCGAATTGGAAGCTGCTCGTCTCAGTGTTGATTTCAGCTATTGAAGCTTATGCATTTAGCTTCTGTTTCTAGCTTCAAATACCTTTGAAATCAATAAAACTTAATCAAACTACACGAAATATTCCTGTTAAATTTAAAGAACTCAGAACTGTGAAGTTTTTCCTATACAAAGTCGATGGGAGCTAAATTCCCCTTGGCTGGCGCCTTTTAAACATTAAATATGGAATTCTTGACTTATTGTCGAGTCCTGATAATTCTAAATGGTAAGGGGATCAGTTTTACACAGAAATTCAAGTTATGGAGAGCGATTATTTTTTTCAAGAGGATAGAATTTTTTTTTTTTTTTTTTCGATCTATAGCGATTTTTGATTTAACGGGGCACAAAATATCGAGACTAAGCTGTATTATTATTATTTTATTGCAGAAGATTAACGAGAAGTTATAGACATTGTTATGCAAAAAATCTCGTTTTTTTTTTTATGAAATATTAAAAATAGTTTTGGAATAATCAAGTTAATGTGTTTTATACATTCTATACTGTCGGTACTCTTTATACTCATTATACTATCGACACTTTTGATTCCCTTGATACTGTCGTTAATTTCTATTTTGCTTTCTCTATACTCTTTATACTCTAGATACTTTACATACTTTCGATACTTTCTATACTATTGAGCCTCTTTATATATACTCTCGATACTCATTATACTCTTGATACTTTCTATACTTCTGATACTCTTTATACCTTCTTAATCTCTATACTGTCTATAATATTTGTACTTCTGATACTATCGATAATCTTTATACCCTTGATATTTTCTACACTTTTTATACTCTCGATGGTTTATATACTCTTGATACTTTCGATACTCTTTATATTCTTGACACATTCTATACTTTTCATAAAAACTGTTTGCAATGTGAGTGAAATGTCCATCTGGCTCTCCGTTCGTTCGTCTGTCACCTGTTTGCCTGCTCATCTGTCCTTCTGCCCGACAGTAAAAACTCCCTTTCTGACTCTTTTTATTACCTGTTTGTGGACTTTATTATTTATTTTGCAATTGGATTCTGTTTTATTCCACTTGAAATGAAACTAAATTGACTGCCGCACAATGTAAAAAAAAAAAATAGAATAACATTCTAAAATATGGCTAAAAAGGCTTTTAAACAACTGTTCATCAATACAGCTCAATCAGCGATAATTTCACGTTTTTTATTAAGCCATTTAAGCAACAGTATTTGATTTCGAAACTTTTAATTGAAACTTTTTATGAATGTAAAGGATATAGACATCAACTCTCTCTCCCTCCCTCTCTATTATTTCAATCTAGAAACTGTTAATGAATGAAGTCTGTGCGCTTTGATGGTAAATAATTACGAGAATAACTCAAATTTGGATGCCTTTTGATTGTAAATGAATGAATATGAAAATGAAGAGGAAAATGAAAATGAAAATGAAAATAAGAAAACATATAATTCAGGCCTCAAGACATTGGCAAATAATTCCAGTTAAGTTGAAGTGTAAATGACAGCCTGTATGACAGTGAAATACGAAGAAGCTAGCAGCAGGAGGAGCATTTAATTTATAGCCTGCAGCCTCGGGTTTCTCATGCCAATGGACACATGGACATACATAGACTGACGGCCTCATTAATTTGGCTCAATTATCTTATTAGGCAGACAGCTCACATATACACATGCATAGTATATTATCAGTGCTCTGTGATATTTGTACAGCCATCAACTTGGGTTAATTTAACAAATTTCACTCGAACTCCACTCGCCAAATCATTTTGTAATCTTAAATTTTTCAATAGACGTGTGTAAATATATATATAGATACATATATATTTTTGGTATATCTGGTGGGACATCTTAAAGCTTAACGGCCACTTCTGTTCACGTAAGGGCCAACTTTCTTAGCCATTTCGTTCGCAGTGGCTTGTGATATTATCGCCTAACAAGCGGAAAATGCCGTCAACTTTGAAGCGAGTGAGCGGCAGCAACCTTTCAACGGGGCAGGAAGCGGTAAGCGGGACCCTGGCACGGATGGTCGAATGGCGAATGGTGAATGGCGAATGGTGAATGACGGCGGGGGATGCCACCCAAAATAAGACTCGCAGACGCACAGCAATTTAGATATTGATTTAGATAGCGCTGTAAATACTTGTGTAGTAACGAGAGTATTTACAGCAGGAAACGAGCATACACGACGGCTACGTGGCTGCCTAGGCGGCGGGCTGGCGGGCTGGCGGGCTGACGGGGTAGACAGTTGAGGTTGGCTGCTGTGAATGCTGTGAATGCCAACGTCAATGCCTGACCACCGACCATCGGCGGCACACCGAACTCTTGTTGTAATTGCCAATCGTCAAATGACTGATTTGAGATTTTCGTTTAATCATTGGCATTCGTTTACCATTAATTATCCGAACAATATGTGCAATTAATTTCAGTTCAAGACATTGTAGCTAAACGTCTGCATTTCAACAAGCAAATGCAAAGCAACAACCAAATAATCTGAGAAGCTGAACTGCAGCAGAAAACAGCTTTAATTTAGTATTTGAACTCAAGTTAGGGCATGTGATGAAAGCTACTAAAATTACAATGCACTGTGTTTAGTAGCAAAGGCTAATGAGTGAGCCCTTTTCTAATTAAATATTAGCACATAGACATATATCGTGGGCTCATTTAGGGTTAACATTTGGTTTTTGGATGTTGTTTGAAGGAGTTGAGATGGTTTCCATTAGGTAATATATGTACTTAAAATTTTCACAGATTTAAAATTTAAATTATATATTATGTTTATTCTATATGCATTTTTATTGATTGATATAATAATAATAAATATAATATAATATAATAATAATAAATATAATATAATATAATAATAAAAATAATAAATATAATATAACGTTTATAAAAAAGAAAAAATACAAATATGCTCTTTTATATATATAATCCACCATATAATCCACCTCATTCATATATACAATAATAATAATAGTAATATGTAAAATATGAATTACGATATTCTCTTTTTATATCCTCCTCAACATTTAGTTCTGTACATACATATATACATACATGTACATATATACATACATGCATACATACATAGATACTCATATGCATACTAGCGCATACCTACGTACGTACGTGGTGTAATACATACCGAGCATACATACATTTCTACATATATAACATATATAGCTTGCATATGTACATAATATTCATAAAATATTTAACATTACTAAATTATAAACATATATGTAAGTCCTATGATAATATGTTCAATAGACATATACAATAAATATATTTTTATATTTATGTATATCATCTATGTATACTCTAAGAAAATAATAAACACGAAACGTAATATACGGCTTGCTCTAATGCTTTTTGCCAGAATATACAAGCAAATTTTTACTTTTATATATTTTGCATATTGAACAATTGAATTGCCCCTCGCTCATGTAAAATTTTCAGATTGTAAACTGAATCCTTTTATGAATCCTTCCATACCCAAAAACAACAGCAGCTGAATGCTTCGAAGCATGCCTCACCTCAAGTTGGTAGAGTGTTTTTCTAAAATATTCATAAAATACAATAAGAGTAAAGAGTTGTGTCTGGCAAACAATTAAAGTATGTTTGAATTTGATTAAAGTTGAAATTTATTTTGATTTTGCTTTTGATATTTGTGGGAAACAAAATCCATGCGGCTTTAACTTTGCTAACAGTGAGGAAATATTTATCTTTTAACTAACTTTCAAGCGATGCGGAAATGAGCTTGGATATAATTTAGTCAAACTTGAACGTAATTAAATGCTAAGCATCCGACAGCCGAGATATCCAACATCCGACGTTGCCTACGCTATGCTAAAAATAGATTCGTAGAGCTCTCGCTTTCAAAAATAAATGCAGCTACTTAACTGTACTTAACCTTTTATGCTGCGCGAACAGGTATTTGATTAACAAATTCCGTAAATGCTTTACTTTTGCGGCTGACAAAGTTACTATTTGTATAAAAGGTGAAAAAAACCTGGATTTTTTTCAAATAAATATTTCAATTATTTTACTTTTTTCACTTAATACTAATTCACAAAAGAGAAATGGGTATATTGGTTTTGTGTCGCACATTCGTTGGTTTATCTGTATGAATGCAAACAATTTCGATGCTATGGAAGCTAGATCTAGAGACTACTTTGCTGTATAATATATACATATATACGAATTGGGGGCGTGGCTAATCGAGTATGGAACTGGCAGCGTTTCGGCCGTGAATGAGTATACGGCAGTCAGTAATGTCCGACTGCAACGCTCTCACTTGCTTTTGCCTGTTTTTTTTTTCGCCCTTTTTTAAAAACATTTTTTGATCTATTTGTGGCACTCGAATTAAAATCATCTGGATACCAATGAAGCGACTAAATTTAATTAAATCAAATTTAATTGAATAAAGTTGCAATAGAATTTTTTTAGCTCCTTTTTTTTTTTTTTTTTTTTCGTTCATCCACAATTTGATTTCAATTATTTAAATGGGCTGCAATTGTTAATCAGCTAGCAGCTGTTAATTTTGTAATTTCACAAAACTCGCTAGTTTTATTAAGTGTTTTTTAAATATGCACGCGCTCTCGACATTTTCCAAATTGCCAGCGAACAAAGCGAATTTTTTAAGTTGTAATCAGAATTTTAATTAATTTGGCTTTTCAGCTGCTGTTTTGAGGGTTTGTTGTTGTTGCTGTTGTTGCTTCTGTTGCTGCTGCTTCTGTTGCTGCTAAACCAATTAGCAATCCAGATGATACAAAAGTTTAGCAATTTTGTCTGAGGAGTTAGGTTTTAGTACGAGTTCTATGTGAACTGACGACTGACGACTGACGACTGTCGGTGTCGCTGTCGTATACGCAATGCGTCAATTGTTTCACCATGCTCTCGTCTCTAATAGCCGTTGTTGTTGTTGCTGTTGATGTTGTTGTGGTACTTGTTGCTATTGTCGTCAAGATTGCATTGCCTTGCGGCTGTTGCCGTCTGTCGTCCGTCGTCTGTCTTGACTAATTTATATGTGCATATTAAATTAGCCCGAGCGGCGCAAAGTGTTGCGCTTGGAATTAGTTCACACCCAAAGACAGAAAAGCACACACACACACACACACACATACATATAAAGATACACGTACACACCCATACATGTGCAGAAAACGTTTCAATCTGATGGCTTTTATTATTTAATTGACAGTCTCGTGCGCTTGTTTCCGCTTGTTTCTCAGCCGCATTGCCATTTGGCACGCTTCAAAACGGAATTGAATTAGCGTCGGCCAACACCAGCGCAGATCTGTACGCAATTTGATAATTAACTCAGCTCTCATAGAATGTATGCAATTTTTGATGATGACAAAGAAGAACAAGAGGAAAAGACTTTAAAGCTTAATCGATTGAGTGAAGATGAAGTACGAAAGTAGGAAATATTTTATGGAAACAAAATTTGTTTACTATATACAACTAAAATAATAATAAATATAGAAACAATAATAATAATCATCTTATTATTATATTAAATGATTATACAAATTAATTAATATGGCTGAGATAGGAGAGATTGCTTTATCAGTCAGTCAGTCAGGTCAGACTCGATATCTGCTTACAGACTAGAAAAACTACCCTTTCTTTAGCTGGCTCTTATCTTGGACTACTAGGATTTATCCCACAGCCCTTATATACACTCTAATTGAGCTGTGGTCACACTTTTTTCATAGCAAAATTATATCGAATATAATAATATAATACAATAAGGATAATACGAATACAAACTCAAATACCAATAATAATAATAGACTTTAATATTTATATGTATATAGAAATATTAAAAAATATTGCGATTTTTGTATTATTTTTATACAGTCGAGTCTCGATAATTTGTATCCCGCTAAATCGATAATTACGGTTAATCGAGAAAAAAATTTATCCACTTGAATAAAATTTGTTCTCAATAATCTCGATAGCTGGAATTTCTGTATAAATCGAAAAAAAAACTGATCCCCTTGCAATTTAGAAATATCGAATTATCGACTTAAATAATAAATTATTCAAACTAATATATTATTCAGGGTTTTCCATGCTACGTCTATGTCTTACTTTTATAGTAAAGTTATTATAATTATAATTCTTCTATTATTCAGGGTTGTCCATGCTACGTCTATGTCCTACTTTTATAGTACAGTTATTATAATTCTTTTCCAACCAGGTTTTTCTGTAGCTTAATAGAGAGTAGTAGCTCATTATCATGATGGTTTCTACTTCACTTTTTTTTCTTTGATGATAAGATGTTTTTTTCTTTTTAATGCTACTTATTGCCTATGGCTCTATAGCGCATTTTGCTCAAAATCTTAAAGTCTTAGTGGGCCAGTCCAGGTAACTTGAATCGTACGTACTAGATCTTTTGCCAGTAGAATCCTTTCAGGTGTCACTTTCGTCTATCCAAAGTCTAGGTACTTGTATGAAATATGTGTGTATAGAGAAGATAAGGCTAAAGTAGGGGGCCAAAGAGGCGCCGCACTGAATGCCAACTCTGGAGCAGCGCTCATCAATCTGCTGTTTGCGCTGCTTTGCTTTGTTCTGCAGCTGCAAGGCGTTGGCCCAGTGATTGGTTTAGTTGGGCCTCTTGCATTATCTGTTTATCGAGTTTATCCCCTGCAGAGCTGCCTCATTCAATAAAATGCGAAATTTGTTTTCTCTCATTGCAGCAACAATCGCTGAGCGATACGAGTGCGGACAGCGGCAAAGGTGCAAAGTTTTTATTGCGGAAACGCAAATCGAAGAAGACAACGGAAAGTCCGAGCGTTGCGCTGGCAGCGGCAGCGGCTGCGAATGGCGAGCACAAAGGTAAGGAGGTGTGGCAATGTTGAATGGTGGGTGATTGGAAAGGGGAAGGGCGGGGGAAGGAAGACGACGGCCAATGCATTAAATCGAAACAATGGCCGAGCAACAGCAACAACAACAACAACAACAACAATAGCAACAATGCAGCAAGTGCAAAGTGATGCAAACTTTTCAAATTGCCATCATTTTGTTGCTCGACTTTTTTATCTGTTTAGATGTTGTTAGTCTGTCTCCCTCTCTCCCTCTCTCTCGCTCTCTGTTGGCTGTTGCACTTTGTTTTTAATTAATTGCAATTTGCAAGCAAATAATCTTATGCTCATTCTCTCTCCTTTTCTCTCTCACTCTCTCCATCTCCATGTCTAGCTAAACGTGGCACACAGCCGTCAGTCAAATGCGTGCTGGTTGGCGATGGGGCTGTTGGCAAAACCAATTTGATCTTGTCATATCTGGAGAACCGATTCAATCCGGAGCATGTGCCGACGGCATCAGATATTTATAACGGTAAGTTGAGACCCGTGAAAATTGTGAAAATATTGATTGCCTGACTGGGGCTGAATGCCTATGCCTTACCTTGCCTTGGCAGCCTGTGGACTGCGCTTTTCAACAGGTTTACTTAACGGCATTTTTCCAATGTACACACATACACACACGCACACGCACACACACACACACACGCACCAACAAGAAATACCTTCAACCCAAACACGACCTTCGGCTGGGGTTTTTCTTCGCTCTTTTATTTTTTTATTTTCCTTCTCTCTGCTGCCTTCTCGCTGACTGCGCTGCTGCCGCGTATATGAATTTTTCATTTTGTTGAAAACCAATTTGGGAAATCTTTACTGAGTTTCCGTGTGAAGGATGCGGCGTGCTCGGCATTCGACTGTGGGCCTCAGACTCAGCTGACGGAAGTAGGCGAAAATGATGTTCAACTGCCTGCAGGCAGAGCCACAGCCAGAGCCACTCCTCTACGCCCACACACACACACACACACACACACACCCCACTCCACTCCACCCGCAGCCCAGCTCTAGCCATGCACAAGCCAGGCGCAGGAAGGCAGCTTCATTTGACTTTCACTGCTTCCGCATTTGCGCGCTCGCATGCCATATGAGTGCATGTGTGTGTGTGTGTGTGTGTGTGTGTGTGTGTGTGCGAGTGTGTGTTATGTGGTGGGGCGCGTGTGTGTATTGAGCTGTGCATGTGTGCTATTCACGAATTTTAATGAACGGAAAATTGAAATTTGCGGTTATTCAGAACAGCAGCAGCAGCAATAGCAACAGCAGCAACAACCGCAAGAGCAACAACAACAACAACAGCAACAACATCAACTTGATGATGAGCCAAGCGAATCGCATTTGGGATCATATCAAAATGGCAAGCGCCTTTGCCTTTTGTGGCCGCCATCTTTTCTGGCATTCGAGGCCTCAACTCGTAGGCACTTGCACTTGCAAGTGATTGAATTATGTTGTGCACCACACTAACACACACACACACACACAGGCACAGACACGGGCACACTCATGTTGCGGCAGAGCCAATGCGCCACTGAAGGCAGCCACTTGACGTCGGACTCTAATAAATTTTGCATGAGCGTGCATTTATTTTGTGCCGCAATGCTTCTCTGATGCCAAAGAGACAGGCTCAGCCGTCAGACGTGGATCAAGAGCGAGACTTGAGGCTTTAAGGCGAGACTCAGCTGAGCTTTAAGTGATTCTTGTATATGAAAACATGTAAGAAAGCTCTAGTCGAGACTGCTCGATTACGAAAGGCCCTGAACACTTCGAGAAACCGATATTTCAGTAATACTCAGCGTCTTTTTGCTTACGCAAGAAATACACACACACAGACACGCATATAACAAATATAACAAAAATCTAAATTCTATAAAATACATATGAATAAACAATTTCAATTTGGTGACTCTAGCTCTAAAGATGTTGGAGATATAATTTAATAAATAATGTTCGATAGGGTTGTTAATCGTTATCAAAGCAATGGGAGTAGTTATCGATTTGTTGAGATAATTTTGATATGCGCGTAATATACACGTACCTAGAAAAACAAATTTCAAGTTTCTAGCTCTTATAGTTTCAGAGATCGACGTGTTCAAACGTACGGACAGACGGACGGGTGGACAGGACTAAATCGACTCAGTTCGTCGTCCTGATCAAGAATATGTATATATATATATACCTTATGGCGTCTGCCACGCCTCCTTCTGCCTGTTACATACATTAAACAAAACCATCATACCCTGATTTCCCATTGAAAATGGGTTCAGGGTACCATGATAGCGATTGAGCTTAATGTAGTCAGATATTATTATTGTGGAATCATTTGTCCATCAAACTTGGTTCTATTATCGAGATCATTTATCGGCTTATCGAATAAGTCGATAGTGAATGACAAAAGCAGGGCAGTATGAAGTAGGGTTTGACGGGCGGACGGAATGACAGATTGACAAACGGACGTACATTGCTTAAAGCCAGTAAACTCAGTTCACGTTGTGAACGAGCATAAAAATGTATTTTTATGTGCGCACCTGGAGATAAGTGGGTGGAAAACAGTTTGCTGATCAAATCATATTTTAATTTTGGGAATTAGATGCCCAGAAGGGAAAATTCTAATTTGAATACATGAGGAGCACTTTGAGCAGAATGGGTTTTTGATGGTTTGATTAATCCGAAATCCGAAATGCTGTTGCCGCATACTTCAAGGCGGCGTGGCACTTGATGATGCGCCACTTTTGTTTCCATGTTGATTCTTCACTTATTACGCATTCGCCGTGTGCGCCATTCGCCATTCGCCATTTGCCATTTGCCGAATACGCGCACTCACGCTACGCAAACACACTCGCAAATTCATGACGGGATTCTAATTCGAGCAGCAAGAGTGCACGAAAGTTTGCATAATCTATATATATGTGTGTGTGTGTGCACATACATGCATACATGTGCATGTGTATCGGTGTGATTTGCATATTTGCAAAGGGCTTTCGCATCCAGTTGCATTCCATATATCTAACTTTTGTGCATAGTTCAACTAATTATCAAATGCCAACCTACTAGAAGGCCAGAGAGATACGGATACAGATATGGATTTGGCTTTGGATGTGAATGTGAATGTGGAGCGTTGTCAACTTGTCACCGAGCTGCAGCCGAGGCAGCCAGCATCATCCATCAAAACTCATTAGTTTAATTAACTGCAGCTACTAGAATTAAGTATAATGCGTAGCAGTGCTCCGAGTGTCGACAGTGAATGACGAAAAGATACCCTGCTCCACATGGGGTGGCGATGGATAGCATCTGGAGATGATTTACTTAAGAACTATCGAATGTGGTTGAAGTTGATTGAGTAGATCTAATCAGCTATTTATCTGATTTTTCTTTGAGAGAATGGAGTTTCGAGCGATCATTGATCCAGTTTCTTTGATTTTTCGATTTATAACTAATTCAAACAGCTCTGAGCACACTCAAAATGAGTTTTATTTGTGTTTTAATCTTTATTTTATAGTGCAGAATCAGTACATGAATTTTGGTTAATAGTTTAAGGAAATATATGTAACAGGCAGACGTAGGCGTGGCACACCCCCACAGTAGATATATTCTTGATCAGGGCGATGAGCTGAGTGGATATAGCACTGTCAGTCTAACTGTCGGTACGACCGTTTAAACGTTTAAACGCGTCGCTCTCAGAATTTATGAGAACTAGAGGCTTGATAGTTTGTTGTGGGTACGTGTGTAGCACTTATAAATCGCGATTTTGTAAAGAAAAATCGATAACTATTGCAATTTAAATGTTATCGATGATAAACCTCATCAAAATCGAGCTATAAAAGTATATCTCGTTCATCTTTAGAGCTCGAATCTCCAAGATCTTCGATACTTGTACGTATTCAGCGGAATAAGCTGGAATACTACAAGCAGTAGCTGCATACGGTATTCCGGGTATTCGCTAGTCGGGCAGAAGCACTCCTACTAGGACACTGAATATCGAAAGAAAATACTTTTGGAAGCTAATAATATAGTTTTTCGAATGGGACAGGGATGAAGAGACAAACTCATATTCATATATGTATATACTAAATATACTATCCATATATATAGATATGTATGTATATCTCTATCATTTTGACAGGTCCGTCTCAAAATGCTGAAAACATTTTCACTTATTCCTCTGCCAATTGCCAGATGAGTCCCCATTGGAGCGTCTGCTCCGCACGTCGGCGTCGTCGTCGTCGTCGTCGTCGTCGTCATCCATTTGGTGTCGGTGTGCAAAACCGAAAGCTAATTGAGAGCTGTACCAATTTCTCAGCTTTTTATTGCGCCATTGATAAACTGTGCGAATGAGTGAATGACAGCGACTGACTCAATTAGGTTTCAATAAGCCAGCCAAGCGCTTGGCTAGCTTTCAATAGGCAGCGTCGACAAGAAACGATTTCACACACAATGACATGGCTACACACACACACACACACACACCACCACACACACGCATATACACACCCACACACACATACGTCTTTAACTGCTACCGCTAACAACGCTTTGTCTTCCTTTGTTATGCGCCATTTGGCCGCTGGGTGGCGCTTTTGTTCGACGCGCTGTTAAATGCGTGAAGTCAACTTTTATTTGGTCGTATTTCGCTTTTATGTGCATGCCGAAATCGATAATCGATTAATAAGCCAGCGGAGCCGAGGCATAAAAAAGCTCTAAATTATGCGCCCGAAAGTATGCAACAGCACAAATGCCAACAAATCGAAATTATATGGCCGACATACATATATAATTTACAGGGTATATGTAAGTACGCCAACTGCCAGTGCTTAGCTTAAGACATGGCCAAAGGTGATGCGAAACAAGCATAAAAATTCATCCGATTTTCGATCAAGTGGCATTCGAGCTGCACATGTGCTTGCAGCTACCACACCCCCACTGCTACACCTCCGCCACCCGCCCACCTGGCAAAGGTCGAGTGCGAGAGCAATTGTTGGCTGCCAGCTGGAGGAGATAGCAATGCGGAGCGCTTTCAGTCAAGCTCCAAGTCCGTCCGAGCAGTCAAAGGCGTTCGCAAAGAAAACCGTTTGGCCATGATTCTTTTATGCTGTATTGTTCAGCGATAAATACCCTGTAGTCGGCCAGAGAAGAGACGTGTTGCTAGACTGCAGCGTAAGCTTGCTAGGAATTGTGGAGAAGAAGAGCTCAAAAGCTTGATGATGTTAAACACAATAAATAGTTTGGCATGCCAGCAATCGATTGATTATGGCTATAGGATTACAGGGTATACGGCGATTACAATAGACACGCATGGTGGCAAGCAGCTGTAGTAGGGCATAGGAGTGCGCTTTTTCTTTAGCTTAACAAACAATGCCTCATCCTGATGCTGAAGCTTAGCGTCAGCTCGACTGGGACTGTGTGCGAGGATTGGAGCTGGTAGCTGGGAGCTGGGAGCTGGGGCCTGGTGCCTGGTGCCTGAACTGGAGCTGGGCTGTCGTTCGTTGTGGCTGGCATCTTTGCAAATGCATTCATGAAATTTATGCGCCTGAAGAGCACAATTTATTTTACATGAGCCATGTG